>NW_027441917.1:0-300000 GCF_048569485.1 Anomaloglossus baeobatrachus
AGTCTGCATACCTTTTCGAAGCACTACCCAATGCAGGCTCATGCTTCGGCAGACGCGGGCTTGGGCAGACGCTTTTTTCAGGCGGCTGTCGCCCATTTGTGAAGTTAGGTTTCGCCTACTTCTCAGTTTGTCTGTTTATTCCCACCCATGGACTGCTTTAGAACGTCCCATGGTTTGGGTCTCCCATAGGAACGATAAAGAAAAAGAGAATTTTGTTACTTACCGTAAATTCTTTTTCTTATAGTTCCGTCATGGGAGACCCAGCACCCTCCCTATTGCCTGTTGGCAGGTTTCTTGTTCCGTGTGTCTTCACCGGCTGTTGTTGTTGCAGACAGAGGTTCCGGTTGTTCCGGGTTTTACTCTGTCTCTACTTGTGGGTGGATGTCCTCCTTCAGCTTTTGCACTAAACTGGCTAGGACTGGCTAGCAGGGGGTGTATATGCTAAGAGGGAGGAGCTACACGTTTGAGTGTAGTACTTTGTGTGTCCTCCGGAGGCAGAAGCTATACACCCATGGTTTGGGTCTCCCATGACGGAACTATAAGAAAAAGAATTTACGGTAAGTAACAAAATTCTCTTTTTCTGTCTCAAGATAGCTGATTGATAGCATAATGAGCTAAATTGACCCACATCTAAGCACAAACCTTCCTATATAAGTAAACCTTGCTAAGGGGAAGCATTTATCATTATTATTATAAGACAATGTACACTCTGCCTTGCATCCACATAAAGTGACAGATTAAAGCTAATCTACCTGTGTAACAAAGCTTATAGTTCTCAAGACCTCATCATACAAAATGAGGCCATTGCAAAAGTACCTAGAAGCAACTCTGCTAATAGATAAGCTGGGCTACACAGGCAGACTGGGAGGCAGAACAAGATGGTGAAGAGAAGCTGGAGTTGGCTGGGGGAGGGGCCGTATGAGGGCGGGAAACAGGGCATCCACCGCCCACACTGTGATGCCTGGAGGCTGAGCGGTGGGCGGAGTCGGGGGCGGAACGGCCGGCAAGCCAATACCGTTGCAGCGGGGGGCGTGGCTGGGATGCAGGGAGACTAGGCCGAGACCGGGGCTTAAATTTTCAGCCGCCCGAGGGGGAGAAGGTAGGGGAGAGACTGTCCTACCTGACATCTGCGGTGCCGCTCCAGGGATGGTCCGGTGTGCAGGCAGTGGGCTCTGCACTTGCCTGTGTGCAGCGCACACCTGAAGGTAAGGCTGTGGGCTTCAGGGACGCGGGGAGAGGCGTCTAGAGAGGCAGAGAGGTGGACGCCTGATGGAGGGAAGAAGCTCTTCTGCGACTGTAGGCAGCGATGTGGGCCCCATCCGAAAAGGTGAAAACGCTGCGGGGGTCCAACCTCTTTAGCTTGTCCCTGTGCGCCCTTTGGAGTAATACCGCACGGTGGATCAGGGGTGCCCATGTAGGATCTGCCCCACATGCACTCCCGGGAGTGGTACCACGGGAATGGACGGGGGAGAGGGCCCGACACCTCAAACCTCTGCGACCCTGGGGAGTAGTACCCACAGGGCTGGAGGGAATGAGGGTGAACATAGGCGACACCTGCAGAAACAGAGAAAAAGGAGAATGAGAGCGATGAGCATCGCCGAAAAAAATGACAAATACGCAAGAAAAATGTAGCTGAGGGGGGCCGAGATGGCCCACATCAGCCTCCTACGACACTAAGCAAAAACTGATTTGAGTCCGCCTCCGGCTCAGGGTGTATACTGCTAGGGAGGAGCTAACTTTTTTTGTCTACTTAGTGTCAGCCTCCTAGTGACAGCAGCAGCATAACCCACGGTCCTGTGTCCCCCAATGAAACGAAAGAGAAAAGATTCTTCCCTCTTACTTGTTGATAATAATTGTACCCGTGGAGTACCCTTTTCTGTCTGGTACCCCATTTTTATATTATAGTCCAGAAAATCAATTGCCTCCCGATCTGCCTTATAGGTTAGTTTGATGTTATATGGGTTATTGTTCAACCAAGTCATGAAGCTCTGCAGTTCAGGACCGGTACTTCTCAAGATAATAAAGATGTCATCTATCTTACCACCTAGATGTAAAATTAATAGATTAGGGATAAGCCAAATGGACGACAATGTTTTAATTTTGTTACATACATTTTTCCTTCCTGAGTCCTCTGATACCATACCAAAAAAATATTCAATGCACATGGTTCAAAAGATAGATTTTCAGCTTAGTTTCTCCTTGATGAAAAATGAACCTTGAAATGGTAGCCTCATTTTAACCAAAACCTGGTATTAATAATTGGACAAATTGAAGGACATGGCATTTGATTTACGAGTAATGCAACAACCTTTTCCTAGTTGATCAGTTTTAGACATCCTTAAAATTATCATTAGTGATGACTAGATATGGGCGAATGCTAAAATATTCGGGTTCGGATTGTTCAAATCCAATCATTTCTACATTTGTGTATTCATACCGAATAACAAACCCAACCCAGTAGTGGTCACTCAGTTCAATGAGGTCAGGTTACCTGCGATCATAGGTGGATGACAATGGGCACCTCCAGCTGTGACCGCAAATAACCTACGTTACGTCACCACACATCGCTGCGACTCATTCTCTGCCTTAAGATCACAGCGGGTGGTCATATTCTATGCGCTGTCACTTCAGATGTAGCAGAGCTGGAATCGTTATGGGACCTCGTGTGGATTACATCAGACCTGGGTGTTTTTGGGGTTAATAAAGGAGTGAAAGAGGGTGTTGTTTTTATCTTATTTTGTGTTTGTGTTTATTTCTTTTCACTTACAGATTAGTAATGGGGGTAGGGTTTTCATAGACCCTGCCATTGCTAATCTAGGGCTTAGTGGCAGATGTGAGCTGTTATTAACCCCTTATTAGCCTGATTGCCACCGCACCAGGGGAATCGGGAAGAATCGGGTAAAGTGCCAGGATTGTCACATCTAATGGATGTGACAATCCTGAGTGGCTGTGGGCTGTTATTGTTATAACGCGCATGCTTTATTCTTATTTTCTTTATTTCTTCATCGTTCCTTATGGGAGACCCAGACCATGGGTGTATAGCTTCTGCCTCCGGAGGACACACAAAGTACTACACTAAAAAGTGTAGCTCCTCCCTCCGAGCATATACACCCCCTGGATGACAGAATCCAACCAGTTCAATGCTTTGTGTTCAGGAGGTCACACACACACATGCATCCTCTTTTGATTTTTAATTAAAGAATTGGAAGAAAAGCGGGTCCATCCTGGACTCCCGGCATGTCCCTTCTCACCCCACTGTGTCGGCGGTGCTGTTAAGGTTGATCTCAAGGCGGGAGCCTTCCATGCCGCGCTCCTTCACCATCCCCTCTGGCTCTGGCTTGAAGTGGGAGCCTTCACGGTTCTCACTGCTCTGCAGGAGACCGGTCTCCATCCGCAGCCCTTTCAGGCCCCTGCTGGACGGAGCGCTCATCCCTCAGGGACATGGCCCTGCGTCTCAAAAAGCTAAGTATATGAGACGTTATTCAGGGGTCCCTTGTGTGGGGAGAGTGTGTTATTTGAGCATGGCGGCACCAGGGGTTCCTTTGCTGTGATTTCCGGCCGGTTCTCTGGTTTTTTCCTGAGAACCGCGCCGAGGGTGCCTGCTCGTCGGCCGCATGGATAAATTTAGGCCCCGGCTTCGGCCGCGGCCTACTTTCGTTTCTCTTCCCCTGCATGTCAGTCATGCAGGGGGACAGTGCGGCGCCGCCCACCGGCCGTTCAGCAGAGGGGAGGACACTCCTCTCTGGGGAGATGTTTCCCTCCCCTGTATTTCTCCTTAGCCCTCCGGTTCCCGCTCTTGGATTAACCCCCGCCCCCCCTCCTCACTCCAGCGCCATTTTCTCAGCGTTTTCACACTGATCGGCGCTGGCTGCTGCAGCTCTGCAAGCTGTCTGGGGGTCCAAGCTGGGAATCCGGAGGGCACACAAAAACGGCCTGGTAAGCCACAACCTCTGGTTGTGGACTTTTATACACCACTCTCTGGGGGTCTTTCTGAAGGAGTGAATTCTTTACTACAGAGCCTCCACCTCAGCAGCATGTCTGTCACTAGGAGCAAGGCTGCAAAGCTTTACTCTATATGCACTGCATGTAAGCTCATACTGCCCGAACCGAGCACATATCCACACTGTGATGCCTGCTCTACCGTGGTGGTGCCTCAGCCTGGAGTCTCCCCAGTGGTCCCTTCGGCTGCTCCAGCCCCGGTGGCTGAACCCCCGGCTTGGGTAGCATCGTTTTCTAAAGCTATCTCCCAGTCCTTTGCCGACTCCATGGGACAGCTGTCACGGACTCTGCTAACCATGCATCAGCCCCCTTCTCAGGGTGCCTCTGCTGCTCCGACTCGCTCTGCAGAGCTCACAGAGTATGTTTCATCTGATCCCAGACCCCGTCCTCCTAAACGGAGACGCAGGGACTCTTCTCCTTCCTCGTCCCACGGCTCTGATTCACGTGCTGAATCGCAAGGCGAGGAGGATGCCTTTACTGTGGGCTCAGACGCTACGTCTATGTACCCCATTGATCTACCTGAAGGTGATGCGGATGTTAGTGACTTGATTGCGTCCATTAACTCCGTACTGGACCTTAATCCACCAGTGTCAGACGAACAAGCTTCTTTGGTAGAAAAACACCAGTTTACCTCACCTAAGAGAGCAAGGAGTACGTTTTTTAACCACTCCAGTTTTCAGGCCACTGTGACCAAACCCAGGGCCTGCCCTGACAAACGCTTTCCTAAGCGTACCTCTGATGACCGTTTTCCTTTTCCACCTGAGGTGGTCAAGGAGTGGGCTCAGTCACCAAAGGTAGATCCTCCGGTGTCTAGAATCTCAGCCCGGACAGTTGTGTCTGTGGCGGATGGCACCTCTCTTAAGGACTCCACTGACCGCCAGGTTAACCTTCTGGCCAAATCTGTATATGAAGCGGCAGGGGCCTCTTTCTCCTCGTCCTTTGCAGCAGTGTGGGCTCTTCAGGCCATCTCTGCTTCTCTGGCGGAGATGCACTCCCTCACTAGGGACTCTATGCCCGAAATGGTTGCCTTAACTTCCCAAGCTTCGGCTTTTTCATCCTATGCTATGTCTGCCATTTTGGAGGCGTCTCACCGCACAGCGGTAGCCTCCGCTAATTCCCTCGCGATCCGCAGGATCTTGTGGCTTCGTGAGTGGAAAGCAGACGCTGCTTCCAAGAAGTTTCTAGCTGGGCTCCCTTTTTCTGGGACCCGGCTGTTCGGTGAACAACTGGATGAAATCATTAAGAAAGCTACTGGCGGGAAGAGTACTTCCTTGCCACAAACTAAAACCAGGAAACCTGTCCAGGGCAGGAACCAGTCGAGATTTCGGTCCTTTTGTTCCTCTAACTGGTCCTCCTCTAAGCCCTCAGCCTCGTCCACTAACTCAGCTAAGGATCGAAAACCCAACTGGCGCACGAAGCCTCGTCCTCCGAAGAACGGAGGAGCCGCTGCCACCAAGGCATCCTCCTCTTGACTATCGGGCCGCGCCAGAAACGTCCTTAGTCGGTGGCAGGCTCTCCCACTTTGGCGACGTGTGGTTTCAACACGTCTCCGACCAGTGGGTGCGGGATATCATCTCGCACGGCTACAGGATAGAATTTTCTTCCAGCCCGCCAAACAGATTTTTTCTGTCCACTCCCCCCTGCTCCAAGGCCGCCGCCTTCTCACAGGCCGTGGCATCCTTGCAGGCCAACAGAGTGATTGTACCGGTTCCCGCTCGGGAACGGTTCAGAGGTTTCTACTCAAACCTCTTCCTAGTCCCCAAAAAGAACGGTTCCTTCCGGCCCATCCTGGATCTCAAGCTTCTCAACAAGCATGTTCAGGTGCGGCACTTTCGCATGGAATCTCTGCGATCAGTCATTGCCTCAATGACCCAGGGAGATTTTCTTGCATCCATCGACATCAAAGATGCCTATTTGCATGTGCCAATTGCAGTTTCACACCAGCGTTGGCTCCGTTTTGTAATCGGGGAGGAACACTTCCAATTCGTGGCTCTCCCCTTCGGGCTAGCCACGGCACCTCGAGTATTCACCAAGGTCATGGCAGCAGTGGTTGCGGTTCTGCACCTCCAGGGGTTGGCAGTGATTCCTTACCTGGACGACCTTCTAGTCAAGGCTTCATCCAGTGCAGACTGTCAGCGGAGTGTCTCGCTCACTCTTGCCACGTTTGTCCAATTCGGGTGGCTTGTCAATCTGCCAAAGTCCACTCTGACCCCGACCCAGAAACTCACGTACCTAGGGATGCAATTCGAGACTCTGCCGGCACTTGTCAAGCTGCCCTTAGTCAAACAGCAGTCCCTTCATTGGGCGGTGCGCTCTCTGTTGCGGGCCCACCGTCATTCCATCAGGCACCTCATGCAGGTACTGGGTCAGATGGTGGCGTCAATGGAAGCGGTTCCCTTTGCCCAGTTACATCTGCGTCCTCTGCAGCTGGACATTCTCCGCTGTTGGGACAAGCGGACCTCTTCCTTGCACAGGCTAGTGACTCTGTCACCACAGACCAAGAGCTCTCTTCAGTGGTGGCTTCGGCCCCTCTCTCTATCCCAGGAACGCTCTTTTCTGATCCCGTCTTGGGTAATTCTCACCACGGACGCCAGTCTGTCCGGTTGGGGAGCAGTGTTTCTCCACCACCGAGCACAGGGCACTTGGACTCCGTCCGAATCAGCCCTCTCGATCAATGTTCTGGAAATCAGAGCTGTGCTCCTAGCTCTCGAAGCCTTTCACCACCTGTTGGCGGGCAAGAACATTCGAGTCCAGTCAGACAACGCGACAGCGGTTGCCTACATCAATCACCAGGGCGGGACTCGCAGCCGCCTGGCAATGTTGGAGGTACAACGCATCCTTCAGTCGACGGAGGACTCCAAGTCCACCATATCCGCAGTCCACATCCCAGGCGTAGAAAACTGGGAGGCAGATTATCTCAGCCGTCAAACCGTGGACAGCGGTGAGTGTGCCCTGCATCCGGCGGTGTTTCGGTCAATCTGCCGCAAGTGGGGCACTCCGGAAGTGGATCTCATGGCATCCCGGCACAACAACAAGGTCCCGGTTTACGTGGCTCGCTCCCACAATCCTCAGGCCTTGGCAGCGGACGCGCTGGTTCAGGATTGGTCCCAGTTCCGTCTAGCCTATGTGTTTCCTCCCCTAGCTCTCTTGCCCAGAGTCCTGCGCAAGATCAGAATCAGGGCCGTCGGGTCATAATCATTGCTCCAGACTGGCCCAGACGAGCTTGGTACCCAGACATGTTCCGTCTGTCCGTGGAAGTGCCGTGGCATCTCCCGGACCGCCCAGACCTTCTCTCACAAGGTCCGTTTTTCCGCCAGAATTCTGCGGCCCTCAGGTTGACGGCGTGGCTCTTGAGTCCTGGATCCTGACGGCTTCAGGCATTCCTTCCGAGGTCATCTCCACTATGACTCAGGCTCGGAAGTCTTCCTCGGCCAGGATTTACCACAGGACTTGGAGAATTTTCCTGTCCTGGTGTCGTTCGTCCGGCCATGCTCCTTGGCCTTTTTCCTTGCCGACCATCCTGTCTTTTCTACAGTCCGGTCTGCAGCTAGGACTATCCCTCAATTCCCTCAAGGGACAGGTCTCGGCTCTTTCAGTGTTGTTCCAGCGGCGTATCGCGGCTGGCTCAGGTGCGCACCTTCATGCAGGGCGCATCTCACATCATTCCTCCTTATCGGAGGCCCTTGGATCCCTGGGACCTTAATCTGGTCCTCACGGCCTTACAGAAACCCCCCTTTGAGCCTCTTAGGGAGGTTCCCTTGTTTCGACTTTCCCAGAAAGTGGTTTTTCTGGTGGCCATAACTTCTCTCAGGAGAGTCTCTGATTTGGCTGCGCTCTCTTCGGAGTCACCCTTTTTGGTTTTTCACCAAGACAAGGTGGTTCTCCGTCCGACGCAGGATTTTCTCCCTAAGGTGGTATCTCCTTTCCACCTTAACCAGGACATTTCATTGCCTTCCCTTTGTCCGGCCCCTGTGCATCGCTTTGAGAAAGCATTGCATACTTTAGATTTGGTGCGGGCGCTCCGGATCTATGTGTCACGCACCGCTGCTCTTAGGCGGTGCACCTCTTTTTGTGCTGACCACAGGTCAGCGCAAGGGTCTCTCGGCTTCCAAACCGACCCTAGCTCGTTGGATTAGGTCGGCCATATCCGATGCCTACCAATGTGCTCAGGTGCCTCCCCCGCCGGGGATTAAAGCGCACTCGACCAGAGCTGTCGGTGCCTCTTGGGCTTTTAGGCACCAGGCTACGGTTCAGCAGGTCTGTCAGGCTGCCACTTGGTCCAGTCTGCATACCTTTTCGAAGCACTACCAAGTGCATGCTCATGCTTCGGCAGATGCGAGCTTGGGCAGACACATCCTTCAGGCGGCTGTCGCCCATTTGTGAAGTTAGGTTTTGCCTACTTCTCAGCTTTCTGTTTATTCCCACCCATGGACTGCTTTGAGACGTCCCATGGTCTGGGTCTCCCATAAGGAACGATGAAGAAAAAGAGAATTTTGTTTACTTACCGTAAATTCTTTTTCTTATAGTTCCGACATGGGAGACCCAGCACCCTCCCTGTTGCCTGTTGGCAGTTCTTGTTCCGTGTGTTTTCACCAGCTGTTGTTGTAGACAGAGGTTCCGGTTATTCCGGGTTTTACTCTATATCTACTTATGGGTGGATGTCCTCCTTCAGCTTTTGCACTAAACTGGTTGGATTCTGTCATCCAGGGGGTGTATATGCTCGGAGGGAGGAGCTACACTTTTTAGTGTAGTACTTTGTGTGTCCTCCGGAGGCAGAAGCTATACACCCATGGTCTGGGTCTCCCATGTCGGAACTATAAGAAAAAGAATTTACGGTAAGTAAACAAAATTCTCTTTTTTTCCTTTTTTTATTTTTTATTTCCAAAGGTTCCGGAACATTATCCGGAGTTCCCTGAGAACTCCAGGCCCAGGTCCGGTACTAGGGTATTTTTAAAACCTCTCGGATTCTAAATTTTAGAGTCCGGGTCTGTCCATCACTAATCAATAGACAAACAAAAAAAGTGCATAGTGTTCATGTTGTTGTGTAAACAGAAATATTATATGCAAAATTAAAAATGACATGCCATACGGCAAGCAAAATCAAGAAATGCAAAAAACTAAATTATTGAGTAAATGTATTAAATAATAGTTGTATCCTAACTATAATTAAATTGTTGTACAATGTTTTTCTCCACTTTTCTTAGATAATAATCTTTTTTCTTATTTTCTCATAGGCACTTCATTCAGGGAAAAAACCCAATCAAAGTCAACATCTAAGTCACTGAGCGGGACGAGTGAAGTACCTCAAAATTTGCAGACTACCACGGGTATGGTTTTAGCATATACAGATCTCTAAATTATGGATAAATAGAAAAAGAAACAATTAAAAATAATTTAACACAAACAGTCCCATTCTCACACCACATAAAAATACCCAATTAAAGAAAGCTGTCAAAGCTCTCATTGAGCCCAATAGGAGTCCTTGTGTCCAATCTATAAATCCAATGACTCAAGTTGTGCAAGGGCCTTAAATAGGTTACCACCTCTAACCTCTGATCTATGGCCTTTATAATTAAAGGGGTTATCCGGCTTATTTTGACTTTTCTTCATTATTACCCTATTGGGCTACATTGGGGCAGGTAAGTAGCTAGTGACCACTTACCTGCCCTGCTGTCAGCCTTTCTCCCCCGGCTCAGAGCGGTCATGTGACCGCTCCTGCCACGATTTTGCTGCTTCGGTCATTTCATGTCAACATGGGCAGGACCATGTTGACATGCAAATTTGGAACAGCATGTTGCCGCCCTGCTGGGCGGGTACAGTGTGTGGAGTCCCCGCCCCTCTTCCCTGCACCCTCCCACACATTCCTCCGCACCCCGTACTCTCCCCGCCCACGGTGTTACCGCCAGCACCAGGCCCCCTGCTCAGGATAGCAGGAGTGCCCGTGCAGTCTGTGTCCCGCTCCAGCCCCGCGGCTGCCTTCATTGCAGGCTCAGCAGCCTCTCACATTGCAGCGCAGGCAGGGATGTTAGATGACATCATTGCCTGCTGTGACGATCTTCGCTTCACTCCTGTCAGCGCTGTCAGTGCCTTCTATGCCGCTGCGTTCTCACGTCACTAGCGGTGACGTCTCGGGCGATACTGCTGAGAACGCGGCGGGCATAGAAGTCAGGGACAGATCTGACAGGAGTGAAGCGAAGATCGTCACCGCAGGTAATGATTTCATCTAACCTCCTGATAGCAGCGCTCGGCATCCCCTGCAGTGACCTGGGCTATTGATGTTAGCTCAGGTCACTGCATTACTCTCCCAGCCAATGAGGAACATTCTGTTCTTCATTGACTGGTACATTGACTATGGTATGGATCGTCATGGGACCCCCTTATTGGATTATGCCGGACCTGGATTTGTTTTTCTTTTGAATAAATTGGTGAATGAGGGAATGTTTTGAGTAGTGTTTTTTCAAATAAAACTATTTTTTTTGTTGTCTATTTTTTTCTATTACTGACTGGGTTTGTGATGTCGGATATCTGATAGACGCGTGACATCACTAACCCCAGGGCTTGATGCCAGGTGACATTACACATTTGGCATCAACCCCATATATTATCCCGTTTGCCACCGCACCAGGGCACGGGATGAGTTGGGGCGAAGCACCAGGATTGGCACATCTAATGGATGTACCACTTCTGGGGCGGCTGTGGCCTGCTATTTTTAGGCTGGGGAGTGTCCAATAACAGTAGGCCTCCCTAGTCTGAGAATACCAGACCACAGCTGTCTGCTTTACCTTGGCTGGTGATCCAATTTGGGGGGACCCCATGTTTTTTGTTTTAAACTATTTATTTAATTTAAAATAACAGCGTGGGGTGCCCTCTGTTTTGGATTACCAGCCAAGGTGAAGCTGCCAGCTGTGGTTTGCAGGCTGCAACCATCTGCTTTACCCTAGCTGGCTACAAAAGTATGTTTTTTTTTTAATTATTTTTTATTTATTTTTTGGATAAATACAAGGCTAAGCACACTTTAGTGCCACATGAAAGTCACTAAAGGGTGCCAGCTTAGAATATGCAGGGGGGTAGGACATTATATGTCTTTCTCATCTATCTATCTATCTATCTATCTATCTATCTATCTATCTATCTATCTATCTATCTATCTATCTGTCTAACCCTCTGTTCATTCATTCATCCCTCTATCTCTCTGTCTCTATATCTATCTATTCATCTCTATATCTACTCATCTATTTATCTTTCTTGCTGCTTCCGTTTTTTGCAGTCCGCAAAAAAACGGAAGACACGGATGTATCCGTGAAAAAATTGGCCATTTTTTGCGGACCGCAAAAACGGAACGGTCATGTGAATGTAGCCTACATGTGTTCCCTATGGGGGTAGGGGTCGGTACAGAACGATGGTGAGGGGGAGGTCGCTACAGAGCGCCGTGTGTGTGTGTGTGTGTGTGTGTGGGGGGGAGGGTTGCAGAGCCTGATGTGTGTGGCGCAGAGCCCGATGTGTGTGTGTTTGTGTGTGTGTGTGTATGTGTGTGGCGCAGAGCCCTATGTGTGTGTGTGTGTGTGTGGCGCAGAGCCCGATGTGTGCGTGCGTGCGTTGTGTGTGTGTGTGTGTGTGTGTGTGTGTGTGTGTGTGGCGCAGAGCCCGATGTGGGGCTGTTATTTTCATTGCTAGAGTGATAACAGATCAGGTGCTGGGGTAGAATACTGACAGGGAATGTGTGTGCAGGGGGCGGGCAGGGGACGGGGCTGGACACTGAGGCCGGGCAGTGCCAGCTCTAACTGAGGTTTTGCACAGGAAGTGGTCAGTTTGCTAGAGCAAAATGTAAACAAAGAACTGCAGAGAATAAAGGGATAATTCAATAGGAACAAAAGTTAGAAAACAAAAATAACAATGTAGGGGTGTTTTATATGACAATACAGCACAGATAAACTCAACATTTTTTGGTAAGCTAATGTCGGACAACTCCTTTAATTTGCTTCAGTCAGATTTATGGTACAATTGGAAATGTTTTGGTAGGGTTTTTAGGTCTTCCACCTCATGCAGAGTCTTTGTTTTCTCAATGTCCCTGATGGGCTCACGGAATCCCACCTTTAACCCCCTAACCCCTGGACGATTTTTCCGTTTTTGTTTTTTGCTCCCCTTTTTCCAAGAGTCGTAACTTTTTTATTTTTCCCGTCAATCTTGCCATAAGAGGGCTTGTTTTTTGCGGGACGTATTGGTCTTTTAAGTGAAACCATGAGTTTTACCATATATGGTACTGGAAAACAGCACAAAATTTCCATGTGCGGAAAAATTACAAAAAAGTGTGATTGGACAATGGTTTATGGGGTACTTTATTCACCGTGTTCACTGTATGGTAAAACTGATGGGTGGGTGTGATACTTCAGGTTGGTATGAGTTCGTTGATACCAAACATGTTTAGGTTTACTTTTATATAAGGGGTTAAAAAAAGGTTTGTCCAAAAAATTGGAGCACTTTCTGCGGCATTTTCTGCAACTTGTAGTGTTCTCATTTTCTTTGTCGCTCCATTGGGAGACCCAGACAATTGGGTGTATAGCTACTGCCTCCGGAGGCCACACAAAGTATTACACTTAAAAGTGTAAAGCCCCTCCCCTTCTGCCTATACACCCCCCGTGGGATCACGGGCTCCTCAGTTTTCATGCTTTGTGCGAAGGAGGTCAGACATCCACGCATAGCTCCACTGTTTAGTCAGCAGCAGCTGCTGACTATGTCGGATGGAAGAAAAGAGGGCCCATACTAGGGCCCCCAGCATGCTCCCTTCTCACCCCACTTTTGTCGGCGGTGTTTGTTAAGGTTGAGGTACCCATTGCGGGTACGGAGGCTGGAGCCCACATGCTGCTTTCCTTCCCCATCCCCCTTAGGGCTCTGGGTGAAGTGGGATCTTACCGGTCTCCAGGCACTGAGGCCGTGCTCCATCCACAGCCCCTGGGAATCTGCTGGACATGGAGCTGAGTATCTTCAGGGACATGGCCCTGCTACTTCAAGGTACTCTGTGTCCCCGTACAGACCGCGCACAGTCACACTACAGCATTGCTGGGTGTGTTAGTGCGCCGGGGACAACAGCGCTGCGCGCTTGTGCCATGACTAACTACAGCTTGCTGAGTGTGTCAATGTATTGGGAACTGCCGCGCCGGCCGCTGCTGTCAGTTTTACACTGCGGCGCGGCTGGGACTTGTGGTGCGCCGGGGACTTCCGCGCTGGCCGTGCATATATGACGGCCGCGCTTACTACTCGAGTCCCCGGCTTTTGCGGCCTAGTTTCGTTTCGTTCCCGCCCCCAGGCCTGCCAGTCAGGGGAAGGGCGGGACGCTGTACAGAACGTCAGCGCCGAGGGCTGGAGTCTACTTTACATACTCCAGCCCTCACACTGGGCACAGTGGGACGCCACTTTCCCGCACTTTGTCTGAGGCACGCCCACGGCCTGCCCCTCTCCACAGGACGCCGGCAGCCATTCCTGTGTGCAGTCTGAGCTGGAGAAGGGAGACAAGTTCTGGGAGACCCAGACACGGGATTCTGGCGACCACACACCCGCTTTTGAGCGGGCGGTAAGCAGCACCTGTGGTGCTGACCCCAATAGTGCCGAAGTGTACATTTGTATTTTTATGCTTGCATGCTATACATTGCACTGTACGGTCGTTATTGATTCTTGGCTATATACCCTCCTAGATTGCTCAGAGGAGACAACAGCATGTCGTCCGCAAAAAGCAAGGGTGCCAAGGCACAGGCTTTCTATGCTGCTTGTACCGCATGTGACGCTATTCTACCGGCAGGTTCCACTGACCCCCATTGTGTGCAGTGCTCGGCTCCTGTGGCACTTGCTCGGCCGGGGCCTCTGCTAGAGGTGACCCAGGGAGAACCACCTGTGAATACTGTCCAGGTGACGGGGACGGAGTTTGCAGTTTTTGCTGATAGATTGTCTGTGACTATGACTAAAATTCTAGAAACTTTGCAGTCTAGACCGGTAACTCAGACCATGGGCACTGTTGAATCATTGCTCCCTGGTCCCCCTCAGTTGGAACAACTCCGGGCTCCGGGGGTGTCCCATGCATCCCAGGGTGAAGGCTCTGACACGGACGACAGTCCCAGACAGCCTAAGCGAGCTCGCTGGGAGCGGCCCTCGACTTCATCACACTGGTCAGGGTCCCAGCAGGAGGACTCTCTGTATGATGAGGCGGAGGTAGCTGATCAGGATTCTGATCCTGAGACCGCTCTCAATCTGGATACACCTGATGGTGACGCCATAGTGAATGATCTTATAGCGTCCATCAATAGAATGTTGGATATTTCTCCCCCAGCTCCTCCAGTGGAGGAGTCAGCTTCACAGCAGGAGAAATTCCATTTCAGGTATCCCAAGCGTAAATTCAGTACTTTTCTGGACCACTCCGACTTTAGAGAGGCAGTCCAGAAACACCACGCTTATCCAGATAAGCGTTTCTCCAAACGACTTAAGGATACACGTTATCCCTTTCCCCCTGACGTGGTCAAGGGCTGGACCCAGTGTCCCAAGGTGGATCCTCCAATCTCCAGGCTTGCGGCTAGATCCATAGTTGCAGTGGAGGATGGGGCTGCACTTAAAGATGCCACTGACAGACAGATGGAGCTCTGGTTGAAATCCATCTATGAAGCTATCGGCGCGTCGTTTGCTCCAGCATTCGCAGCCGTATGGGCACTCCAAGCTATTTCAGCTGGTCTTACACAGATTGACACGGTCACACGTACATCTGTTCCGCAGGTGGCGTCCTTAACCTCTCAAATGTCTGCATTTGCGTCTTACGCGATTAATGCTGTCCTGGACTCTACGAGCCGTACGGCAGTGGCGTCCGCCAACTCCGTGGTTTTACGCAGAGCCTTGTGGTTAAGGGAATGGAAGGCAGATTCTGCTTCCAAAAAGTGCTTAACCAGTTTGCCATTTTCTGGTGACCGACTGTTTGGTGAGCGATTGGATGAAATCATTAAACAGTCCAAGGGTAAGGATTCATCCTTACCCCAGCACAATTCAAACAAACCTCAACAGAGGAGGGGACAGTCGGGGTTTCGGTCCTTTCGAGGCTCGGGCAGGTCCCAATTCTCCTCGTCCAAAAGGACTCAAAAGGATCAGAGGCGCTCAGATTCTTGGCGGGCTCAGTCACGCCCAAAAAAGACAGCCGGAAGAACCGCTCCCAAGGCGGCTTCCTCATAACTTTCGGCCTCCTCTCTCCGCATCCTCGGTCGGTGGCAGGCTCTCCCGCTTTGGCGACATTTGGCTGCCACAGGTCAAAGACCGTTGGGTGAGAGACATTCTGTCTCACGGGTACAGGATAGAGTTCAGTTCTCGTCCTCCAACTCGATTCTTCAGAACTTCTCCACCTCCCGACCGAGCCGATGCTCTTCTGCAAGCGGTGTGCACTCTAAAGGCAGAAGGAGTGGTGATCCCTGTTCCTCTTCAGGAGCAAGGTCACGGTTTTTACTCCAATTTGTTTGTGGTGCCAAAGAAGGACGGGTCTTTCCGTCCCGTTCTGGACCTAAAACTGCTCAACAAGCACGTGAAAACCAGGCGGTTCCGGATGGAATCCCTCCGCTCCGTCATCGCCTCAATGTCTCAAGGAGATTTCCTAGCATCAATAGACATCAAGGATGCTTATCTCCACGTGCCGATTGCTCCAGAGCACCAGCGTTTTCTACGCTTCGTTATAGGAGACGAACACCTTCAGTTCGTAGCTCTGCCTTTCGGGCTGGCGACAGCCCCACGGGTCTTCACCAAGGTCATGGCAGCAGTAGTAGCAGTCCTGCACTCTCAGGGTCACTCTGTGATCCCTTACTTGGACGATCTACTTGTCAAGGCACCCTCTCAAGAGGCATGCCAACACAGCCTGACCGTTGCGCTGGAGACTCTCCAGAGTTTCGGGTGGATCATCAACTTTTCAAAGTCAAATCTGACCCCGACCCAATCGCTAACATATCTTGGCATGGAGTTTCATACTCTCTCAGCGATAGTGAAGCTTCCGCTGGACAAACAGCGTTCACTACAGACAGGGGTACAATCTCTCCTTCAAGGACAGTCGCATCCCCTGAGGCGCCTCATGCACTTCCTAGGGAAGATGGTAGCAGCAATGGAGGCAGTCCCTTTCGCGCAGTTTCATCTGCGTCCACTACAATGGGACATTCTCCGCCAATGGGACGGGAAGTCGACGTCCCTCGACAGGAACGTCTCCCTTTCTCAGGCGGCCAAGGAATCTCTTCGGTGGTGGCTTCTTCCCACCTCATTGTCAAAAGGAAAGTCCTTCCTACCCCCATCCTGGGCGGTGGTCACGACAGACGCGAGTCTATCAGGGTGGGGAGCAGTGTTTCTCCACCACAGGGCTCAAGGTACGTGGACTCAGCAAGAGTCCACCCTTCAGATCAATGTTCTGGAAATCAGAGCAGTGTATCTTGCCCTACAAGCCTTCCAGCAGTGGCTGGAAGGCAAGCAGATCCGAATTCAGTCGGACAACTCCACAGCGGTGGCATACATCAACCACCAAGGAGGAACACGCAGTCGGCAAGCCTTCCAGGAAGTCCGGCGGATTCTGAGGTGGGTGGAAGACACGGCATCCACCATATCCGCAGTTCACATCCCGGGCGTAGAAAACTGGGAAGCAGACTTCCTCAGTCGCCAGGGTATGGACGCAGGGGAATGGTCTCTTCACCCGGACGTGTTTCAGGAGATCTGTCGCCGCTGGGGGATGCCGGACGTCGACCTAATGGCGTCCCGGCACAACAACAAGGTCCCGGCTTTCATGGCACGGTCTCACGATCACAGAGCTCTGGCGGCGGACGCCTTAGTTCAAGATTGGTCGCAGTTCCGGCTGCCTTATGTGTTTCCACCTCTGGCACTGTTGCCCAGAGTGCTACGCAAGATCAGGTCCGACTGCCGCCGCGCCATCCTCGTCGCTCCAGACTGGCCGAGGAGGTCGTGGTACCCGGATCTGTGGCATCTCACGGTAGGCCAACCGTGGACACTACCAGACCGACCAGACTTGCTGTCTCAAGGGCCGTTTTTCCATCTGAATTCTGCGGCCCTGAACCTGACTGTGTGGCCATTGAGTCCTGGATCCTAGCGTCTTCAGGATTATCTCAAGGGGTCATTGCCACCATGAGACAGGCTAGGAAACCAACCTCCGCCAAGATCTACCACAGGACGTGGAAGATATTCTTATCTTGGTGCTCTGCTCAGGGAGTTTCTCCCTGGCCATTTGCATTGCCTACTTTTCTTTCCTTCCTGCAATCCGGTTTGGAAAAAGGTTTGTCGCTCGGCTCCCTTAAAGGACAAGTCTCAGCGCTATCTGTATTTTTTCAGAAGCGCCTAGCACGACTTCCTCAGGTACGCACGTTCCTGCAAGGGGTTGGTCATATCGTCCCTCCTTACAAGCGGCCGTTAGAGCCCTGGGATCTGAACAGGGTTCTAATTGCTCTCCAGAAGCTGCCTTTCGAGCCTATGAGGGATGTTTCTCTTTCTCGCCTTTCACAGAAAGTGGCCTTTCTAGTAGCGCTCACGTCTCTTCGGAGAGTGTCCGAGCTAGCAGCGCTGTCATGCAAATCTCCCTTCCTGGTGTTTCACCAGGACAAGGTGGTTCTGCGCCCGATTCCGGAGTTTCTCCCTAAGGTGGTATCCCCCTTTCATCTCAATCAGGATATCTCCTTACCTTCTTTGTGTCCTCATCCAGTTCATCAATGTGAAAAGGATTTGCATTTGTTGGATCTGGTGAGAGCGCTCAGAATCTACATTTCCCGCACGGCGCCCCTGCGCCGCTCGGATGCTCTCTTTGTCCTGGTCGCTGGTCAGCGTAAAGGGTCGCAAGCTTCCAAATCCACCCTGGCTCGGTGGATCAAGGAACCAATTCTTGAAGCCTACCGTTCTGCTGGGCTTCCGGTTCCCTCAGGGCTGAAGGCCCATTCTACCAGAGCCGTGGGTGCGTCCTGGGCATTACGGCACCAGGCTACGGCTCAGCAGGTGTGCCAGGCGGCTACCTGGTCGAGTCTGCACACTTTTACCAAGCATTATCAGGTGCATACCTACGCTTCGGCGGACGCCAGCCTAGGTAGACGAGTCCTTCAGGCGGCGATTGCCCCCATGTAGGAAAGGGCCGTTTTACGGCCCTATCACGAGGTATTATTTTACCCACCCAGGGACTGCTTTTGGACGTCCCAATTGTCTGGGTCTCCCAATGGAGCGACAAAGAAGAAGGGAATTTTGTTTACTTACCGTAAATTCCTTTTCTTCTAGCTCCAATTGGGAGACCCAGCACCCGCCCTGTTTCCTTCGGGCTTTTTGTTTTTTCGGGTACACATGCTGTTCATGTTCAATGGTTTCAGTTCTCCGATATTCCTTCGGATTGAATTTGTTTTTAAACCAGTTATTGGCTTTCCTCCTTCTTGCTTTGGCACTAAAACTGAGCAGCCCGTGATCCCACGGGGGGTGTATAGGCAGAAGGGGAGGGGCTTTACACTTTTAAGTGTAATACTTTGTGTGGCCTCCGGAGGCAGTAGCTATACACCCAATTGTCTGGGTCTCCCAATTGGAGCTAGAAGAAAAGGAATTTACGGTAAGTAAAAAAAATTCCCTTCTTCATTATCGTTCCTATGGGAGACCCAGACATTGGGTGTATAGCTTCTGCCTCCGGAGGACACACAAAGTACTACACTAAAAAGTGTAGCTCCTCCCTCTGAGCCTATACACCCCCTGGAGAGCCAGATCTAGCCAGTTCATTGCTTTGTGTTCAGGAGGCATACATCCACACATGCATTCTCATCTGATTTTTCATTTTTGGAAAGAGTTTGAAGAAAAGCGGGTCCAACTCTGGACCCCCGGCATGTCCCTTCTCACCCCACTGTGTCGGCGGTGCTGTTAAGGTTGATTCCACGGCTGGAGCCTTACATGCCGCGCTCCTTCACCATCCCTCGGGCTCTGGCTTGAAGTGGGAGCCAGCACGGTTCTCCATGCTTGGCAGGAGACCGGTCTCCATCCGCAGCCCTTCAGGATCCTGCTGGACGGAGCACTCATCCCCAGGGACCTGGAACCCTGCGTCTCAGCAAGCTAAGTACCTGAGACGTTTACATTCGGGGTCCCTGTACTTTATTATGTTGGGAGAGTGTGCTGAGTGAGTTTTCTGACTTTTCCGGCCGGTTCTCTGGCTGTCGCCTGAGAACTGCGCCGATGGTGCCTGCGCGCCGGCCGCACTGCTCAAATTTAGGTCCCGGCTTCGCCGGAGGCCTACCTTCGGTTTCACTGCCCTCGCATGTCATTCATGCAGAGGGACAGTGCGGCTCCGCCCAGCGGCCGTTCTGCACAGGGGAGGGACACTCCTCACTGGGTTCATGTCTCCTCCCCTGTAAGTCTCTTTGGCCCTCCAGATCCCGCTCTCAGAGCAGGTCCCGCCCCCTCTCCTTGCTCCGGCGCCATTTTATCAGCGTTTTCTCTGCGATCAGCACTGGCTGCAGCATCCCTGCTGAGGTGCTTGGGGGTCCGGGCTTAGGGATCTGGAGGGCACACAACACCGCTCCAGCGGTCTGGTAAGCCACAACCTCTGGTTGTGGGCCTCTGTAATACTCTCTGGGGGTCACTCTGGCAAGAGCCCCCACTTCAGCAGCACGTCTCACACGAGGAGCAAGGCTCCAAGGCTATATTCAGCATGCACTGCATGTAAGCTCGTGCTGCATGAACCGAGCACATATCCACATTGTGATGCCTGCTCTAACCTGACAATGCCTCAGCCTGGAATCGCACCCACAGTGGTCTCTCCGGCTGCTCCGGCTCCTGTGTCTGAACCCCCGGCTTGGGTAGAATCCTTATCTAGGTCTATCTCCCAGTCTTTTGCCGACTCCATGGGACAGCTGTCCCGGACTTTGCTGAACATGCATCAGCCCCCTTCACAGGGCGCCTCTGCTGCTAGGGCTCTCTCAGCGGAGCTCACAGAGGATTCCTCATCTGGTCCCAGACCCCGTCCTCCTAAGAGGAGACGCAGGGCTACCTCCCCTTCCTCGTCCCGCGGCTCTGTTTCAGAAGCTGACTCGCAGGAAGAGGAGGATACCTTCACAGGGGGCTCGGAGGCTACCTCCATGTGCCCCATTGATCTGTCCGAAAGTGACTCAGATGTTAGTGATTTGATTGCGTCCATTAATTCTGTACTGGACCTCAATCCGCCAGTATCAGAGGAGCAACCCTCTCTGGCAGAAAAGCACCAGTTTACCTTGCCTAAGAGGACAAAGAGTGTGTTCTTTAACCACTCCAGTTTTCAGGCCGCTGTGACCAAGCCTTGGGCCTGTCCTGACAAACGCTTCCCAAAGCGTGGTTCTGATGACCGTTTTCCCTTTCCACCTGAGGTGGTCAAGGAATGGGCTCATTCACCAAAGGTAGACCCCCCGGTGTCTAGACTCTCAGCCTGGACCGTTGTATCAGTGGCTGATGGCACCTCTCTTAAGGATTCCACTGACCGCCAGGTTGACCTTCTGGCCAAATCTGTATATGAGGCGGCAGGGGCCTCGTTCTCCCCATCTTTTGCGGCAGTGTGGGCTCTCAAAGCCATCTCTGCTTCTCTAGAGGAGATGCATTCCCTCGCCAGGGAATCTATGCCCGAAATGGTTGCCTTAACTTGCCAAGCTTCCGCTTTTTCATCCTATGCCATGTCTGCCATGCTGGAGGCTTCTCACCGCACTGCGGTGGCTTCGGCTAATTCCCTCGCTATCCGCAGGATCTTGTGGCTTCGAGAGTGGAAGGCAGATGCTTCTTTAAAGAAGTACCTTGCTGGGCTCCCTTTTGCTGTGTCCAGGCTATTCGGTGAACAACTGGATGAAATTATTCAGGAAGCTACTGGCGGGAAGAGTACTTCCATTCCACAAACCAAAACCAGGAAACCTGTCCAGGGTAGGAACCAGTCGAGGTTTCGTTCCTTTCGTTCCTCCAACTGGTCGTCCTCTAAGCCCTCGGCCTCGTCCACTAACTCAGCCAAGAACCAAAAATCCAACTGGCGCACAAAGGCGCGTCCACAGAAGGCCGCAGGAGCTGCTGCCGCTAAGGCAGCCTCCTCTTGACTATCTGTCAACACGTCTCCGATCAGTGGGTGCGGGATGTCATCTCCCACGGCTACAGGATAGAATTCTCTTCCAGCCCGCCAAACAGATTTTTTCTGTCAACTCCCCCCTGCTCCAAGGCCGCCGCCTTCTCTCAGGCCATGGCATCCTTGCAGGCCAACGAAGTAATTGTACCGGTTCCCGCCCGGGAACGGTTCAGAGGTTTCTACTCAAATCTCTTCCTAGTTCCAAAAAAGAACGGTACCTTCCGGCCCATCCTGGATCTCAAGCTTCTCAACAAGCATGTTCAGGTGCGGCATTTTCGCATGGAATCTCTGCGGTCAGTCATTGCCTCAATGACCCAAGGGGATTTCCTGGCATCCATCGACATCAGAGATGCCTATCTGCATGTGCCAATTGCAGTTTCTCACCAGCGTTGGCTACGTTTTGCAATCGGAGAGGAACATTTCCAATTCGTGGCTCTCCCCTTCGGGTTAGCCACGGCCCCTCGGGTATTCACCAAGGTCATGGCAGCAGTGATTGCGGTTCTGCACCTCCAGGGGTTGGCAGTGATTCCTTACCTGGACGACCTTCTAGTCAAGGCTTCATCCAGCGCAGACTGTCAGCGGAGTGTCTCGCTCACTCTTGCCACTCTAGCCAAATTCGGGTGGCTGGTCAATCTGCCCAAATCCACTCTGACTCCGACCCAGAGGCTCACGTACCTAGGGATGCAGTTCGAGACTTTGCCGGCACTTGTGAAGTTGCCCTTGATCAAACAGCAGTCCCTCCAACTGGCGGTGCGCTCTCTCCTGAGGCCCCGCCGTTATTCCATCAGGCACCTGATGCAGGTGCTGGGTCAAATGGTGGCGTCAATGGAGGCTGTTCCCTTTGCCCAGTTCCATCTGCGTCCTCTGCAGCTGGACATTCTCCGCTGTTGGGACAAGCGGCCTTCCTCCTTGCACAGGTTAGTGGCTCTGTCGCCACGGACCAGGAGCTCTCTTCAGTGGTGGCTTCGGCCCCTCTCTCTGTCTCAGGGACGCTCCTTCCTGGCTCCGTCCTGAGTGATCCTCACCACGGATGCCAGTCTATCCGGCTGGGGAGCGGTATGTCTCCACCACCGAGCACAGAGCACTTGGACTCCGTCCGAGTCAGCCCTCTCGATCAATGTGCTGGAAACCAGAGCCGTGCTCCTGGCTCTCCTAGCTTTTCACCACCTATTGGCGGGCAAGCACATCCGAGTCCAGTCAGACAACGCGACAGCGGTTGCCTACATCAATCACCAGGGCGGGACACGCAGCCGCCTGGCAATGTTGGAGGTACAACGTATCCTTCAATGGACGGAGGACTCCAAGTCCACCATATCCGCAGTCCACATACCAGGCGTGGAAAACTGGGAGGCAGATTATCTCAGCCGTCAGACCGTGGACAGTGGCGAGTGGTCCCTGCATCCGGCAGTGTTTCAGTCAATATGTCGCAAGTGGGGCACTCCGGACGTGGACCTAATGGCATCCCGTCACAACAACAAGGTTCCGGTTTACGTGGCTCGCTCCCACGATCCTCAGGCATTCTCCGCGGATGCACTGGTTCAAGACTGGTCCCAGTTTCGTCTGTCCTACGTGTTTCCCCCTCTAGCTCTCTTGCCCAGAGTCCTGCGCAAGATCAGAATGGAGGGCCGTCGGGTCATCCTCATTGCTCCAGACTGGCCCAGGCGAGCTTGGTACCCAGACCTGCTCCATCTGTCCGTGGAGGTGCCGTGGCATCTTCCGGACCGTCCAGACCTTCTCTCACAAGGTCCGTTTTTCCGCCAGAATTCTGCGGCTCTCAGATTGACGGCGTGGCTCTTGAGTCCTGGATCTTGACGGCTTCTGGCATTCCTCCTGAAGTCATTTCCACTATGACTCGGGCCCGGAAGTCTTCCTCGGCCAAAATCTATCACAGGACTTGGAAAATTTTCCTGTCCTGGTGTCGCTCTTCCAGCCATGCTCCTTGGCCTTTTTCCTTGCTGACCCTTCTGTCCTTTCTACAGTCCGGTCTGCAGCTAGGACTGTCCCTCAATTCTCTCAAGGGACAAGTCTCGGCTCTGTCAGTGCTTTTCCAGCGGCGTATCGCCCGGCTGGCTCAGGTCCGCACCTTCATGCAGGGCGCGTCACATCATTCCGCCTTACCGGCGGCCCTTGGATCCCTGGGACCTCAATTTGGTCCTCACGGCCTTGCAGAAACCCCCCTTTGAGCCTCTTAGGGAGGTTTCTTTGTTTCGTCTTTCACAGAAAGTGGTCTTTCTAGTGGCCATAACTTCCCTCAGGAGAGTCTCTGATTTGGCTGCGCTCTCTTCGGAGTCACCTTTTTTGGTTTTTCATCAAGATAATGTGGTTCTCCGTCCGACTCCGGACTTTCTTCCTAAGGTGGTCTCTCCTTTCCACCTTAACCAGGACATTACGCTGCCTTCCTTTTGTCCGGCTCCTGTTCATCGCTTTGAAAAAGCGTTGCATACTCTGGATCTGGTGCGAGCGCTCCGGATCTATGTGTCACGCACCGCTGCTCTTAGGCGGTGCACCTCTCTTTTTGTGCTAACCACAGGTCGGCGTAAGGGCCTCTCTGCTTCTAAGCCGACCTTAGCCCGTTGGATTAGGTCGACCATTTCGGATGCCTACTAGTGTTCTCAGGTGCCTCCCCCGCCGGGGATCAATGCACACTCGACCAGAGCTGTCGGTGCCTCTTGGGCTTTCAGGCACCAGGCTACGGCTCAGCAAGTCTGTCAGGCTGCCACTTGGACTAGCCTGCATACCTTTTCAAGGCACTATCAAGTGCATGCTCATGCTTCGGCAGATGCGAGCTTGGGCAGACGCATCCTTCAGGCGGCTGTCGCCCATTTGTGAAGTTTGGTTCTGCCTACTTCTCAGTTTTTTCTGTTTATTCCCACCCATGGACTGCTTTGAGACGTCCCAATGTCTGGGTCTCCCATAGGAACGATAAAGAAAAAGAGAATTTTGTTTACTTACCGTAAATTCTTTTTCTTATAGTTCCGTATTGGGAGACCCAGCACCCTCTCTGTTGCCTGTTGGCAGTTTCTTGTTCCGCGTGTTATCACCGGCTGTTGTCGTGGACAGAGTCTCCGGTTGTTCCGGTTCTTGCTCTGTTTTACTTGTGGGTGGCTATTCTCCTTCAGCTTTTGCACTAAACTGGCTAGATCTGGCTCTCCAGGGGGTGTATAGGCTCAGAGGGAGGAGCTACACTTTTTAGTGTAGTACTTTGTGTGTCCTCCGGAGGCAGAAGCTATACACCCAATGTCTGGGTCTCCCAATACGGAACTATAAGAAAAAGAATTTACGGTAAGTAAACAAAATTCTCTTTTTTCGGGATATGGGGCTCACTGATGGCTTATTTGTTTGCATTTTTAGCTGTACCATTTTTGCACAGATGCTACGTTTTGACTCCCTGGTATTGCATTTTGCTGAAAATTTGCGAAGACCAAAAAACGTAACTTTGCCAGTTGGATTTTTTTTTACGGCTACGCCATCTACCGATCTAATTGATTCATTTTATATTTTGATAGACTGGGCAATTCTGAACTCTGCGATACCAAATGAGTGTATATTTTTTATTTTTTTAACCCTTTGATTTTTAGTGGGGCGAATGGAGAATAATTTAAACTTTTAGTTGTTTTTTTAATTCTATAAAACTTTTTTTTTACTTTTTTTATTTTAATAGTCTCTCTAGGGGTAAGGATTAGCCGTCTGATCGCTTGTTCATTTCTGCTGATCAGAGCGGCAGAGCTCTGAACAGCTGAAATGCTGCTGTCCTGTTAAAGCCAGCCGGCTGTAACAGGATGTGAGTCATGATAGCGACAGGAGTCATCACATAACCCTGTGCTACCATGGCAACCATCGGCTTCCCATGATCGCATTACGGGGCCTCCGATGGCGATGTAGAAAGGCAATTGGAATAGTCATGGGCCCTCGTGTGGATTACCACAGACCTGCGTGTTTTTGGAGTTAATAAAGGAGTGAAATAGGGTATTGTTTTTATCTTATTTTTTGTTTGTGTTTATTTCTTTTCACTTCCAGATTAGTAATGGGGGTAGGGTTTTCATAGACCCTGCCATTACTAATCTAGAGCTTAGTGGCAGCTGTGAGCTGTTATTAACCCCTTATTAGCCTGATTGCCACCGCACCAGTGCAATCGGGAAGAGCCGGGTAAAGTGCCAGGATTGTCACATATAATGGATGTGACAATCCTGGGTGGCTGTGGGCTGCTATTGTTATAACGCGCCTGCTTTAATCTTATTTTATTTAATTTTCCTTTATTTATTTTTTATTTTCTCATAGGCACTTCATTCAGGGAAAAGACCCAATCAAAGTCAACATCTAAGTCACTGAGCGGGTCGAGTGAAGTACCTCAAAATTTGCAGACCACCACGGGTATGGTTTTAGCATATACAGACCTCTAAATTATGGATAAAAAACTATTAAAAGAAGGATTTTTGTGTACTCACCGTCAAATCTCTTTCTCTGAGTCTTCATTGGGGGACACAGGACCATGGGTGTATGCTGCTGTGACTAGGAGGCTGAGACTAAGTAAACATAAAAAAAGTTAGCTCCTCCCTAGCAGTGTACACCCTGAGCCGGAGGCGGATCTATGCCAGTTAAGTGTACAAGCAGTAGTAGGAGAAACCTGAACAACCATAACTAATCAAAGTAATAACAAGAAACACACAGTATCTTATCTAAACCTATACTGTATATAAATATCTATATATATATATATATATATATATATATATATATATATATAAAAACATAAATAAAAACATAAATAAGCCGGGTACAGAAGAACGTGTTTCCATAAAGAACCAGTAACACCCGGCAACTAAGAGCAACCCCATATCCAAACAGGGTGGGTGCTGTGTCCCCCAATGAAGACTCAGAGAAAGAGATTTTACGGTGGGTACACAAAAATCCTTCTTTATCGCTTTCATTGGGGGACACAGGACCATGGGACGTCCAAAAGCAGTCCCTGGGTGGGTACAGGAGTAATCATACAGATTCAAAATATACCCAAAACTCTGTAAGAATGCTCGGTGCAAACGTAAACCGGCTTATCATAGGTGTGCCAAAGCCGCTTGCTGTATCCTGGAAAACCTGGAAAAGGTAGAAAAGCTTGACTACGCGGCGGCTCTGAAGACTTGCTTGGCTGACGCCTGGCGTCTGACTGTCCTAGACGCCCCAATTGCACCGGTGGAAAGGCCTTTACACTCCTCGGAGAAAACCTGACTCTAATCCTGTAGGCCTCTGATATGGTCGGCCTGACCTAACTTGCAGTGATAGCCTTGGACGCCGGCATGCCCCTCCTGGGTCCCGTAGACAGGACGAATAGGCCGTCCAAGATGCAGAGGGGTGCGGATCTCGAAACGTAACTCCTCCGAGCTCGCACTAGATCCGGTGTAAGCCGTGACCTCTCCAAGAATCGAATGGAGGCTGGACCGAAGGATGGAGCCACCATCACCTCATTCAGATACTACATCCGGTAGGAAAAAACCTGAGACGGGTGCCGAACAATCTCGTCTTGGTGAAAAAAACAAGAAAAAGTGACCCGCATGAGAGGGATTACAGAGCAGACCTTCTTCTGATTGAAGTGACTGTCCCCAACAAAGGCACCTTCCCGGATAGGCGTGAGATTGAGGATCGAACGGGGCTAATTGAAGAGACCCTAGAGCCAGCTGGAGGTCCCATGGTTCTAGCAGGGAACGATCTAGCGGTGCCAGATGGACGACTCCTTGGATGAACGTCCTGACTTGCGGCCGAGATGCAAGATTTCTTTGGAAAAGAGATATAGAGCCGACACCTGATTTCTCTGGAAAAGAGAGATATAGCCGACACCTGCCCTTTGAAGCTTGCTGGCGAGAGACCCGCCTGTAAGCCTGACTGTAGGAAGGCCAGTAACACTGGGAGTGACAGATCCAGTGGAGATGCGTTGACGTTGACCTCACCCTCTTGAAAGGAGGCCTTTGTTTGAAGACGGAGGCTTCTGAGTTTTGACCATGGTCTGTAACACCTGTGGGATAACGCCTTCCTGGGCTAGTAGCCATGGTTCCACAGCCATGCGGTCAAATTGAGAACCTCTGAATATTGATGTAAAAGAGGACTTTGCGACAGGAAGTTCAGACGATCTGGAAGCCACCATGGGGTGTCTGATGAGCTGCGTGAGCTCTGCGAACAACGCTTGCCTGGGTCAATCCATGGCAATGAGAGCCACTAGGATGCCCTCTGCTCTGAGTTTCTTGAGGACTCTTGTGACTTGATTGTTGAATCGAGAAGCCATCAGGTCAACATTCGGAATATCTCATCTGAGGCAGATCCATTCGAAAGCCTCTCTGTTTAGGGATCATTCGCCTGCCACCAGACCTTGCTGATATAGTCCGCTGCCCAATTCTCCACGGCGGGGAAAAATGAATGTGGACAAAATCTGGAGTGGTGAGGCTATGCCCACTGTACGATCTTCTTCACCTATGTCATCACCATGACGCTCCTTGTTTCGCCCAGGTGATGCCCGACTGGATTCTGGATGGCGATTCTTGTATGAAGGGCTGAAAAAAATCTGTAGGGCTCGCAGAAAATACTCTGATCCCTAAAACAAAATTGATAGGCAGACGGCTCTCCTGGGAGGACCACCGATCGTGAGCCGTGTGCTTCGGAACACCGCTCTCCAGTCGGAAGACTGGTATCGATGGTGACTGCCTGCCAGTGTACTGGTATGAAAGACATTCCACTGGACCGATGAGGGCCGCTGGTCCACCATAAAAACGAGCGGCGGTATCCCGGAGTCAAATGGATCCTGCGATTCAAGGTGAACAGAGAATTGTCCCATCTGTTCGGCCAAGTCAGCTGAAGGAGACGAAGGTGGAAGCGGCAAACGGAACCGCCTCTATTGCCGCCACCATCCGACTGAAGACTCTCCGCTCGGAGTGACGGAGGATCTGGAGGTCTCTTTGGAGGGACACGCGTCCTTGGATGGTATCGAACTCCATGCCTAGAAAGGTAATCCTGCTGGCCGGGGTCAGAGAGGGCTTCTTCCAAATGATGCGCTAGCCTAGTCGGGACAGGATATCGATGGTGACCTAAACACTTAGGAGACCGTCGTCAAAAAGAAGAACCCCTGATCGACAAGGCGACCAGGTACAGAATCACCAAAAATGATCATCTGCTATTGCTAGACGCAGGAACATCTGTGCTGGTGCGACCTGTATGTCCGACGATAGACTTGCTGGAGAAAACTATTATGTCCCCTGAGTCCAGCAACTCGCCGACCCAGGGGTCCGTGATCCAAGTCCGCCAGACGTGATTGAGATGAGACAGGCGCCTCCCCCTGGTCTGCGCCCGCGCGCAACGACCAAGAGTCATCTAGCGGGGTAGCGCTGTGATCCGGATGTCGTTGTCGATGGCTGGCGTGGCTGAGAAAACGCCAGAAAGGGCATGGATTGAGGTACGGAATCTTCCTGTTCCTCTGCGGGGACCTGGTTTTCTTGTGTGTGTGGAACCGAAGCTCCCGTGATCTCGTCGATGAACTGATCAAGCCAGTCCCCAAACAAACGACCTCCTGTAAAGAGGAGGACTGTAAGTGATATCCTAGAAACCGCGTCCGCATACCAGTCTCTGAGCCAGATCGCCCGACAGATGGCCCCCGTGCTGCTAGCCGCTTTCACTGGGCAGTAAGCTGCTGACGGAGATGTGATGAGTATGTACTCACCTGCTAGAGCAAACTGTGTGCCAAGTGTGAATTCCGGATTGCTCGATCCTGCGCGAAAAACCGTTGTGGAGGTTATCGGACCCGGACATCATGGATGCTGCCAGCTAGATGGCGGCGAGGGCAGAAGGAGTACTGTGTCTGTCGTCTGAAGAAAAACCGGAGCGATGGCCCGTGCGGGAGAGCTGAAAGATGACCGCCGGAAAAAAAGCAGCAGGGCGACCATAGGCGAGCCTGTCCATTCCTTCCTGAGAGACTCAGGAAGGGAGAAAAAAGGAGATCAAACGACTTACCCTTGTTGAATATCTTGACTGGTTGTCTGTGCTTGTATAGAATTTCAGCAACGACTGGATGGTCACCAAATTGCCTGTGTGCCCGCTTAACCTGTGTTAAAGGAGACATGCAAGCACTGGGTAGCCACAGAGTCCGTCTGGGGCTCTAGCATATGACTTACCGCTTTGGCCGGACTAACCACCCTACCTCTGACCTCAGTCCTCTGATCTGGAATCAGCATCAAGGCTGCATCCGACTCTTCTCCTGAAAAAAGGGTCGGCCGGTCTCGGAGACGAGGAACACTCGGGGCCTGGAGGTGATGGAAATCTCCGGGAGGGCTTGAGAGGAGGCCCAGCAGGTCCCCTTCTGCGATCCAGTGGTAGGGTCTGGATCAGACCGACTGTTGTCCAGAGTCAGCTGGACCGGGGGAGCATGGCCGAGTGTAGGGAGCGACTGCAACGCCTGCGCGATGGTCCTAGACGCCCTTGAGAGAGAGTCCACAGACTGGGATAGAGGGTCTACCCCTCCGGATAAGGGAGCGCAGCGGAGCTCGGGTGCTGGCGGTGGCATGGGGCGCAAGCCGAGCGGGGGGCGTAGCCTGGATTGGGAGGATTATACCTAGCCGGCTGTGCGTGCATAAAAAGCTATAGGGTGCTTAGGAAAAAAACACTAGTGACGCTAGTGGGGAGACAGGAGAAAAGGGGGAAAAAACAAAAAAAAATTAAAGAGATATAGTCTGTTCCTAAGCAGGAGCAGCACTCACCCAGGTCCTGTCTCCCACCCAGGTCCGCGGAGGTCTCAGAAACTGCAGGGACAGCCTTGCTAAAGAAGAAAAACCGTCCTTCATTTTTTTTTTTTTTTTGCAGTAGGGGGCTGCCCGGATAGGGACCGGGCAGGACCTGCAGGGGTCATGCTTGGGACAAAAAAACACGAGCGCGCAACACGGGGAGGCGGAGATCTGATGGTCTGAGGTAGGCCGAAGCAGGGGACTAGATTAGTGGGTGGCCCGCCGGGAGCGCAGCGCTGAGAGCAGAGAAGTCCTACCTGCGTTCTGCCGACGTCTCTGAGATGCTCGGTCCCATCCTGCCTGCTGGAGAGTTGCCAAGCTGCTGAGCGCTCCTGCGCTGTGTAACCACGATCCCCTGTGAACGCTGGGGAGGCCTGTTGTAGCTGAGCGCTCCTGCGCTGCAGATGTGATCCTCTCCCTGTATGATAGGGGACGCTGGGAGGAATGGGGGCGTGCTGCAGCACTGAGCTGGCTGTCTCCGGGCAGAAGTCGAGGGGGGCGTGGCCGGAAAAAAACGCGCGCGCGCGCAAACAGGGGGGCGGAGCGCACCGGCCTGATGTAGGCCGGAAGCCGGAAGCTAAATTAGTGAGCGGCCGCCGGGAGCGCAGCGCTGCTAGCGGAGAAGATCCTACCTGCGTCCTGGCGGCGTCGCTCTGATCCACGGCACCAATCTGTGATGCTGCGCCTGCCGGTGAGTCCAGTCTGCCCCTGGGAGACACCGGGGGAAAACGCTGGGGAGCTTGGGGAAAAATGCAGAGCGCTCCTGCGCTGCATGAAGAGATCCACTGCCTGGGCCCAGGGTAGGAGGAAGAACGCTGGGGGAGGCCTGGTGCTGTGAGCGCTCCTGCGCTGCAGTCTGCGATCCTGACATCGGGTCCTGGAGCAGAGATCCCTCGTCGCCTCCACCAGAAGTACCCCTTGGGATGGTACCATAGGGGCCGACGGGGAGTGTGCCCTTACAAAAATTAAAAATATCGGTCCCCAAGCAGCCCCTGGGGTGGTACCATGGGGCAGGAGGGGGATAGGGCCTGGCGTCTCGAGCCCCAGACAACCCTGGGGACGGTTCCCGGAGGGGAGGAGAAGGTGAGGGACTCCAACCCTGCAGAAGAGACAAAAAACCTAGAAGAGATGAGAAGGCTGAGCGGCGCCGTATTAGCACGAAAAAACGGAAAAAAGCAATAGCCTAAGCTGAGGTTGGCCCACAGAGATATGGGCCCACTTCAGCCTCCTACGACACTAAGCAAAAAACTGGCATAGATCCGCCTCCGGCTCAGGGTGTGCACTGCTAGGGAGGAGCTAACTTTTTTTATGTCTACTTAGTGTCAGCCTCCTAGTCACAGCAGCATACACCCATGGTCCTGTGTCCCCCAATGAAAGCGATAGAGAAAAATATTTTAACACAAACAGTCCCATTCTCACACCACATAAAAATACCCAATTAAAGAAAGCAGCCAAAGCTCTCATTGAGCCCAATAGGAGTCCTTGTGTCCAATCTATAAATAAAGTGACTCAAGTTGCGCAAGGGCCTTAAATAGGTTACCACCTCTAACCTCAGATCTATGGCCTTTATAATTAATTTGCTTGAGTCAGATTTATGGTACAATTGGAAATGTTTTGGTAGGGTTTTTAGGTGTTCCATCTCATGTAGAGTCTTTGTTTTCTCAATGTCCCTGATGTGCTCACGGACTCACACCTTTAACCCCCTAACCCGTGGACGATTTTTCTGTTTTTGTTTTTTGCTCCCCTTTTTCCGAGAGTCGTAACTTTTTTATTTTTCCCGTCAATCTTGCCATAAGAGGGCTTGTTTTTTGCGGGACGTATTGGTCTTTTAAGTGAAACCATGAGTTTTAACATATATAGTACTGGAAAACAGCAAAAAATTTCCACGTGCGGAAAAATTACAAAAAAGTGTGATTGGACAATGGTTTATGGGGTACTTTATTCACCGTGTTCACTGTATGGTAAAACTGATGGGTGTGATACTTCAGGTTGGTATGAGTTCGTTGATACTAAACATGTTTAGGTTTACTTTTATCTAAGGGGTTAAAAAAAGGTTTGTCCAAAAAATTGGAGCACTTTCAGCGCCATTTTCTGCAACTTGTAGTGTTCTCATTTTTCGGGAAATGGGGCTCACTGATGGCTTATTTGTTTGCATGTTTAGCTGAACCATTTTTGCGCAGATGCTACGTTTTGACTCCCTGGAATTGCATTTTGCTCAAAATTTGCGAAGACCAAAAAACTTAACTTTGCCGGTTGGAATTTTTTTTTACGGCTACGCCGTCTACCGATCATATCAATTCATTTTAGATTTTGATAGACTGGGCATTTCTGAACTCTGTGATACCAAATGAGTGTATATTTATTATTTTTTTAACCCTTTGATTTTTAGTGGGGCGAATGGGGAGTGATTTAAATTTTTAGTTGTTTTTTTAATTCTTTAAAACTTTTTTTTAAACTTTTTTTATTTTAATAGTCCCCCTAGGGGTAAGGATTAGCTGTCTGATCGCTTGTTCATTTCTGCTGATCAGAGCGGCAGAGCTCTGACCAGCTGAAATGCTGCTGCCCTGTTACAACCAGCCGGCTGTAACAGGATGTGAGTCATGATAGCGACATAAGTCATGACATAACCCTGTGCTACCATGGCAACCATCGGCTTCCCGTGATCGCGTCACGGGGACTCCGATGGCGTAGAGGAAAGGAAATTTCCCTGCCATGGACAATTACATTGCGCTGTCAGTATTTGACAGCGCGGTCTAAGGGATTAAAAGGCATGGGTGAATCGTGGATCCACCCTTGCTTGTAAGCTACACATGTCTGCTGTTCAGATCAGCATATATGTGCGGAAATCGGTGCCGGTTTACTGCAGCAGCCGACGATGATTACACCGCCATTATCTACGATGTACCCAGTACGTCCAATGTCTGTAAGAGGTTAAGTCCCTTGTGGTCATTCCTATGTAGATTTTCTGGCATGGATACTGGGCGTAATAAATCATGCCCTTAGAAGCACAAATATGTTGGTGATTTATTGTGTAAGTTTGTGTTCCTTCCGATTTTTTAATGGGAATCTGTCACCAGATTTGGGAACTACAAGCTGTGTCCAATACCACTGAGTTCTTATATACAGCATTCCAAAATACTGTATATAAGAGCCTAGGCCGCTCTGTAAAACGAAAAAAGTACTTTTATAATACTCACCTAGGGTGGGTCCAGTCCAATGGGTGTCGCAGCTCTCCAGTGCGGTGCCTCCTCTTTTAGGTCTGACGCATCCTCTCTGCTGCGATCTTCGGCCTCCTTCTTCCCAGTCCGGTGTGGATGATGTGTCTACGTCATCCACACGAGCCGACATTGCGGTCCTGCGCAGGCGCATTCATCTGCCCTGCTGATCAAAGTACTGTAATGTGCAGGCGCGAGGAAAGGTTAACCCCTTCACGACCGGCCGACTTTACACTTTCCGGTATTTGTGGGGGTTTGCCATTCTTCTGACAGACGTAACTTTTTTATTTTTCAGTCAATATGGTCATGTGAGGGCTCATTTTTTGCAGAATGAGCTGTAATTTTAAATGAAACTGTGAGTTTTACCATGCAGTGTACTGTAAAATGGTAAAAAAAATTCCAAATGTGGAGAAATTGCAAAAAAAAAGTGTTATTGCTCTATTGTTTTTGAGAGATTTTATTCACTGTGTTCACTATATGGTAAACCTGATGTGCTGCTGTGATGCCTGAGGTTACTGCAAGTTTGTAGACACCAAACATGAATAGGTTTACTTTAATCTAAGGGGTTAAAAAAATAATCAGAAGTTTGTCCGAAAAAAGTGACGGACGTTTTGCGCCATTTTCTGAGACCCATAGCGTTCTCATTTTTTTAAATCTATGGCTCAGTGATGGCTTTTTTTTGTATCTCGAGCTGACGTTTTTAACAGTATCATTTTTGCGCAGATGCTATGTTTTCATTGCCTGTTATTGCATTTTGCTTAAAATTTGTGGCAACCAAAAAGCGTAATTTTGGCATTTGGAATTTTTTTGCTGCTACGCCGTTTACCAAACAGAACAAATGATTTTATATTTTGATATATATCCGGGCTAAAGACAGCGATACCAAATGTGTGAATATATTTTTTTTTAACCCTTTATTTTTCAGTGGGGCAAAAGAGGGATGATTTGAACTTTTAGGTGTTTTTACTTTTTTTTTACTTTTTCAAAACTTTTTCTTAAATTTTTTTTAAATTTGACTAGTACCCCTAGGGGGCTATTAGGATCAGCTGTCTGATCACTCATTTATTTATCCCAATCAGAGCAGCACAATTTAGACTGGGAGAAATTATCATCTCTTGTAACAGCCAGTATTTGGCTTTTTCTTACAGGACCTGAGTCATATGAGCTACAGGAGTCATCACATGACCCTGTGCTATCATTTTAGCCACCAGATTGTTAAGGGGTTAAAGATCTCTTACGCATATGCACTACAATACATGGATCTGCTTTGAGCAGGGCAGATCAAAGTGCGCCTGCGCAGGACCTCAATGCCAGCTAGTGAGCATGATGTAGGACGCGTCATGCACATGGGCCTCAGAAGAAGGAGGATGGCGATCGCCGCAGAGAGGAAATGCCGGACTAGAAAGAGGAGGCAATGGGTTTGAGATAATGATCAATAACTTTTCTAGCTATTTCATCATCAGCTGACAGTCTCCTTTTTTTCTCAGCCCCAGATCCCCTTGAGTGGAGCCCCAAAAATTGGTCTGTGCGATTTCTTCCTGTAAGCTCCCAAAGTAAGTCTGCCATCTTATCTTTCTTCTTCCTGCTCCAGCTGTAAGGCTACTTTCACATTTGACAGGATGCAAACCGCATATGACCGGATCCTGTGGATTGAATGTGCAACGCATGCAACCGCAATTGTTATTTTATTGTATGCTTCTACTTCTACTTGTGATGGATGAAGGGGAACACAGAATATATTATTATTATTATTATTATTATTTATTATTATAGCGCCATTTATTCCATGGCGCTTTACAAGTGAAAGAGGGTATACGTACAACAATCATTAACAGTACAAGACAGACTGGTATAGGAGGAGAGAGGACCCTGCCCGCGAGGGCTCACAGTCTACAGGGAATGGGTGATGGTACAATAGGTGAGGACAGAGCTGGTTGCGCAGTGGCTATATCGGCTGGCACTGGAGTCAGCTGATCGGGAATAAGCTGAACTCCTGATCTCACAGCCCGCACACGCTGTGATGGATGCAGGTTAACAGCAATCACTGCCTGCTGCCGATCACGTGTGACCATGTTCGGGTTGTGTGGTCATGAGTTCAGCTGAGTTCAGATCAGCTGACTCCAGTGTTGGCCGATTACTTTCTGTGTCCCCCTGCATCCATCGCAGAGTGTTCGGGCTGGAGTTCAACAGAGTTCAGATCAGCTGACTCCAGTGTCGGCCGAATTCAGCTGACCTCACAGGCAGCACACGCTGCGATAGATGCAGGGGGACCCAGAACAAGTAATCGGCCAACACTGGAGTCAGCTGATCAGATTAGTTGATCTGCTGGCTGTATGGTTAGAAGTAGGAATGAGTGAGCACTAAAATGCTCGGGTTCTCGGTAGCCCATGAGTATTTTTTTGTTTTAAATTCATTAAAAAATAAACAAAAACCCCAAACACATAACCCTAACTCTAGGGTTAGGGAGTAAAAAAATAAAATGTGTGGACTGCCGCTGCATTTTCTATTGCTAAGGTAACCCAAGCAGCTACTGGCTGCTAACCGCCACTGCTTATATGACCTTCACTGGCAATGGAAAATCCAGGGAAGCCCTTTTTTAACGTTTTTTGCCCAAAAACTAAAAAAAAAAGACATCTTCACCCTGTTTTTGTATGCTAGCCAGGTACAGCAAGCAGGTACGCGCTGCCCCCAACCCCCAGCTGCCTATTTGTACCCGGTTGGGAACCAAAAATACAGGGAAGCCCTTTTTTAAGTATTTCATGAATTTCATGAAATAATTAAAAAAAACAAAAAACGACATGGGCTTCGGCCAATTTTTCTGACGAGCCAGGTACAACTAGGCAGCTGGGGATGGGAATACGCAGTGCAGGGTGGCCCAAGCTTTCTTGGCCCCCCCCCCGCTGCGAATTGCAGTAAACAGTCGCCACAGAATATGGCGCTTTCTTAAAAGCGCTATCTTCTGGCGTTGTGTCCAACATCTCTCCCAGCGGCCCTGGTGCCGGGTGGCACGTTGGGTAATAAGGGGTTAATACCAGCTTTGTTTTACCTGCTGGTATAAAGCCTGAGATTGCTAATGTCAGGCCAAGTTTGACCCGGCCATTAAGAATCTCCAATAAAGGGTTAAAAAAAAGACATCACACAGAAAAAATACTTTATTAGAAATAAATACACAGACACACTTAGGGACTCCATCTTTATTACTCCCTCTCACCCCTTCACGATCCTGGTCTTCTGTCTGAGAGAGAGGGAGATTTCTGTATTGACCATGCCAAGCTGCTTTCTGGGCATGCTCAGTACAAAAAACAGGATTCTGTCTATCAGGATCCGGCGACTTCCGGTACAGCAGGATCGGGGTCATTCAAATACATTGCAGGTACCACTGCATGTACTAATACAGATGGCCACCTGGTGGCGCTATAACAACACAAAAATCTAATATCACCCATGTAACGCAGCCTAAGCCTCAAAGGCTACCATTACTATTACCGATAGAGCTAACAGCCATGAATCATCGTGATCCGGACTCACCTATAAAGTGCACTTATAACTGGATGTTTTGAGTAGCCCTGACACGCGTTTCTCACCTGGCTTACTCGCTTGAGGAAAGTGTAATGTGCATGTTTTATTATGTGGTGTCTTGGGCGAGATCGTCGCTGTTTGGGCGCATGCAGGGGGTGGGACGCCGCACATAGAGTCCGCCTCATCCAGTCATTCCAGGGGAAGCGTGGATCGGAAGAATACTTCCACTAACGTCAGTTAACCCATGCATCCTTCTAAGGAAGCTCCCTTGGCGGGGACTCATGCTGAGGCAGCCCCGCACATGCGCACCCAACGAGACCATATCTACCACTGGCAAGTGAAAGGGCACGACCAGGGTGGTAAGAAAATCATCCAAACATAAGGAGAATCAGCCTTAGCCTAAAGAATATGACCATGTATAGTCCTTAAAAGATTTTCTAATGTCCCTATATCATGCAGAGACAAAATTCTTATAGTAATATGTGTGTATATATATATACCCCTAGATTCTAAATGGACCTTGCGATACCACAAAGTGGGACCACAGTCATGGCGCAGCTTGAAATGTCTCTGGATCATCCTCAGGGAATCAAGATCCACAACATCACACACCGCAATTATGTCCCTAACATGTTCCCTCGTGCGGACGCGTTGTTCCCTTGATGTTAACCCAATATAAATTAGGCTACAGCCACATACTGCATAATAGATAACGTGACTTTTACTGCATGATTTGTAACTTTTTATTTTATACTCTTTAGGTCCATCCCAAGCTGACAACATCTCTGGGCAGACAAAAGGAAAACAACCAAATTTGGGACTCCCTTTCTCAAAGCGAGATACCACCCTAGGTACGTAATGGTTCTTCACCAGCATATCCTTTAGGCTTTTCCCCCTTCTAACAGGTAAGAGTGGGCAATGAGTAAAACGTCGTTCAAACTCTGGTCGGTCTTCAGTAACGACCAGTGTTTGTTCAAGATCTGCCTGATCGCCCCCCTCTGACTGTTAACTTGGAGATGAAATGTATCTGTGAGGCAAAAGATTCTTCCCTCTTACTTGTTGATAATAATTGTACCCGTGGAGAACCCTTTTCTGTCTGGTACCCCATTTTTATATTATAGTCCAGAAAATCAATTGCCTCCCGATCTGTCTTATAGGTTAGTTTGATGTTATATGGGTTATTGTTCAACCAAGTCATGAAGCTCTGCAGTTCAGGACCGGTACCCCTCCAGATAATAAAGATGTCATCTATCTAGGTGGTAACCTAGTGTAAAATTAATAGATTTTGGATAAGCCAAATGGACGACAATGTTTTAATTTTGTTACATACATTTTTCCTTCTGAGTCTTCTGATACCATACCAAAAAAATATTCAATGCACATGATTCAAAAGATAGATTTTCAGCGTAGTTTCTCCTTGATGAAAAATGAACCTTGAAATGGTAGCCTCATTTTAACCAAAACCTGGTATTAATAATTGGACAAATTGAAGAAGGACATGGCATTTGATTTACGAGTAATGCAACAACCTTTTCCCAGTTGATCAGTTTTAGACATCCTTAAAATTATCATTAGTGATGACTAGATATGGGCGAATGCTAAAATATTCGGGTTCGGATTGTTCAAATCCAATAATTTCTACATTTGTGTATTTGTGGCGCCCCTGACCTGGTCAGGCACCACTGAGTACTGCACCCATGCTGGGGACAGTACAATACAGGTAATCCAGAAGGCTGACCGGGGTGTGGAACACAGGCGCATAGTGATCAGGTCTCACACATGTACCTTTGAGAGGACCCCTGGGGGTCCCAGGAGGGGGCAAAGCCTTGACCTTCACTGGAATAGTGGAGGGGGCCAAAAGCCTCCATCTCCTCTCAAGGGGTGTGGTGGAGAGTCTGGTTGCTAGGTGGCGTAGGCAAGAACAGGAGAGGAGGAGCAGTGAGTCAGTTAGAGGAGAACTCCATAGGGCTCAGTGAGGGCAGACCTGTGGGGCTGTTGCTGTCTAACAGCGCCCGCGCAGTGGCTACTGACGGGGGAGAACGGTCAACTAGGAGTGCTGCCTGAAAGCCAGCTTCAGCTAGAGAGAAAGCACGGAGTGGGAAGTAAGGAGACTGCTAGAGAGCACCAGGCCCAACCGGGCGGCAGATCCCGAAGCGAAGATAGATCCAGCTTTCTTCTGCTAAACCTGCCGGTGTGGGGCTCTCAAAGCCCACACCACAACACCACAAAAGCCGCAGCCACGTAACCGCAGTGAGGGCCCATAGGTCACAGGAGGCAAGCAGCTGGAGTGGCCTGGTCCGGGGAACAAGCAAACGGCAAACAAAAGGGGGAGAGAGGCTGCAGCATCTTCCCTGGGTGACCCCCATAGGGACTCAAAGTCGGGGTCACCCCAAACCACCAAGGGCTAAGGAAGGCGAGTCAGTAGTCACCCTCATAAAGTCAGCCTGAAGGATACCTGGTTCCCACCTGGTTCATCTCAGCTACGCCCGGGCTACTCACCCTGCCATCAAATGTGAGTAAAGCCCTTGAAAGACAGTTCTGCCTGTGTGAGTCATTCTGCGACTTGTGGTACTACAAACCTACACAGGGCCCTGGGGCTTGCCTCACTCTCAGGAGGCTACTACATCCGACTGCACCCACCATCAGCCCCAGGCGTCCCCTAACCTGCAGTGGCGGTCCCCACTGACCGCAATACTGAGAGTGGCGTCACGATCAAAACCGAAGATTCCCTACCTGTGACCAGCACCAGCTACGTGGAGTCCCTGAAGGTATGCACCGATACAACACCTGTGGGGCTTCACATCTGGCGTCACGAACAGGATAAGGACTAGACCTGTCCAGACAGGTGACCATGTGCCTGGGCGGTCCGCTTGAAAAATTGGAAGCGCCGCCATATTGCCACCATGAAAAGCGCGCTGAAAAACAACAGCAGCCCGCGCTGGAAGAAGTTACCGCCCACGAAGAGGCGTGGCTACCCAGAGATCCCCTGCAGAGTTCTGACCTTGCCAGCTATGAGAGTGGAAGCGTCCAGAGACGGCGGGAAGGAAAGGAAGCCACAAGCCTGCTGCTGGGAGAGGAGCTGCTGAAAGAGGCAGAGCAGAAACTGAACAGCTTGCTATCAGAGGCAACGGCGAGTCCACAGCTGGAGAGTCGTGCAGAAGAGGGCGCAGAAGAAATGGCGTCTGACCGCAGAAATCCAGAACCGGGCTCCGCTGCCTGGTGGTATCGGGAGCTGGCCCGGTTCTGCGACCGACTGGAGACCCGGGTTGTGGAGCAGATCCGGGAAGAACGAATGGAAATGCTGGAGATGACCGCGGCGGTTCGGGCCTATGAAAGGAGAGCCGCGCGCCGAGTGCCAGACAGGACGGCGATGACGCAGACCCCGATGCTGCCACCGGTGGGTGAGTCAAGTGATGCCCCGGCCAGCGCAAGTGCCCCGACCCCTGCTGCCACGCCCGCGGTCCCCGAAGAGGCGTCCGGTGCGGCGACGCTGAAGCAGGCCGCAGCCACGCCAGGTGCGGCCTTCCAAGCCCCAGCGGCCGCAGCGATGCCCTGCTCGGCCCACCAAGACCCGGTCCCTGCAGCAACGCCCAGTCCGGCCCGCAAAGAACCGGCTGCCACCGCGACCCTCATCCGTGTCGCAGGCGTAACGCTGACCCAGGCCGCCGCCCTGCTAGGCCCGGCCCGCCGAGACCCCACCGCCGCAGCAACGCTCGTCCGCGCCGCAAGTGAGGTGCTGAACCAGGCCGCAGCCACGCCAGGCGCGGCCCGCCAAGCCCCGGCCGCCGCAGCGATGCCCTGCTCGGCTAACCAAGACCCGGTCCCTGCAGCGACACCCAGCCCAGCCTGCACAGAGCCCCCTGCAACAGCGACACTGATCCAGGCCGCCGCCATGCCAGGCGCGGCCCGCCAAGACCAGGCCGCCGCCATGCCAGGCGCGGCCCGCCAAGACCAGGCCGCCGCCATGCCAGGCGCGGCCCGCCAAGACCAGGCCGCCGCCATGCCAGGCGCGGCCCGCCAAGACCAGGCCGCCGCCATGCCAGGCGCGGCCCGCCAAGACCAGGCCGCCGCCATGCCGGACGCGGCCCGCCAAGACCAGGCCGCCGCCATGCCAGGCGCGGCCCGCCAAGAGATTACCTCATCATTTACCCCGGCCTGCAAGGCCAGAGCAGACACCGCTCCCCAGTCCAAAGAGGTCCCTGCTAGGAAGACCCTGATAGGAGAGGACCCCGAATACTGGAAGCTGAAGGCTGACCTAGAGGCCCAGTTCCCACAAGAGATGGTGGATCGGTATCTGCTCCCTCCGCATACCCCCAAGGAGATTCAGGCAACCCCTGCAGCCGCGTCAAAGAGTCCCCCGCCTGGGCCTGCTGAAGAAAGCCCATCCCCAGCACTGCCACAACCAGAGTGCAGCGAAGAACTAAGGGGGAGAGGAGGCCAGGAAGCTGAGGAGCTGACTCCGGAGCCACCAGCAGTGGATCTATACTCAGAGCCGGAGATGTTACCCTATTCCCGTTGGGATGAGGAAGACTTGACACCGTCCGCTGACGAAGATCTGCCTAAAAGTCTCACCTGGGAGTTTGCAAGCTGTACCACGCAGAGTTCAGGCCGCAAGACAAGGCGTCGCAATAGAACAACGCTGTCCCCTGCACCGCCATCTCCAGAGCAGAGAGAAGTCACAGCCAGAGACCTACAGGAGAAAAGGTTCCTGAGAAGAGCCAAAGCCCAGGTTAGAGGACCCCTTTGCAGAGGAGTAGTGGAGGATTTCAACTTGAAAAGCGGATACGGCTTTATTGTAGCCCCTGGTATCAAAGAAGGGATATTTGTCAACAGAAGAGATGTGAGCGCTCATCTGCCTAGAGGACACCCTGGCAGAAACCTAAAGATGGGGGATTCAGTACAATTCACTATGCATGAAGGCGAAAGAGGACTGTACGCGCTTGACGTAGCACTATGCTCCAGCAAACCTTACAGCCACCCCATGCTACAAGAAAGAAAAGACAGAGATAAAGACCCAGATGAAGATCAAGAGAGAAAAGACAAGGAACCTACAGATGAAACTACCTCAGATGACGACAAAGAGCAGGAAAGCAGCAGGTGCCGCAGCCATACAGGCTCAAGCCCTGGTAAAGAGGAGTAAAGTAAAGTAAAGTAAGAAGTACAGAAGTTAAAGTTTTGAAAAGTTTTGGTTTGCAACGTTCTCAAGTTCAAGTATGTGCCCACAAAAACTATTGTGAGAAAACCATAAACCTTAAGGCTATGAACTGGCTATAGCCACAAACTCTCGCAGTGTAAATAGTTACACCAGAGGGCACCACTGCCACCAGAGTCAGCCTGTTTAGGGGCTTGGCTCGTCTGCAACCAGGAGGAGCCCGTCCGTATATAGGGCCTTGGCTCACCTGCAACCAGAGAGCACGCCTGTTTATGGGGCCTTGGCTCACCACCACAAAGAGGGTACCTGGTCAGCACCAACTGTGGAGGCCGCCTCTGCATCCTGCCAGAAGAGGCTGAAGGCGCGGATCCACCAGGCCAGGTATACCCTGAAAACCACCAGCCCATGTAAGCCGCCTCTACATCCTGCCAGAAGTGGCTGAAGTCGCGGCCAACGTGGAAGGGTTTTGGGTGGGTTAACGGACTTGTGGGTGGAAGGTGGTGATGTATGGTACCTGGTGCTTTTAAATGTTTTACATGTTTTAATGTTTTATGCATTTTAAAATGTTGTCTTGCAGCCCGAGGACGTGCTGGTGATAACTAAGGGGGAATGTGGCGCCCCTGACCTGGTCAGGCACCACTGAGTACTGCACCCATGCTGGGGACAGTACAATACAGGTAATCCAGAAGGCTGACCGGGGTGTGGAACACAGGCGCATAGTGATCAGGTCTCACACATGTACCTTTGAGAGGACCCCTGGGGGTCCCAGGAGGGGGCAAAGCCTTGACCTTCACTGGAATAGTGGAGGGGGCCAAAAGCCTCCATCTCCTCTCAAGGGGTGTGGTGGAGAGTCTGGTTGCTAGGTGGCGTAGGCAAGAACAGGAGAGGAGGAGCAGTGAGTCAGTTAGAGGAGAACTCCATAGGGCTCAGTGAGGGCAGACCTGTGGGGCTGTTGCTGTCTAACAGCGCCCGCGCAGTGGCTACTGACGGGGGAGAACGGTCAACTAGGAGTGCTGCCTGAAAGCCAGCTTCAGCTAGAGAGAAAGCACGGAGTGGGAAGTAAGGAGACTGCTAGAGAGCACCAGGCCCAACCGGGCGGCAGATCCTGAAGCGAAGATAGATCCAGCTTTCTTCTGCTAAACCTGCCGGTGTGGGGCTCTCAAAGCCCACACCACAACACCACAAAAGCCGCAGCCACGTAACCGCAGTGAGGGCCCATAGGTCACAGGAGGCAAGCAGCTGGAGTGGCCTGGTCCGGGGAACAAGCAAACGGCAAACAAAAGGGGGAGAGAGGCTGCAGCATCTTCCCTGGGTGACCCCCATAGGGACTCAAAGTCGGGGTCACCCCAAACCACCAAGGGCTAAGGAAGGCGAGTCAGTAGTCACCCTCATAAAGTCAGCCTGAAGGATACCTGGTTCCCACCTGGTTCATCTCAGCTACGCCCGGGCTACTCACCCTGCCATCAAATGTGAGTAAAGCCCTTGAAAGACAGTTCTGCCTGTGTGAGTCATTCTGCGACTTGTGGTACTACAAACCTACACAGGGCCCTGGGGCTTGCCTCACTCTCAGGAGGCTACTACATCCGACTGCACCCACCATCAGCCCCAGGCGTCCCCTAACCTGCAGTGGCGGTCCCCACTGACCGCAATACTGAGAGTGGCGTCACGATCAAAACCGAAGATTCCCTACCTGTGACCAGCACCAGCTACGTGGAGTCCCTGAAGGTATGCACCGATACAACACCTGTGGGGCTTCACATCTTCATACTGAATAACGAACCCAATCCAAGTCAATGGGAAACTCGAATAATTTTCTAGAGGACCTTGGAAATAGGCCTGCGAGGGCTGTAAAAATATTGCAATTGATGGAAATTTGTTGAAACTGAATGGCAACAGCATGCGGAAGATGCCTGAATGTATTTCTGACTCACATTTTATTTCTGGGAGTAATTTTGCCAAAGTATTATGCCACTTTTATGGATAGTAGTGGTCACTCAGTTCAATGAGGTCACCTGAGGTCAGGTTACCTGCGATCATAGGTGGATGACAATGGGCAGCTCCAGCTGTGACCGCAAATAACCTAATTTACGTCACCACACATCGCTGCGACTCATTCTCTGCCTTAAGATCACAGCGGGTGGTCATATTCTATGCCCACGCGCTGTCACTTCAGATGTAGCAGAGCTGGAATCGTTATGGGACCTCGTGTGGATTACATCAGACCTGGGTGTTTTTGGGGTTAATAAAGGAGTGAAAGAGGGTGTTGTTTTTATCTTATTTTGTGTTTGTGTTTATTTCTTTTCACTTACAGATTAGTAATGGGGGTAGGGTTTTCATAGACCCTGCCATTGCTAATCTAGGGCTTAGTGGCAGATGTGAGCTGTTATTAACCCCTTATTAGCCTGATTGCCACCGCACCAGGGGAATCGGGAAGAATCGGGTAGAGTGCCAGGATTGTCACATCTAATGGATGTAACAATCCTGAGTGGCTGTGGGCTGCTATTGTTATAACGCGCCTGCTTTATTCTAATTTTCTTTATTTTTCCTTTTTTTATTTTTTATTTCCAAAGGTTCCGGATCATTATCCGGAGTTCCCTGAGAATTCCAGGCCCGGGTCCGGTACTCGGGTATTTTTAAAACCTCTCGGATTCTAAATTTTACAGTTCGGGTCTGTCCATCACTAATCAATAGACAAACAAAAAAAGTGCATAGTGTTTATGTAGTTGTGTAAACAGAAATATTATATGCAAAATTAAAAATGACATGCCATAAGGCAAACAAAATCAAGAAATGCAAAAAACTAAATTATTGAGTAAATGTATTAAATATTAGTTGTATCCTAACTATAATTAAATTGTTGTACAATGTTTTTCTCCACTTTTCTTAGGTAATAATCGTTTTTCTTATTTTCTCATAGGCACTTCATTCAGGGAAAAGACCCATTCAAAGTCAACATCTAAGTCACTGAGCGGGTCGCGTGAAGTACCTCAAAATTTGCAGACCACCACAGGTATTTTAGCATATACAGATCTCTAAATTATGGATAAAAAGAAACAATTAAAAAATAATTTAACACAAACAGTCCCATTCTCACACCACATAAAAATACCCAATTAAAGAAAGCAGTCAAAGCTCTCATTGAGCCCAATAGTAGTCCTTGTGTCCAATCTATAAATCCAATAACTCAAGTTGCGCAAGGGCCTTAAATAGGTTACCACATCTAACCTCTGATCTATGGCCTTTATAATTAAAGGGGTTATCCGGCTTATTTTGACTTTTCTTCATTATTACCCTATTGGGCTACATTGGGGCAGGTAAGTAGCTGGTGATCACTTACCTGCCCTGCTGTCAACCTTTTTTCCCCGGCTCAGAGCGGTCATGTGATCGCTCCTGCCGCAATTTTGCTGCTTCCAGTCATTTCATGTCAACATGGGCAGGACCATGTTGACATGCAAATCTAGAACAGCATGTTGCCGCCCTGCTGGGCGAGTACAGTGCGTGGGGTCCCCGCACCTCTTCCCTGCACCCTCCTACACATTCCTCCGCACCCAGTACTCTCCCCGCCCACGGTGTCAACGCCAGCACCAGGCCCCCTGCTCAGGATAGCAGGAGTGCCCGTGCAGTCTGTGTCCCGCTCCAGCCCCGCGGCTGCCTTCATTGCAGGCTCAGCAGCCTCTCACATTGCAGCGCAGGCAGCCGCGGGGATAACGAGCGCTGCCATCAGGATGTTAGATGACATCATTGCCTGCTGTGACAATCTTCGCTTCACTCCTGTCAGCGCTGTCACTGCCTTCTATGCCGCTGCGTTCTCACGTCACTAGCGGTGATACTGCTGAGAACGCGGCGGGCATAGAAGTCAGGGACAGCGCTGACAGGAGTGAAGCGAAGATCGTCACCGCAGGTAATGATTTCATTTAACCTCCTGACAGCAGCGCTCGGCATCCCCTGCAGTGACCTGGGCTATTGATGTTAGCTCAGGTCACTGCATTACTCTCCCAGCCAATGAGGAACATTCTGTTCTTCATTGACTGGGACATTGACTATGGTATGGATTGTCATGGGACCCCCTTATTGGATTATGCTGGACCTGGATTTGTTTTTCTTTTGAATAAATTGGTGAATGAGGGAATGTTTTGAGGAGTGTTTTTTCAGATAAAACTTTTTTTTTTGTTGTCTATTTTTTTTTATTACTGACTGGGTTTGTGATGTCGGATATCTGATAGACGCGTGACATCACTAATCCCAGGGCTTGATGCCAGGTGACATTACACATTTGGCATCAACCCCTTATATTACCCCGTTTTCCACCGCACCAGGGCACGGGATGAGTTGGGGCGAAGCACCAGGATTGGCACATCTAATGGATGTGCCACTTCTGGGGCGGCTGTGGCCTGCTATTTTTAGGCTGGGGAGTGTCCAATAACAGTGGGCCTCCCTAGTCTGAGAATACTAGACCACAGCTGTCTGCTTTACCTTGGCTGGTGATCCAATTTGGGGGGACCCCATGTTTTTTGTTTTAAATTATTTATTTAATTTAAAATAACAGCGTGGGGTGCCCTCTGTTTTAGATTACCAGCCAAGCTGAAGCTGCCAGCTGTGGTTTGCAGGCTGCAGCCATCTGCTTTACCCTAGCTGGCTACAAAAGTATGGGGGACCCATTGTCGTTTGTTTTTTTTTTAATTATTTTTTATTTAATTTTTGGATAAATACAAGGCTAAGCACACTTTAGTGCCACATGAAAGTTACTAAAGGGTGCCAGCTTAGAATATGCAGGGGGGGTAGGACATTATATGTCTTTCTCATCTATCTATCTATCTATCTATCTATCTATCTATCTATCTATCTATCTATCTATCTATCTATCCCTCTGTTCATTCATTCATCCCTCTATCTCTCTGTCTCTATATCTATCTAGTCATCTCTATATCTACTCTTCTATTTATCTTTCTTGCTGCTTCCGTTTTTTGCGGTACGCAAAAAAAAAACGGAAGGCACACGGATGACACACGGATGTATTCGTGAAAAAATTGGGCATTTTTTTCGGACCGCAAAAACGGAACGGTCATGGGAATGTAGCCTACATGTTTTCCCTATGGGGGTAGGGGTTGGTACAGAACGATGGTGAGGGGGAGGTCGGTACAGAGCGCCGTGTGTGTGTGTGTGTGGGGGAGGGTTGCAGAGCCTGATATGTGTGGCGCAGAGCCCGATGTGTGTGTGTGTGTGTGTGTGTGTGTGGCACAGAGCCCGATGTGGGGCTGTTATTTTCATTGCTAGAGTGAGAACAGATCAGGTGCTGGGGTAGAATACTGACAGGGAATGTGTGTGCAGGGGGCGGGCATTGGACGGGGCTGGACACTGAGGCCGGGCGGTGCCAGCTCTAACTGAGGTTTTGCACAGGAAGTGGTCAGTTTGCTAGAGCAAAATGTAAACAAAGAACTGCAGAGAATAAAGGGATAATTCAACTGGAACAAAAGTTAGAAAACAAAAAATAACAATGTAGGGGTGTTTTATATTTCAAATCTGTTTTATTATTAAGTTTATAAATCAAGCATACATCTTGAACATTTATAAAGATTATAATACATAAACAGTGATCTCTCAGTTTCGGAATGACAAAAATAACATCACATTGTAGATTTCATTGGAACTCTATAAGCTATCCTTATGCTAACACTCCATGGCAAACCATACACTAGAAATCAGAGTTCCAGCTAAACATGTCTTCCTGATAATTGACAAGACCACTCTCAGCATAAAACAATCCCCTTTTAAGTTATTGAATAAAAATTTAAGAAAAAGTAGAAAACTAGAAAAAAAAAAAAAAAAAGAACAGATATAAGCTTAGAAAAGAAGGAATCAAATAGAGTGAAGAAAGTAGGGTAAAGAGGGGGTGGGGGAAAAAAGTGTGTGGGGAGAGGGGAAGACAAGGTATGTCACCATTTCTCATCCCAAATAACCTGCCAGACTCACCGTGAACTCAGGAGACTCCATGAACGTAATCCACGGTCCCCACACTGTGATAAATTTTTCCGTGAGCCCATTAAGTTCAGCTGTGAGTTCCTCCATTCTCTGGAGGTTTGCCATCTCCTCTACCCAGTCAGCTAACGTGGGGCATCTAGTCTGTTTCCAGTATCTGGGAATAATTATACGGGCTGCCGCTAAACAAAATCGCAGCAGGTCCCTCTTTTGTGACTTGAATGAACCTGGGAGGATAGAGAGGAGGGCCACCTGGGGAGATCTCTCCACCTCACCCCCACTCATCTTTTTATACAGAGAAAACACTGAGTCCCAGAATGGTTGCAATTTAGCACAGCTCCACCATATATGTAACATAGACCCTTTTTCTGTACCACATCTCCAGCACATGTCGGACACTGAGGGAAAGATAGCATGCAATTTGGTCGGGTATTGGTACCACCTTGTGAGAATTTTATAGTTTTTCTCTTGGGCGGCACAAGCCAGAGAAAGTTTGTGGGTCCACAGAAACGCCCTGCTCCATCTGTCCTCCGAAATGTCCTCTCCCAGTTCCTCTCCCCATCTATAGACAAATTTGGGTTTGTCCGACATGTCTCTCTGGTTCAGCATTTTATAAATAAGAGAGATGACATGCCCAGGTGACGAACCCTGCAAGAACAATTTCTCAAATGGAGTAGGGGGGGTCCTCAACTTCCTCTCCCTGTCCTGGTTGGATAGAAACGATTTCAGCTGCATATATTCTATCCAGGAAACCTCTCTCCCTGTGGCCCGTAGAGATGCATAAGGGGGCAGGGTATTTCCCTGGAGCACATGAAAAAAACGAGTTTCCTCCACCCGAGTATATCCCAGAAATTTATTGGAATGAAGCCCCGGAGGGAACTCCTGGTTGCCAAAGAGGGGGGTAAGTGGACCCCTCCCCTGTGAGAGAGAACCCCTCTTAACCTCACCGTCCCACGTCCCCATCACTGTCCAAATAAACTCCATTCCCTTCTCTATCTGTGACCTACTCTCCTTTCCCATCCATGAGAGGAAGTGCAAAGGGACTCCCAATCCGTCCTGTTCGATCGCGACCCATTGTTTCGAGTTCCTATGGAAGTGCCAATCCATTATCCTCGTTAGAATAGTTGCCCTGTAGTATAACTGGAAATTTGGGAGCCCTGCCCCTCCATTATTTTTGTGTCTGGTAAGAGTTTTTATGCTTGTCCGAGGTCTCCTATTCCCCCAAACGAACCTTGACAAAGCCGTCCGAATTTTGGAAAAGTAACTCCCCGGCAGCTGAATAGGTACCGTTTGGAACAAGAAAAGAAACCTAGGAAGAACATCCATTTTAATAGCGTTGATACGCCCAAACCACGATAGTCTTTTTTTGTCGTACTTCTTTAAATCCCTAATTGTCCTCTCTAACAGGGGTAGAAAATTATGATGCATAATTTTTGTTGGATCCCGAGGTACAACTACCCCCAGATATTTTATAGCTGACGGTTGCCACTTAAAGGGAAAATTTTTGGTTGTACGGGCTAGATCTTCCGCCGACAGGGTCACATTCATAGCCTCTGATTTAGAGAAGTTCACTTTAAAATTACTTAAGTTACCAAACTCCTCGAACTCTTTGAGCAAAGACGGGAAGGATATGTGTGGCTGGGAAATAAACATGAGAAGGTCGTCAGCAAATAAAGCTAACTTGCGATTCCCTCCCCCGGCCTCTATCCCATGGATACTAGCATTATTTCTTATGGCGACCGCTAGATGCTCCATGACAATGACGTAGAGCAGAGGTGACAATGGACATCCTTGCCTTGTTCCATTGTGGACCTGAAACGATGACGACAGAAACCCATTCGTCCTAACTTTTGCTGAGGGTCTCGAATAAAGGGACGCAATCCTATCTAAAAATTTTTTGCCCAAACCCACCTGCTTTAGAGCGGCCATCATGAAATTCCAACTGACCCGGTCAAAGGCCTTCTCCGCATCCACTGAGAGTAAACACATGGGAAGAGAATGAGCCCTCGACCGGGTCATCAGGAGGAACAGTTTGTTGGTATTGTCACGCGCCTCCCGACCTTGTACGAACCCCACTTGATCTGTGTGTATTATCCCGGGCAAGGAAGGAGCAAGTCTGTTGGCTAAGGCTTTGGAAAAAAGTTTTAGGTCTAGATTGATCAGTGAAATGGGTCTGTAATTTGTAACTAACATGTGATCCTTCCCCGGTTTGGGGATAACACATATATGGGCTTCGAGAGATTGCGCCACCCATTGGGAATTTTCTGAGATGGAATTAAATACTTTAGTCAAGAACGGGGATAGCTGAGTTTGGAATATTTTATAAAATTTAGGGGTGAACCCATCTGGACCCGGACTTTTGCCTGAGGGAGATTCTTTAATGATAGATGCCACTTCTGCTTCTGTAAAGTCCGTCTCTAAATTTTCAACCTCAGCACTGGGTATAACCGGTAGGGCCGTTCTGGATACGTAGTCATTTATTTTATTTTCTAATGCGTCATGTGGCATGTCTCCAAATTTGCCCTTTATGTTATATAGGTCTCTATAATACTTTTGGAACTGTTCCGCGATGAGAGTTGGGTTCTGAGTCGAAGAGCCGTCTGCTTGTTTAATCATGGGAATGTGGCTGGGGTCTCCCCTAGGGTGTAGAATCCTAGCTAGTGGTCTACCACATTTATCTGCATACTCATAGAGGAATCTTTTTATTCTAGTCCTATGTCGCTCATACTGTCGGTCGAGAATCGATTTAAGCTCCTCTCTATTTTTGACTAGCTCCGCCAGTGTCAAAGGTGATAATGTCTTCTTATGGGCCCTTTCCAGATCTGAAATATTCTGAAGTAGGGACAAAATGGTTTGGGCTCTCTCTCTCTTAAGCCTAGCCCCATGTTTGATCAAAACCCCTCTCAACACACATTTAAGTGCCTCCCACTGCACGGGAAGGGCTGTGGGGTCTTCTGAGTGTATTTCTAAAAATTCATCAATCGTGTTCTGTAGATCCTTCATGCACCCCTGATCCCCAAGCAGACTATCGTTCAGCCGCCAAGACCACGGCCTCCCTGCCCCATCTGGGATAGTAAGGCTCAGGAATATAGGAGCGTGGTCAGACCAGGATATACTGCCTATAGAGGCCTGTATCTGCCAAGTCAGAGCCTTTTGGCTCACAAGAAACAGGTCTATGCGGCTGTACGAGGAGTGAGCCGGGGAGAAGTATGTGTAGTCACGCTCCACTGGGTGTAACGTTCTCCACACATCTACCAATCGAAGCTCTTGTATTGAGCGTTTAACTTTTGTTAGCTTTCTGAGAGAGAGAAAATTGTGTCCCGAAGTTGTATCTACCTTAGGGTCCAAAGTGAAGTTTAAATCGCCACCCACGATCACGGTCCCTTCTGCGAATTCATCCAATGATGACAGGAGAGAGGAGCAGGACGTCGCCGGATCTCTGTTTGGTAAATACAATTGACAATGGTAAAGATAGATGAATTAACATTAATTTTCAGAAAAATGAATCTTCCCTCAGTGTCCACTCTCGTGTCCAGAACCGTGTGCACCAGGGCTTTATGGATGCCTATAGACACCCCTTTTGATTTTGACTCTGGGTTGGTGCTATGGACCCATTTGGTGTAATATCTGTCTTTAAAGTTAGGGAGGTGACCAGTTTTGAAATGTGTTTCCTGAATCAATAATATATGGACTCGTTTCTTATGCATGTCAAAGAATACCTGAGACCGTTTTTGCGGGACATTGAGGCCTCTCACATTCAATGAGCCAAAGGTAATCTGCGTCATTCTGAGGAGGAGGAACGGTGAGGAACCGGGAAGATGGGGATGGGAAGAGAGGTGTGGGTGGAGAGAATAGAGAAGGTTAGGAGAGGGGAAGAGAAAAAAAAAAAAAAAAAAGGAGGAGGGGGGTAGAAGGATTAAGTATATGAAGGAAACTACAAACAAAGAGAGAGTACCGTAGGCAAAAAGGTCAAAGCACCTCTTGCCTGTAGGGTCGTAACGTGACCCTTATACTTGGTCAAATAGACTAGAGGTAAATGCAGAAAAATAAGAATCTCTATATACCAGGGATGTTAATCTTACGCCACTACCCTGTGGCGTGTTATCCCAATCAGGGAGGGAACTTTCCACAAAGGAGCCCCCTGCCCTGGACTAAAAAACAGCTTTTAACTATATATATTTTGATTTGCAACTAAAGCTCTGTATAAAGAAGGGAGAAGGGGCTTTGAGAGGGTATTGTACCTTATAATGTTGAGGGGCGCCCCCCATTACACCCAGGATGGAAGGAGGGAACCCCCCACCCCCCTGTCCAGGGCGATACAATAACCCCACAACGCGAAATTCCCATCAGGACCAGAGGATAGACTCCATCGTACTGTGATCCTATAACCAAAAACATACTAGAACAATTTAATCCACCATTCTCTTATACATCAGACCGGCCTCCCTCCTCTTTCTCTATGAGAGCCACGCATCCGATCACCGGCTGGGACAGTGACTCCCCCCCCCATTGGAAAGTCCGGCCAGTCCTCTATAGGCACTAATGGAATGTCCAAGGCCGCGGTGAACGAGGGTAAATCCGCCGGAGACCGAAGAACATGCATTCGTCCCGCGTGCCGAACCTGCAGGCGGAAGGGGAACCCCCAGCTATATGGAAACTCGTATGAGCGGAGAATGTCCAGCAGAGGTTTAAGAGCTCTTCTCCTTTGTAAGGTAAAACGGGATAGATCTTGTAGAATCTGGATTTGGCTCCCCTCATACGATGGTGATACTCCACTGCGGAGCTTAAACAGAATGGCCTCCTTAATAACATAGCGGTGGACCCTACAGATCACATCCCGAGGTCGGTCGTTCTGGGCTGGTTTGGGGCCCAACGCTCTATGCGCTCTATCCAATTCCAGGGGTTGGCTTGATGGTTCACCCAGAATATTATTGAAGATCACTTGAAGGGTACCATGTAAGTCCTTGGACTCGACAGACTCAGGCAGGCCGCGCACTCTGAGATTGTTTCTTCGGCCCCTATTTTCAGCATCATCCATTGCTTCAACCACGTATTGTATTTGGCGGGAGTGTTGTTCTAATAGTGCCCCGTGGGCCTGTGAAGTGTCCTCCATATTCTGAATTTTAGCTGCCTGCACTTGACTCTGGGTGTCCACTCTCTCCACCTCCCCCTTCAGGGCTGACAGCTCTGTGCGGTACGCCTGCTCCAGCCTGGTTATATATGCCTCCATATCTTCCCTGGTGGGTATAGCTGAGAAACGTGCCCGCATCTCATTAAGCTCTGTCAGAACTCCTGACTCTTGTGTTGTTGTTATGGCTGGCCCAGACCCTGCATGCTTGTCTGCATCTGGTAACTTTAGATTTATGTTGTGCTTCTCCCTGGGTACAGTCTCACTTCTGTCAGGGACCTGTAACTCATTTGCAGTGCAGTGTCCCCCCTCCTGAAATTCCTCACACTCCTGCATGTGTGTTATAAGAGAGGACGTTACTTCCCCCTCCAGAGGCCTCCAGGCTTCAGGGCTACTGTTTGTATCAGCAGGCACTTCCCCCGTGCTTCTCACTCCGGGTTTCCCCTGTACCTGTAATCTTGGGCTGTCTGGCCTTATCTTCTGTATCTCCTCTTCACTCCGAGTGGTCTCTCCTCTCAGTCCCGTCAGCTGCTGAGCCTTTCCCTGCATCTCCATAGCTGCCATCTCACTGCTGCACGCTGAGCTCACCTCGTGTGTAGCCTTAGCAGCCATCTTGGGTGCCACCTGTGAAGCTTCTCTCTGCCCCGGCCTGGATAAAAAGTGCTTGATCCCTCTCTCCTCCGATTGTGAAGCTCTGCTGCTGCACCCCTGGGATCTCCCTCGTCTCCTCCGCTGCATAGCCTGTGTTACAGAGTCCTCAGTTGCGTGGATCATCAGTTATAAAGTCCAGTGGCAGGAGCTAAGACAAGTCACGTCCTCACTCCTTCATAGCCAGGACACGCCCCCCTAGGGGTGTTTTATATGACAATACAGCACAGATAAACTCAAATTTTTTTGGTAAGCTAATGTCGGACAACTTCTTTAATTTGCTTGAGTCAGATTTATGGTACAATTGGAAATGTTTTGGTAGGGTTTTTAGGTGTTCCGCCTCATGCAGAGTCTTTGTTTTCTCAATGTCCCTGATGTGCTCACGGACTCCCACCTTTAACCCCCTAACCACTGGACGATTTTTCCGTTTTTGTTTTTTGCTCCCCTTTTTCCGAGAGTCGTAACTTTTTTATTTTTCTCGTCAATCTTGCCATAAGAGGGCTTGTTTTTTGCAGGACGTATTGGTCTTTTAAGTGAAACCATGAGTTTTACCATATATGGTACTGGAAAACAGCACAAAATTTCCACGTGTGGAAAAATTACAAAAAAGTGTGATTGGACAATGGTTTATGGGGTACTTTATTCACCGTGTTCACTGTATGGTAAAACTGATGGGTGGGTGTGATACTTCAGGTTGGTATGAGTTCGTTGATACCAAACATGTTTAGGTTTACTTTTATCTAAGGGGTTAAAAAAAGGTTTGTCCAAAAAATTGGAGCACTTTCAGCGCCATTTTCTGCAACTTGTAGTGTTCTCATTTTTCGGGATATGGGGCTCACTGATGGCTTATTTGTTTGCATTTTGCAATTTGTGAAGACCAAAAAACTTAACTTTGCCAGTTGGAATTTTTTTTTACGGCTACGCCGTCTACCGATCATGTTCATTCGTTTTAGATTTTGATAGACTGGGCATTTCTGAACTCTGTGATACCAAATGAGTGTATATTTATTATTTCTTTGTCGCTCCATTGGGAGACCCAGACAATTGGGTGTATAGCTTCTGCCTCCGGAGGCCACACAAAGTATTACACTTTTAAAAAAGTGTAACCCCTCCCCTCTGCCTATACACCCTCCCGTGGATCACGGGCTCCTCAGTTTTATGCTTTGTGTGGAAGGAGGCACACATCCACTCATAGAAAAAAAAAAAAAAAAAGATTTATCATACATAGTATGACAGAAGAAAAGAGGTCCCCTATGGGGTCCCCGGCATGCTCCCTTCTCACCCCACTATGTCGGCGGTGTTGTTAAGGTTGAGGTACCCATTGCGGGTACAAAGGCTGGAGCCACATGCCGTCTCCTTCACCATCCCTTATGCGGCTCTGGGAGAAGTGGGAGCTTCATCGGTCATTCACCTGCTGAGACCGTGCTCCATCCGCAGCCCCTGGTGGAACCTGCTGGACCGGAGCGTTTTCATCCCCAGGGACCGGGCCCTGCACCTTCATGGTACTCTGTGTCCCCATGGGGGGACGGTACGGGGAGAGAGGTCGCCTCTCTCCCCAGTAGCGCCGTCCGTTGTTTTTTCATCGGACTTCCGCGCCGGCCGTGCCTGCTTGTCGGGCATGGCCTTAAATTTAGTCCCCGGCTTCATCGCGGCCTAGTCGCGAAAAATCCCGCCCCCGGGCCTGCTTGTCAGGGGGAAGGGCGGTATTACCGACAGAGGGCTGGAGCATCGTTGCATGCCTCCCCTCCCCTCTTATGGACCACTATGGGGCCTCCAGATTCCCGCCTTTTGCTGGCGCCGCCCATGGCTCCACTCCCTCCTTGAGAGCTCCGGCGGCCATGTTTGGCATTCTGCCGGTGTATGCTGCAGCTGCACATCTCTACAGCTCTGGGGGACCCACGACAGGGAATCTGGAGGACACCAGCGGTTGGTAAGCCACACCGGTCACCCGGTGCTGGTTCCCCTAGGGTGCCGTGATATATATATCTACATATATTATATATATTCGGAACGGCTGTTTAACCCTTTCCCATATACCCTCAGTGGTCGCTCTCCTAAGGGACACTTATTGCTTGCAGCATGTCGTCCACAAGGAGCAAAGCCCTTAAGACACAGGTTTTTTTCGCAGCCTGTACCTCTTGTGGGGCTATGTTGCCTGCGGGATCCACCTACCCTCACTGTGATCAATGCTCGACTCCTGCCACGCTTGCTCAGCCGGAGCCCGGGGCACTTGTGGGCCCCTCGGCTCATGTAGATCCCCCTGCTCCTCCTGAGCAGGCTGCAGGGACAGAGTCACCGTCATTGGCCTCTTTCGCTGAGAAACTCTCTGTCACTTTCTCAATCCATTGCACAGTTTATGGACAAATGGTCATCTAAGCTCCTTGAGGCTTTGCAATCCATACCGGGCTCTTCACAGGCCCCGGCCCCTGTTAGTTTGTCTCCTCCAGGGCCTTCTCGGTCCGCGCCGCAGCGCGCTCCCAGGATAGCCCCCAGGTCCCAGGCGGAGGACTCCTGCCTGGACCGCAGTCCCAGACCGGCTAAGCGGCCTCGCTGGGACTCTTCCCCGGCTTCCTCACGCTGCTCTGGATCTCAGCTGGAGGACTCTCAGGATGACGAGGCGGACGTGGGAGCTCAGGGCTCTGACCCTGACTTCGCCCTCAACCTTGATACCCCTGAGGGGGACGCCTTAGTAAATGATCTTATTTCGTCCATCAACCAGGTGTTGGATCTCTCTCCCCCGCCTCCAACGGTAGAGGAGTCGGTTTCTCAGCAGGAGAAACACCAATTTCGATTCCCCAAACGTACGCGCAATACGTTCTTTGATCACTCTAACTTCAGGGACGCTGTCCAGAAGCCCAGAGCGGTCCCGTAAAAGCGTTTTGCTAAAAGGCACTCTGACACGCGTTATCCCTTTTCACCTTAGGTCGTTAAGGGCTGGGCGCACTCACCCAAGGTGGATCCGCCAGTCTCTAGATTGGCTGCTAGGTCCGTTGTGTCTGTTGCCGATGGCTCATCCCTGAAGGATGCCACTGACAGACAGATAGAGCTCTTGGTGAAGTCTATTTATGAGGCCACGGGCGCGTCTTTTGCCCCGGCCTTTGCGGCTGTGTGGGCTCTCCAAGAAATCTCGGCATGTCTGACTGAGATTAATGCTGTCACGCGGAATTCTGCTCCGCATGTGTCTTCCTTGACCTCTCAGGCATCAGCATTTTCGTCCTAAGCCATGAACGCCGTCCTGGACTCTGCTAGCCGTACGGCTGTAGCATCCGCTAACTCCGTGGCAGTCCGCAGGGCCATGTGGCTGCGCGAATGGAAAGCAGACTCTGCTTCCAAAAGGTTCTTAACTGGTTTGCCTTTTTCTGGCGAACGTTTGTTTGGCGAACGGTTGGATGAGATTATTAAGGAATCCTCGGGAAAGGACTCCTCCTTACCCCAGTCCAAACCTAAGAGACCTCAGCAGAGAAAAATCCAATCGAGGTTTCGGTCCTTTCGTCCCTCCGTCAAACCCCAATCCTCTTCGTCCAACCGGCCGGAGAAAGGCCAGAGGAACTCCTATGGGTGGCGGTCCAAGTCACGCCCCCAAAAGGCCGCAGGAGGCACTGCCTCCAAGACGGCCTCCTCATGACTCTCGGCCTCATCTAGCCACATCCTCGGTCGGTGGCAGGCTCTCCCGCTTTGGCGACGCCTGGTGGCCACACGTTCAAGACCGATGGGTGAGAGACATTCTGTCTCATGGTTACAGGATAGAGTTCAGCTCTCGACCTACGGCTCGTTTTTTCAGAACCTCCCCACCCCCCGCACAGGCAGACGCACTGTTTCAGGCAGTGGACGCTCTAAAGATGGAAGGAGTTGTGATTCCCGTTCCCCTTCAGGAACGTGGTCGCGGATTTTACTCCAACTTGTTCGTGGTGCCAAAAAAGGACGGGTCTTTCCGTCCCGTTCTGGACCTCAAGCTGCTCAACAGACATGTGAGAACCAGACGGTTTCGGATGGAATCTCTCCGCTCGGTCATCGCCTCGATGTCACAAGGAGACTTCCTAGCATCGATCGACATCAAGGATGCTTATCTCCATGTGCCGATCGCACCCGAACACCGTTTCCTGCGTTTCGCCATCGGGGACGAACACCTCCAGTTCGTCGCATTGCCCTTCGGCCTGGCGACAGCCCCACGGGTCTTCACCAAAGTCATGGCATCCGTCGTGGCGGTCCTGCACTCTCAGGGCCACTCGGTAATCCCATACTTGAACGATCTCCTAGTCAGGGCCCCTTCTCGGGTGGCGTGTCAACGAAGTCTTACCGTCACTCTGGCGACTCTCCAGCAGTTCGGGTGGATCATCAATTTCCCGAAATCCAAGTTGACGCCGACCCAATCACTGACTTACCTCGGGATGGAGTTTCATACCCTTCCAGCGTTAGTCAAGCTACCGCGGGACAAACAGCTTTCTCTGCAGGCGGGGGTGCAGTCACTTCTTCGGAGTCAGTCACACCCCTTAAGGCGCCTCATGCACTTCCTGGGGAAGATGGTTGCAGCTATGGAGGCAGTGCCGTTCGCGCAATTCCATCTACGGCCACTCCAATGGGACATTCTTCGCAAATGGGACAAGAGTTCGTCTTCCCTCGACAAGAACATCTCTCTTTCACTTGCAACCAAAACATCACTTCAGTGGTGGCTCCTACCCACATCTCTGTCTCGGGGAAAATCCTTCCTCCCCCCAACCTGGGCCGTGGTCACCACGGACGCGAGCCTGTCAGGTTGGGGAGCGGTTTTTCTCCACCACAGGGCTCAAGGAACCTGGACTCCAATAGAATCGTCCCTTCATATCAATATTCTGGAGATAAGGGCAGTATATCTAGCCCTATTGGCTTTCCATCGGTGGCTGGAGGGCAGGCAGATCCAAATCCAGTCGGACAACGCCACTGCCGTCCCCTACAAGGTCCCGGCCTTCATGGCACGGTCTCAGGATCACAGAGCTCTGGCAGCGGACGCTCTGGTCCAGGATTTGTCGCAGTTTCGACTGCCATATGTGTTTCCCCCTCTGGCAATGCTGCCCAGAGTACTACACAAGATCCGGTCCGACTGCCGTCGCGCCATTCTCGTCGCTCCAGACTGGCCGAGGCGGTCGTGGTATCCGGATCTGTGGCATCTCACGGTGGGTCAACCGTGGGCGCTTCCAGACCGTCCAGACTTGCTGTCACAAGGGCCGTTTTTCCATCTGAATTCTGTGGCCCTCAACCTGACTGTGTGGCCATTGAGTCCTGGCTCCTAGCGTCTTCAGGGTTATCTCAGGATGTCATTGCCACCATGAGACAAGCCAGGAAGCCAACGTCCGCCAAAATCTATTACAGGTCTTGGCAACTTTTCTTATCCTGGTGCTCTGATAACGGTTTGTCTCCATGGCCGTTTGCTTTACCCACATTTCTTTCATTCCGACAATCTGGAATGGACAAGGGTTTGTCCCTCGGCTCTCTCAAGGGCCAAGTGTCGGCGCTCTCCGTGTTTTTTTTTCAAAAGCGTCTAGCCAGGCTTCTGCAGGTCCGCACGTTCCTGCAGGGGGTTTGCCACATGGTCCCACCTTACAAACGTCCGTTGGATCCTTGGGATCTTAACAGGGTTCTGACGGCTCTTCAAAAGCCGCCTTTTGAGCCGCTGCGGGATGTTTCTCTTTCCCGTCTTTCTCAGAAGGTGGCCTTCCTGGTGGCGGTCACATCACTTCGGAGAGTGTCTGAGCTTGCAGCGCTGTCATGCAAAGCCCCCTTCCTGGTTTTTCACCAGGATAAGGTGGTTCTGCGTCCTGTCCCGGAATTTCTTCCTAAGGTGGTATCCCCCTTTCATCTAAATCAGGATATCTCCTTGCCTTCCTTTTTCCCTAATCCAATTCACCAGTGTGAAAAGGATTTGCACTCTTTGGATCTAGTGAGAGCACTCCGGTTCTACGTGTCTCGCACGGCGCCCCTGCGCCGTTCAGACGCGCTCTTTGTCCTTGTCGCTGGCCAGCGTAAGGGCTCTCAGGCCTCCAAGTCAACCTTGGCTCGGTGGATCAAGGAACCGATTCTCAAGGCCTACCGTTCTTCTGGGCTTCCACTTCCTTCAGGGTTGAAAGCCCATTCTACCAGAGCCGTAGGAGCGTCCTGGGCTTTGCGGCACCGGGCGACGGCTCAGCAGGTGTGTCAGGCAGCTACGTGGTCTAGTCTGCACACTTTCACGAAGCACTATCAAGTGCATGCCTATGCTTCGGCAGACGCCAGTCTAGGTAGGAGAGTCCTCCAGGCGGCGGTTGCCCACCTGTAAGAGGGGACCGTTTTCGGCTCCTTTTATTGAGGTATTCTTTTACCCACCCAGGGACTACTCTTGGACGTCCCAATTGTCTGGGTCTCCCAATGGAGCGACAAAGAAAAAGGGAATTTTGTTTACTTACCGTAAATTCCTTTTCTTCTAGCTCCTATTGGGAGACCCAGCACCCGCCCCTGTGCCCTTCGGGCTGGTTGTTCTTTTGTGTACACATGTTGTTGATGTTGATTTGTTCTTATGGTTCATGGTCTTCAGTTCTCCGAACATCCTTCGGATTGAATTTACCCTAGACCAATTTATAAGTTTTCTCCTTCCTGCTTTTGCACCAAAACTGAGGAGCCCGTGATCCACGGGAGGGTGTATAGGCAGAGGGGAGGGGTTACACTTTTTTAAAAGTGTAATACTTTGTGTGGCCTCCGGAGGCAGAAGCTATACACCCAATTGTCTGGGTCTCCCAATAGGAGCTAGAAGAAAAGGAATTTACGGTAAGTAAACAAAATTCCCTTTTTTTTAACCCTCTTATTTTTAGTGGGGCGAATGGGGAGTGATTTAAATTTTTAGTTGTTTTTTTTAATTCTTTAAAACTTTTTTTTAAACTTTTTTTATTTTAATAGTCCCCCTCGGGGTAAGGATTAGCTGTCTGATCGCTTGTTCATTTCTGCTGATCAGAGCGGCAGAGCTCTGATCAGCTGAAATGCTGCTGTCCTGTTACAACCAGCCGGCTGTGACAGGATGTGAGTCATGAGTCATGACATAACCCTGTGCTACCATGGCAACCATCGGCTTCCCGTGATCGCGTCATGGGGACTCCGATAGCGTCGAGGAAAGGAAATTTCCCTGCCATGGCCATTTACATTGCGCTGTCAGTAATTGACAGCGCGGTCTAAGGGATTAAAAGGCATGGGTGAATCGTGGATCCACCCTTTCTTGTAAGCTACACATGTCTGCTGTTCAGATCAGCATATATGTGCAGAAATCGGTGCCGGTTTACTGCAGCAGCCGACGATGATTACACCGCCATTATCTACGATGTACCCAGTACGTCCAATGTCTGTAAGAGGTTAAGTCCCTTGTGGTCATTCCTATGTAGATTTTCTGGCATGGATACTGGGCGTAATAAATCACGCCCTTAGAAGCACAAATATGTTGGTGATTTATTGTGTAAGTTTGTGTTCCTTCCGATTTTTTAATGGGAATCTGTCACCAGATTTGGGGACTACAAGCTGTGTCCAATACCACTGAGTTCTTATATACAGCATTCCAAAATACTGTATATAAGAGCCTAGGCCGCTCTGTAAAACGGAAAAAGTACTTTTAGAATACTCACCTAGGGTGGGTCCAGTCCAATGGGTGTCGCAGCTCTCCAGTGCGGTGCCTCCTCTTTCAGGTCTGACGCATCCTCTCTGCTGCGATCTTCGGCCTCCTTCTTCCCAGTCCGGTGTGGATGATGTGTCTACGTCATCCACACGAGCCGACATTGCGGTCCTGCGCAGGCGCATTCATCTGCCCTGCTGATCAAAGTACTGTAATGTGCAGGCGCGAGGAAAGGTTAACCCTTTCACGACCGGCCGACTTTACACTTTCCGGTATTTTTGGGGGGTTTGCCATTCTTCTGACAGACGTAACTTTTTTTATTTTTCAGTCAATATGGTCATGTGAGGGCTCATTTTTTGCAGAATGAGCTGTAATTTTGAATGAAACCGTGAGTTTTACCATGCAGTGTACTGTAAAATGGCAAAAAAATTCCAAATGTGGAGAAATTGCAAAAAAAAGTGTGATTGCTCTATTGTTTTTGAGACATTTTATTCACTGTGTTCACTATATGGTAAACCTGATGTGCTGCTGTGATGCCTGAGGTTACTGCAAGTTTGTAGACACCAAACATGAATAGGTTTATTTTAATCTAAGGGGTTAAAAAAATAATCAGAAGTTTGTCCGAAAAAAGTGACGGACGTTTTGCGCCATTTTCTGAGACCCATAGCGTTCTCATTTTTTTAAATCTATGGCTCAGTGATGGCTTTTTTTAGTATCTCGAGCTGACGTTTTTAACAGTATCATTTTCTTTATCGTTCCTTTGGGAGACCCAGACCTTGGGTGTTTAGCTTCTGCCTCCGGAGGACACACAAAGTACTACACTTGAAAGTGTAGCTCCTCCCTCTGAGCTTATACACCCCTTGGTGAGCAGACCCAGCCAGTTTATCGCTTTGTGTTCAGGAGGCATACATCCACACATGCATTCTCATATGATTTTTTCCTTTTTGGAATGAGATTGAAGAAGTGCGGGTCCACGTCTGGACCCCCGGCATGCCCCTTCTCACCCCACTGTGTCGGCGGTGTTGTAAAGTTGATTTCCAAGGCTGGAGCCTTACATGCCGTGCTCCTTCACCATCCCTCCTGGGCTCTGGCTTGAAGTGGGAGCCAGCACGGTCTCCATGCCTGGCAGGAGACCGGTCTCCATCCGCAGCCCTTCAGGACCCTGCTGGACCGGAGCACTCATCCCCAGGGACCTGGCCCTGCGTCTCAGCAGCTAAGTACCTGAGACGTTTATATATTGGGGGTCCCTGTGCTTTATTGTTTGGGGAGAGTGTGCTTACTGTATTTATTGGCATTTCCGGCGGATTCTCTAGCTGTCGCCCGAGAACCGGTCTCTGGTTGTGGACCACTGTATATACTCTCTGGGGTTCATTCTCTTGCAGAGCCCCCACTCCAGCAGCATGTCTCACATGAGGAGCAAGGCTCCAAAGCTTTATACTGTATGCGCTGCATGTAAGCTCCAGCTGCCTGAACCGAGCACCTATCCACATTGTGATGTCTGCTCTAACTTGGTGGTGCCACAGCATGGAGTCTCACCCCCAGTGGTCTCTCAGGCTGCTCCTGCACCTGTGGCTGAACCCCCGGCTTGGGTAGAATCCTTTTCTAGGTCTATCTCCCAGTCTTTTGCTGAGTCCATGGGACTTCTGTCCAGGACTTTGATGAATATGCATCAGCCCCCTTCACAGGGTGCCTCTACTGCTAAGGGTCCCTTAGGACCGGAGCTCACAGAGGATTCATCATCAGGGCCCAGACCCCGTCCTCCTAAGAGGAGACGCAGGGTTTCCTCTCCCTCCTCCTCCCGCGGCTCTGATTCAAGAGCTGACTCGCAGGATGAGGAGGATGCCTTTACAGGGGGCTCGGAGGCTAACTCCATGTACCCCATTGATCTGTCCGAGGGTGACTCAGATCTTAGTGACTTGATTGCTTCCATTAATTCTGTACTGGATCTCAATCCGCCAGTATCAGAGGAACAACCCTCTCTGGCAGAAAAACACCAGTTTACCTAGCCTAAGAGAGCAAAGAGTGTGTTCTTTAACCACTCCAGTTTTCAGGCTGCTGTGACCAAGCCCAGGGCCTGTGCTGACAAACGCTTCCCAAAGCGTGGTTCTGATGACCGTTTTCCCTTTCCACCTGAGGTGGTCAAGGAGTGGGCTCATTCCCCAAAGGTAGATCCTTCGGTGTCTAGGCTCTCAGCCCGGACCGTTGTGTCGGTGGCTGATGGCACCTCCCTTAAGGATTCCACTGACTGTCAGATTGACCTTCTGGCCAAATCCGTGTATGAAGCGGCGGGGGCCGCGTTTTCCCCGACTTTTGCAGCAGGAGATGCATTCCCTCACCAGGGAATCTATGCCCGAAATGGTTGCCTTAACTTCTCAAGCTTCAGCTTTTTCATATTACGCCATGTCTGCCATGCTGGAGGCTTCTCACCGCACTGCGGTGGCTTCGGCTAATTCCCTCATTATCCGCAGGATCTTGTGGCTTCGAGAGTGGAAGGCAGATGCTTCTTCTAAGAAGTACCTTGCTGGGCTCCCTTTTGCTGGGTCCCGGCTGTTCGGAGAACAGCTGGATGAAATTATTAAGGAAGCTACTTTCGGGAAGAGTACTTCCATGCCACAAACCAAAACCAGGAAACCTGCCCAGGGTAGGAGTCAGTCGAGGTTTCGCTCCTTTCGTTCCTCCAACTGGTCGTCCTCTAAGCCCTCGGCCTTGTCCGCTAACTCAGCCAAGGACCAGAAATCCAACTGGCGCCCAAAAGCGCGTCCACAGAAGACCGCAGGAGGTGCTGCCACTAAGGCAGCCTCCTCGTGACTCTCTGCCCGCTCCGGCGACGTCCTTAGTCGGTGGCAGGCTCTCCCACTTTGGCGACGCTTGGTTTCAACACGTCTCCGATCAGTGGGTGAGAGATATCATCTCCCACGGCTACAGGATAGAATTCTCTTCCAGCCCGCCAAACAGATTTTTTCTCTCAACTCCCCCTTGCTCCAAGGCCGCCGCCTTCTCACAGGCCGTGGCAGCCTTGCAGGCCAACGGAGTAATTGTACCAGTTCCCGCCCGGGAACGGTTCAGAGGTTTCTACTCAAATCTCTTCCTAGTTCCCAAAAAGGACGGTACCTTCCGGCCCATCCTGGATCTCAAGCTTCTCAACAAGCATGTTCAAGTGCGGCACTTTCGCATGGAGTCTCTGCGATCAGTCATTGCCTCAATGACCCAAGGGGATTTCCTGGCATCCATCGACATCAGAGATGCCTATCTGCATGTTCCAATTGCAGTTTCACACCAGCGTTGGCTACGTTTTGCAATAGGAGAAGATCATTTCCAATTCGTGGCTCTTCCCTTCGGGTTAGCCACGGCCCCTCGGGTATTCACCAAGGTCATGGCAGCAGTGATTGCAGTTCTGCACCTCCAGGGGTTGGCAGTGATTCCTTACCTGGACGACCTTCTAGTCAAGGCTTCATCCAGCGCAGACTGTCATCGGAGTGTCTCGCTCACTCTCGCCACTCTAGCCCAATTCGGGTGGCTTGTCAATCTTCCCAAATCCTCTCTGACTCCGACCCAGAGTCTCACGTACCTAGGGATGCAGTTCGAGACTTTGCCGGCACTTTTGAAGTTGCCCTTAGTCAAACAGCAGTCACTCCAGCTAGCGGTGCGCTCTCTGCTGAGGCCCCGCCGTTATACCCTCAGGCGTCTGATGCAGGTGCTGGGTCAAATGGTAGCGTCCATGGAGGCTGTTCCCTTTGCCCAGTTCCATCTGCGCCCCCTGCAGCTGGACATTCTCCGCTGTTGGGACAAGCGGCCTTCCTCCTTACACAGGTTAGTGGCTCTGTCGCCACGGACCAGGAGCTCTCTTCAGTGGTGGCTTCGGCCCCTCTCCCTGTCCCAAGGGCGCTCCTTCCTGACCCCGTCCTGGGTGATTCTCACCACGGATGCCAGTCTATCCGGCTGGGGAGCGGTATGTCTCCACCACAGAGCGCAGGGCACTTGGACTCCGTCCGAGTCAGCCCTTTCAATCAATGTGCTGGAAACCAGAGCCGTGCTTCTAGCTCTCCTAGCTTCTCACCACCTGCTGGCGGGCAGGCACATTCGAGTCCAGTCAAACAACGCGACCGCGGTTGCCTACATCAATCACCAGGGCGGGACACGAAGCCGCCTGGCAATGATGGAGGTACAACGCATCCTTCAATGGGCGGAGGACTCCAAGTCCACCATATCCGCAGTCCACATCCCAGGCGTGGAAAACTGGGAGGCAGATTATCTCAGCCGTCAAACCGTGGACGGTGGCGAGTGGTCCCTGCACCCGGCAGTGTTTCAGTCAATCTGCCGCAAATGGGGCACTCCGGACGTGGACCTAATGGCATCCCGTCACAACAACAAAGTTCCTGTTTACGTGGCTCGCTCCCACGATCCTCAGGCCTTCGCCGCGGACGCTCTGGTTCAAGACTGGTCCCAGTTTCGTCTGTCCTACGTGTTTCCCCCTCTAGCTCTCTTGCCCAGAGTCCTGCGCAAGATCAGAATGGAGGGCCGTCGGGTCATCCTCATTGCACCGGACTGGCCCAGGCGAGCTTGGTATCCAGACTTGCTCCATCTGTCCATAGAGATGCCGTGGCATCTCCCGGACCGTCCAGACCTACTCTCGCAAGGTCCGTTTTTCCGCCCGAATTCTGCGGCTCTCAAATTGACGGCGTGGCTCTTGAGTCCTGGATTTTGACGGCTTCTGGTATCCCTCCTGAAGTCATCTCCACTATGACTCGGGCCCGTAAGTCTTCCTCCGCTAAGATCTATCACAGGACTTGGAAAATTTTCCTGTCCTGGTGTCGCTCTACCGACCATCCTCCTTGGCCATTCTCCTTGCCGACCCTTCTGTCTTTTCTACAGTCCGGTCTGCAGCTAGGACTGTCCCTCAACTCTCTCAAGGGACAAGTCTCAGCTCTGTCAGTTCTGTTCCAGCGGCGTCTCGCTCGGCTGGCTCAGGTTAGCACCTTCATGCAAGGCGCGTCTCACATCATTCCGCCTTACCGGCGGCCCTTGGATCCCTGGGACCTTAACTTGGTTCTCACGGTTTTGCAGAAACCCCCTTTTGAGCCTCTTGGGGAGGTTTCTTTGTATCGTCTTTCTCAGAAGGTGGCCTTTCTGGTGGCCATAACTTCCCTCAGGAGAGTCTCTGATTTGGCTGCGCTCTCTTCGGAGTCACCTTTTTTAGTTTTTCATCAAGACAAGGTGGTTCTCCGTCCGACTCCGGACTTTCTTCCTAAGGTGGTCTCTCCTTTCCACCTTAACCAGGACATTACCCTACCTTCCTTCTGTCCGGCTCCTGTTCATCGCTTTGAAAAAGCGCTGCATACTCTGGATCTGGTGCGTGCTCTCCGGATCTATGTGTCTTGCACCGCTGCGCTTAGGCGGTGCACCTCTCTTTTTGTGCTAACCACAGGTCGGCGCAAGGGCCTCCCTGCTTCTAAGCCGACCTTAGCCCGTTGGATTAGATCGACCATTTCGGACGCCTACCAGAGTACTCAGGTGCCTCCCCCGCCGGGGATCAAGGCACATTCGACCAGAGCTGTCGGTGCCTCTTGGGCTTTCAGGCACCAGGCTACGGCTCAACAAGTCTGTCAGGCTGCCACTTGGACTAGCCTGCATACCTTCTCGAAGCACTACCAAGTGCATGCTCATGCTTCGGCAGATGCGAGCTTGGGCAGACGCATCCTTCAGGCGGCTGTCGCCCATTTGTGAAGTTAGGTTCTGCCTACTTCTTAGTTTTTCTGTTTATTCCCACCCAGGGACTGCTTTGGAACGTCCCATGGTCTGGGTCTCCCAAAGGAACGATAAAGAAAAAGAGAATTTTGTTTACTTACCGTAAATTCTTTTTCTTATAGTTCTGTATTGGAAGACCCAGCACCCTCCCTGTTGCCTGTTGGCAATTTCTTGTTCCGCGTGTTATCACCGGCTGTTGTCGTGGACAGAGTCTCCGGTTGTTCCGGCTCTTGCTCTGTTCTACTTGTGGGTGGCTATTCTCCTTCAGCTTTTGCACTAAACTGGCTGGGTCTGCTCACCAGGGCGTGTATAAGCTCAGAGGGAGGAGCTACACTTTTAAGTGTAGTACTTTGTGTGTCCTTCAGAGGCAGAAGCTAAACACCCAAGGTCTGGGTCTCCCAATACGGAACTATAAGAAAAAGAATTTATTGTAAGTAAACAAAATTCTCTTTTTTGCGCAGATGCTATGTTTTGATTGCCTGTTATTGCATTTTGCTTAAGATTTGTGGCAACCAAAAAGCGTAATTTTGGCATTTGGAATTTTTTTGCTGCTACGCCGTTTAAAAATCAGAACAAATGATTTTATATTTTGATAGATCGGGCTGAAGACAGCAATACCAAATGTGTGAATATATTTTTTTTAACCCTTTATTTTTCAGTGGGGCAAAAGAGGGATGATTTGAACTTTTAGGTGTTTTTACTTTTTTTTTTACTTTTTCAAAAAATTTTCTTAAATTATTTTTTAAATTTGACTAGTACCCCTAGGGGGCTATTAGGATCAGCTGTCTGATCACTCATTTATTTATCCCAATCAGAGCAGCACAATTTAGACTGGGAGAAATTATCATCTCTTGTAACAGCCAGTATTTGGCTTTTTCTTACAGGACCTGAGTCATGTGAGCTACAGGAGTCATCGCATGACCCTGTGCTATCATGATAGCCACCAGATCGTTAAGGGGTTAAAGATCTCTTGTGCATATGCACTACAATACATGGATCTGCTTTGAGCAGGGCAGATCAAAGTGCGCCTGCGCAGGACCTCAATGCCAGCTAGTGAGCATGATGTAGGACGCGTCATGCACATGGGCCTCAGAAGAAGGAGGATGGCGATCGCCGCAGAGAGGAAATGCCGGACTAGAGAGAGGAGGCAATGGGTTTGAGATAATGATCAATAACTTTGCTAGCTATTTCATCATCAGCTGACGGTCTCCTTTTTTTCTCAGCCCCAGATCCCCTTGAGTGGAGCCCCAAAAATTGGTCTGTGCGATTTCTTCCTGTAAGCTCCCAAAGTAAGTCTGCCATCTTGTCTTTCTTCTTCCTGCTCCAGCTGTAAGGCTACTTTCACATTTGACAGGATGCAAACCGCATATGACCGGATCCTGTGGATTGAATGTGCAACGCATGCAACCGCAATTGTTATTTTATTGTATGCTTCTACTTCTACTTGTGATGGATGAAGGGGAAACAGAATTTATCGGCTGGCACTGGAGTCAGCTGATCGGGAATAAGCTGAACTCCTGATCTCACAGCCCACACACGCTGTGATGGATGCAGGTTAACAGCAATCACTGCCTGCTGCCGATCACGTGTGACCATGTTCGGGCTGTGTGGTCATGAGTTCAGCTGAGTTCAGATCAGCTGACTCCAGTGTTGGCCGATTACTTGTTCTGTGTCCCCCTGCATCCATCGCAGAGTGTTCGTGCTGGAGTTCAACAGAGTTCAGATCAGCTGACTCCAGTGTCGGCCGAATTCAGCTGACCTCACAGGCAGCACACGCTGCGATGGATGCAGGGGGACCCAGAACAAGTAATCGGCCAACACTGGAGTCAGCTGATCAGATTACTTGATCTTCTGGCTGTATGGTTAGAAGTAGGGATGAGTGAGTGTCATGATGTATTTTACCTTCTCACTGTATTTGCTGTAATACTATGTCAGGATGTGATGTCACTTTCCTTTGGTTGTACTTACTGAACACTTTGAAATGTCTTGGGATGTAAGTAACCATACCTTCCCCCCATCTCCTGTGTCTCTGGGCCCATAATGCAATTATCTCTTGTCCACACAGCCAGGGGAACTTCTCATTGTTTCGTAAGCAGTGGATAACGCCAACTACACAAACCTGTAGACATCTCGGAGCCAACCTTCTAGAATCTTCTAGTGGGCCCAACCATTGCATAGACCCCTACCCTTGAGGGGCGGGCCCACGAGCTCAAACAATTCACTCCTGTTTCTAAATGCAGTTGGGAGTTGAGTTTTTGAAGAGGAAGGGAGCGAGATCTGAATCTGCGGACAGACCTCGCCGTCCAGTGGATTGTGTGGGATTTCTGGGACTCTGAAAAGGACTATTACGTTGTGATCTGGCACTTTGGATTATCGGGAGGTGCCCCCGAATCTGTTTTATTTGGACTTGTCGTGTGCTGTTCCTGTATTCCTGTTAGTAAACCTGTTGGATCATCCTCGGCCTGTTGTCTCTCTTTGCTCTGATGTACACCCCGTCACAAACTGGTGGCAGCGGCGGGATCAGAGCAGAAGAAATGGAGGACAACAGCCAATCGACGTCTGAAACCAGAACCTCAGGATACAGGAACTGGACTGTGGCGAGTCTACAAACAAAGGCCCGTGAATTAGGTGTCAGCTACAAAGGACTCTCTAAGGAGCAACTAATTGAGGCATTGGAACACGCTTGCCTGCAAGATGGCACCGAGGAACAATTTCCACTGCAAGGGGAGCAAAGACGGGAGCCGGAGGTGAATACCCAAAAAAGTCAATGGGTTGTGTGGTACAAGGAAAAGATGGCACTGCTTGGAGATGAGGCCACCATAGAAGATAAGAGGGAGGCCATGCGTGGAGCTGAAGAGAAGGAGCGCAGGATGGAGGAGATGGCATTGCTGGATAAGCAGCTCGCTGTGGAAGCCGCGAGAGGTTCCAGACAGACTGTAACCCCAGCACCCATCATGAGGGAACTTCCCAAAGTGTCCCGCAAAGACTTCAAGCAGTTTAATGAGGCTGCTGGTGACATTGAGGGCTTCTTCCAGGACTTTGAGCATCAGTGTCGATTAATGGAAGTCCCAGAAAGGGAGCGCGTCCGGCATCTGGTTGGGCTCTTAGAGGGTGGAGCTGCTGCAGCCTATAGAGCTATGGACCCTCGGTGGAACTGTGAGTATGCGGATATTAAACAGACTATTCTAGAACATTATGCTGTAACGCCAGACACTTACAGGACTCAGTTCCGTACTCTAGCATGTGATGAGGAAGTGTCCTTCAAGATGTATGCCCACAAACTCAAACATCTGTGGCATCGTTGGTTGGAGGCAGAGGAGGCCTTAACCTTGGAGACCGTCCTCCAGGTCCTCCTAAAAGAGCAGTTTTACTTCAAGTGCCCCGCTGAGATCCGGGAATGGGTGCGTGAAAGGAGACCAGCCACTGTGGAGGAAGCTGCAGCTCTAGCTGATGAGGCTCTCACCATCAAGCCTCAGTGGAAAAAACTACTACCCAGTGAGAAAAAAAACACCAACCCCCCAACGCTGGTGGCCCCTGGTCCTTCTGGCCCCAATGTTCACCATCACCCTAGACCGTCAACTCATGGGGACCTTCGTGTGACTGTGCCTCGCATTACTCATGCTCCACCTTTGGGAATACGACGCGGAGGAAGAATCCCAGAGCGCAGATGTTATGGATGTGGGCAGCCTGGGCACATGCAATTCCAATGTCCAGGTGTTCGTAGACAGAACAGCTACAGACCGCCTTTGCCTGTTCATTACCTACAGACACCTTCACCAGGAGAAGAGCTGGATTCTGTGCCTGATGACTTGCCAAGTGACTCAGATATCCTGGCTCCCCTACCCGGAGTCTATGGGGTGCGAGCTCCAGCCACCTGTTCTTCTGATCTTCAGGACAAACATCTACAGGAGGTCGTGCTGGATGGCCAAAAAGTTGTTGGCTTCCGTGACACTGGGGCTTTCCTCACCATAGCCGATCCCCGAGTAATTCAACCACAAGCAATTCAAAAGGGACCAGGAATTGCCATTGAACTGGCAGGAGGTACCCAGAGATATATTCCAAGAGCGAGTGTGACCCTTGATTATGGCTTTGGGGCAAAACAATGTGTGGTCGGTGTGATGAACGGCCTCCCTGCAGACGTTCTTCTAGGAAATGATGTGGGGAATCTTCATTGCCACTTTGTCGGTGCGGTAACCAGAAGTCAAGCCAAGAGAGCAGCCCATGTGGACGTGTACAACCCATCCATGGAAATGAGGCCACCAGAACTGCCATTACAGCCGGTGAGTGATTCTTCTTGTGGGGATAATAGGAATGTTACTTGGGATAAAGTTCAGTTTAGACAAGAAGTAGAGACTGACCCCACCCTTGCTAGTTTTAGAACTCGGGCTGAAATAGGGCAGCTAGGGGAGAACGGAGAAAGAATTATCAGAGAAAATGGACTTCTGTATCGGGTTGCCAATGCCGACTCCCTAGATAAGCCCTGGACTTATAGCAAACAGCTGATTGTTCCTCAGAAGTACAGAATTCCCCTATTACACCTGGCTCATGACATTCCTACGGCTGGCCATCAAGGCAAAACCCGCACCGAGAGACGATTGACTCAAACTTTTTATTGGCCGGGGATTTCCCAAGCAGTGGCGCATTTCTGCCGAACTTGTGACATATGTCAGCGTAGAGGGCGACCCGGAGATCACCCAAAGGCACCCCTGCAACCGCTCCCTATAATAGAAGAACCCTTTCAAAGAGTAGCTGTTGATATCATTGGACCTCTGGCTAAACCAAGTAAATCTGGAAAGCAGTACATTCTCACTGTTGTGGACTACGCCACCCGATATCCAGAAGCCGTGGCCTTGTCAAGTATCTCTGCAGCCAAGGTGGCCGAGGCCTTGGTTATTATTTTTACCAGAGTAGGATTCCCCAGTGAGATCTTGTCGGACCAAGGCTCCCAGTTTATGTCAGAGTTGGTCCAGTGTCTGTGGCGCACCTGTGGAGTACGAGCGATCCGAACGACCCCGTATCATCCCCAAACAAATGGACTTTGTGAACGATTCAACGGCACTCTGAAGAATATGCTGAGGGCCTTCACGGACCGAGATTCAGACTGGGAGAAGTACCTACCCCATCTCTTGTTTGCCTATCGGGAAGTTCCCCAGGAGTCCACTGGGTTCTCCCCCTTTGAACTACTCTATGGAAGAAAGGTCCGAGGACCCTTAACCCTGCTCAAGGAATACTGGGAGGGGCAAGTTGAAGATACAGGAACCCCTGTTGTCCCTTATGTCCTAAAGCTGCGAGAAACCTTGGCCCAACTTGCTAGTTTTGCACAGAGTCATTTGCGTATGGCTCAAACCAGACAGAAGACATGGTATGACCGTAACGCACGCTATCGGGAGTTTGTAGAAGGACAACAAGTCTTAATGATTGTTCCCCATCGGCAGAATAAACTGCAGACCACATGGGAGGGTCCCTTCCGGGTTCTCAGAAAACTGAATGATACCAATTACCTTCTTGCTTTAGATGATCAGGGGCTAAGGCAAAAGACTGTCCATGTGAATATGATTAAGGAGTACCATGACCGGAACATTCCAATGATAGCAAGCTGTCGGTTGGCTTCAGAAGATGGTCAAGAGGATGAGGACTCTCTACCTGATCTCGTGGAAGCAGCGAGAGCCCCATCCACTGTGGAACAGGTTCCCCTGGGAGATTACCTGGACTCCTTACAGAAAATCCAGATGCTGGAAGTGCTTCAACAGAGACGGGCTGCTTTCTCATCCCAACCAGGTCGAACCACCGTCACCCAACATCATGTGGACACTCAGGGCATCCGTCCCATACAACTGGCTCCTTACCGGGTACCTGAATCAGTTCGAAACACCATGCAGCACGAACTGGAGGAGATGTTACAGCTTGGGGTAATCCAGGCCTCCCATAGCCCTTGGGCCTCCCCTGTGGTGTTAGTACCCAAGAAGGATGGGAGTACTCGATTTTGTGTGGACTATCGGCGACTAAACGACCATACCGTCAGCGATCCTTACCCAATGCCTCGTATTGACGAACTTCTAGACCGACTGGCTGGGTCCCGATATGTCACTACCTTGGATCTCAGTAAGGGATACTGGCAGATCCCTCTAACGGATGAAGGGAGAGAACGGTCCACTTTTATAACCCCCTTTGGTCTGTATGAATTTCTAAGCATGCCTTTTGGAATGAAAAATGCCCCGGCCACCTTCCAGAGAATGGTGGATCAGATCCTCCGGGGATGTGATGACTTTGCTTGTGCCTACTTGGATGATATCGCCGTCTTCAGCCACACATGGGAGGAACATCTGAATCAAGTAGCCATTATTTTGGACCTGATTCTTGCAGCCGGCCTAACTATTCGACCCGATAAATGCCAATTGGGGATGGGGGAAGTCCAGTACCTAGGACATAGAGTGGGAGGAGGGAAGCTCCGACCTGAGCCTGCCAAAATCCAGGCTATTAGAGACTGGCCTGTACCCCAAACTAAGAAACAAGTTATGGCTTTTCTGGGCACTGCCAGTTATTACCGAAAATTTGTTTCTCATTTCAGTACTGTGGCCAAGCCTCTTACCGACCTGACCAAGAAAACAATGCCCCGGCTGGTGATCTGGACTCCAGCCTGTGATGAGGCTTTTAACCGGCTGAAGGATGCTTTGATCTGCGATCCTGTCCTGGCTGCTCCAGACTACAAGAGGAGATTCATTGTGCAAACGGATGCCTCTGCTTATGGACTGGGAGCTGTCCTCAGCCAGGTGAATGCAGCTGGGGACGAGCACCCCATCGCCTATCTCAGCCGGAAACTGCTGGACCGAGAAGTGGCCTATGCAACTGTTGAGAAGGAATGTCTGGCTGTAGTGTGGGCCCTTAAGAAACTACGGCCGTATCTGTATGGACGGGAATTCACTGTGGTTACTGATCACAATCCCCTCACCTGGCTGAACAGAGTCTCTGGGGACAATGGACGCTTACTGCGATGGAGCCTGGCTCTGCAGCCCTATAACTTTACCATACAATATAGAAGGGGCAGCCAACACCAAAATGCAGATGGACTGTCCAGGCAAGAGGAGCCTTGAGTCCTGTCAGCCATGCCTGCCTGTACTTAACCAGCGACCTGTAGAGGTCCCTAGTACGTACACAAGTTGGGAGGCGAAGGAATTGTCATGATGTATTTTACCTTCTCACTGTATTTGCTGTAATACTATGTCAGGATGTGATGTCACTTTCCTTTGGTTGTACTTACTGAACACTTTGAAATGTCTTGGGATGTAAGTAACCATACCTTCCCCCCATCTCCTGTGTCTCTGGGCCCATAATGCAATTATCTCTTGTCCACACAGCCAGGGGAACTTCTCATTGTTTCGTAAGCAGTGGATAACGCCAACTACACAAACCTGTAGACATCTCGGAGCCAACCTTCTAGAATCTTCTAGTGGGCCCAACCATTGCATAGACCCCTACCCTTGAGGGGCGGGCCCACGAGCTCAAACAATTCACTCCTGTTTCTAAATGCAGTTGGGAGTTGAGTTTTTGAAGAGGAAGGGAGCGAGATCTGAATCTGCGGACAGACCTCGCCGTCCAGTGGATTGTGTGGGATTTCTGGGACTCTGAAAAGGACTATTACGTTGTGATCTGGCACTTTGGATTATCGGGAGGTGCCCCCGAATCTGTTTTATTTGGACTTGTCGTGTGCTGTTCCTGTATTCCTGTTAGTAAACCTGTTGGATCATCCTCGGCCTGTTGTCTCTCTTTGCTCTGATGTACACCCCGTCACAGTGAGCACTAAAATGCTCGGGTTCTCGGTAGCCCATGAGTATTTTTTTTTTTAAATTCATTAAAAAATAAACAAAAACCCCAAACACATAACCCTAACTCTAGGGTTAGGGGGTAAAAAAAATAAAATGTGTGGACTCCCGCTGCATTTTCTATTGCTAAGGTAACCCAAGCAGCTACTGGCTGCTAACCCCCACTGCTTATATGACCTAAATATAAATATATATATAAAGCCTGAGATTGCTAATGTAAGGCCAAGTTTGACCCGGCCATTAAGAATCTCCAATAAAGGGTTAAAGAAAAGACATCACACAGAAAAAATACTTTATTAGAAAAAAATACACAGACACTTTATTAGAAATAAATACACAGACACACTTAGGGACTCCATCTTTATTACTCCCTCTCACCCCTTCACGATCCTGGTCTTCTGTCTGAGAGAGAGGGAGATTTCTGTATTGACCATGCCAAGCTGCTTTCTGGGCATGCTCAGTACAAAAAACAGGATTCTGTCTATCAGGATCCGGCGACTTCCGGTACAGCAGGATCGGGGTCATTGAAATACATTGCAGGTACCACTGCATGTACTAATACAGATGGCCACCTGGTGGCGCTATAACAACACAAAAATCTAATATCACCCATGTAACGCAGCCTAAGCCTCAAAGGCTACCATTACTATTACCGATAGAGCTAACAGCCATGAATCATCGTGATCCGGACTCACCTATAAAGTGCACTTATAACTGGATGTTTTGAGTAGCCCTGACACGCGTTTCTCACCTGGCTTACTCGCTTGAGGAAAGTGTAATGTGCATGTTTTATTATGTGGTGTCTTGGGCGAGATCGTCGCTGTTTGGGCGCGTGCAGGGGGTGGGACGCCGCACATAGAGTCCACCTCATCCAGTCATTCCTGGGGAAGCGTGGATCAGAAGAATACTTCTACTAACATCAGTTAACCCATGCATCCTTCTAAGGAAGCTCCCTTGGCGGGGACTCATGCTGAGGCAGCCCCGCACATGCGCACCCAACGAGACCATATCTACTACTGGCAAGTGAAAGGGCACGACCAGGGTGGTAAGAAAATCATCCAAACATAAGGAGAATCAGCCTTAGCCTAGAGAATATGACCATGTATAGTCCTTAAAAGATTTTCTAATGTCCCTATATCATGCAGAGACAAAATTCATATAGTAATATGTGTGTATATATATATATATATATATATACCCCTAGATTCTAAATGGACCTTGCGATACCACAAATTGTCAATCCTGTGGGACCACAGTCATGGCGCAGCTTGAAATGTCTCTGGATCATCCTCAGGGAATCAAGATCCACAACATCACACACCGCAATTATGTCCCTAACATGTTCCCTCGTGCGGACGCGTTGTTCCCTTGATGTTAACCCAATATAAATTAGGCTACAGCCACATACTGCATAATAGATAACGTGACTTTTACTGCATGATTTGTAACTTTTTATTTTATACTCTTTAGGTCCATCCCAAGCTGACAACATCTCTGGGCAGACAAAAGGAAAACAACCAAATTTGGGACTCCCTTTCTCAATGCGAGATACCACCCTAGGTACGTAATGGTTCTTCACCAGCATATCCTTTAGGCTTTTCCCCCTTCTAACAGGTAAGAGTGGGCGATGAGTAAAACGTCGTTCAAACTCTAGTCGGTCTTCAGTAACGACCAGTGTTTGTTCAAGATCTGCCTGATCGCCCCCCTCTGACTGTTAACTTGGAGATGAAATGTATCTGTGAGGAAAAAGATTCTTCCCTCTTACTTGTTGATAATAATTGTACCCGTGGAGAACCCTTTTCTGTCTGGTACCCCATTTTTATATTATAGTCCAGAAAAACAATTGCCTCCCGATCTGCCTTATAGGTTAGTTTGATGTTATATGGGTTATTGTTCAACCAAGTCATGAAGCTCTGCAGTTCAGGACCGGTACTTCTCCAGATAATAAAGATGTCATCTATCTTACCACCTAGTGTAAAATTAATAGATTAGGGATAAGCCAAATGGACGACAATGTTTTAATTTTGTTACATACATTTTTCCTTCCTGAGTCCTCTGATACCATACCAAAAAAATATTCAATGCACATGGTTCAAAAGAAAAATTAACCTTGAAATGGTAGCCTCATTTTAACCAAAACCTGGTATTAATAATTGGACAAATTGAAGAAGGACATGGCATTTGATTTACGAGTAATGCAACAACCTTTTCCCAGTTGATCAGTTTTAGACATCCTTAAAATTATCATTAGTGATGACTAGAACTGGGCGAATGCTAAAATATTCGGGTTCGGATTGTTCAAATCCAATAATTTCTACATTTGTGTATTCATACCGAATAACGAACCCAATCCAAGTCAATGGGAAACTCGAATAATTTTCTAGAGGACCTTGGAAATAGGCCTGCGAGGGCTGTAAAAATATTGCAATTGATGGAAAATTATTGAAACTGAATGGTAACAGCATGCGGAAGATGCCTGAATGTATTTCTGACTCTCATTTTATTTCTGGGAGTAATTTTGCCAAAGTATTACGCCACTTTTATGGATAGTAGTGGTCACTCAGTTCAATGAGGTCACCTGAGGTCAGGTTACCTGCGATCATAGGTGGATGACAATGGGCAGCTCCAGCTGTGACCGCAAATAACCTAAGTTACGTCACCACACATCGCTGCGACTCATTCTCTGCCTTAAGATCACAGCGGGTGGTCATATTCTATGCCCACGCGCTGTCACTTCAGATGTAGCAGAGCTGGAATCGTTATGGGACCTCGTGTGGATTACATCAGACCTGGGTGTTTTTGGGGTTAATAAAGGAGTGAAAGAGGGTGTTGTTTTTATCTTATTTTGTGTTTGTGTTTATTTATTTTCACTTACAGATTAGTAATGGGGGTAGGGTTTTCATAGACCCTGCCATTGCTAATCTAGGGCTTAGTGGCAGATGTGAGCTGTTATTAACCCCTTATTAGCCTGATTGCCACCGCACCAGGGGAATCGGGAAGAATCGGGTAGAGTGCCAGGATTGTCACATCTAATGGATGTAACAATCCTGAGTGGCTGTGGGCTGCTATTGTTATAACGCGCCTGCTTTATTCTTATTTTCTTTATTTTTCCTTTTTTTATTTTTTATTTCCATAGGTTCCGGATCATTATCCGGAGTTCCCTGAGAAGTCCAGGCCCGGCTCTAACCTCTGATCTATGGCCTTTATAATTAATTTGCTTGAGTCAGATTTATGGTACAATTGGAAATGTTTTGGTAGGGTTTTCAGCTGAAATGCTGCTGTCCTGTTACAACCAGCCGGCTGTAACAGGATGTGAGTCATGATAGCGACATGAGTCATGACATAATCCTGTGCTACCATGGCAAGCATCGGCTTCCCGTGATCGCGTCACGGGGACTCCGATGGCGTCGAGGAAAGGAAATTTCCCTGCCATGGCCATTTATATTGCGCTGTCAGTATTTGACAGCGCGGTCTAAGGGATTAAAAGGCATGGGTGAATCGTGGATCCACCCTTGCTTGTAAGCTACACATGTCTGCTGTTCAGATCAGCATATATGTGCGGAAATCGGTGCCGGTTTACTGCAGCAGCCGACGATGATTACACCGCCATTATCTACGATGTACCCAGTACGTCCGATGTCTGTAAGAGGTTAAGTCTCTTGTGGTCATTCCTATGTAGATTTTCTGGCATGGATACTGGTCGTAATAAATCACGCCCTTAGAAGCACAAATATGTTGGTGATTTATTGTGTAAGTTTGTGTTCCTTCCGATTTTTTAATGGGAATCTGTCACCAGATTTGGGGACTACAAGCTGTGTCCAATACCACTGAGTTCTTATATACAGCATTCCAAAATACTGTATATAAGAGCCTAGGCCGCTCTGTAAAACGGAAAAAGTACTTTTATAATACTCACCTAGGGTGGGTCCAGTCCAATGGGTGTCGCAGCTCTCCAGTGCGGTGCCTCCTCTTTCAGGTCTTACTCATCCTCTCTGCTGCGATCTTCGGCCTCCTTCTTCCTAGTCCGGTGTGGATGATGTGTCTACGTCATCCACACGAGCCAACATTGCGGTCCTGCGCAGGCGCATTCATCTGCGCTGCTGAGGGCAGATCAGAGTACTGTAATGTGCAGGCGCGAGGAAAGGTTAACCCCTTCACGACCGGCCCACTTTCCGGTATTTGGGGGGGTTTGCCATTCTTCTGACAGACGTAACTTTTTTATTTTTCAGTCAATATGGTCATGTGAGGGCTCGTTTTGTGCAGAATGAGCTGTAATTTTAAATGAAACCATGAGTTTTACCATGCAGTGTACTGTAAAATGGCAAAAAAATTCCAAATGTGGAGAAATTGCAAAAAAAAGTGTGATTGCTCTATTGTTTTTGAGACATTTTATTCACTGTGTTCACTATATGGTAAACCTGATGTGTTGCTGTGATGCCTGAGGTTACTGCAAGTTTGTAGACACCAAACATGAATAGGTTTACTTTTGTCTAAGGGGCTATAAAAATAATCAGAAGTTTGTCCGAAAAAAGTGACGAACGTTTTGCGCCATTTTCTGAGACCCATAGCGTTCTCATTTTTTTAAATCTATGGCTCAGTGATGGCTTTTTTTTGTATCTCGAGCTGACGTTTTTAAGAGTATCATTTTTGCACAGATGCTATGTTTTCATTGCCTGTTATTGCATTTTGCTTAAAATTTGTGGCAACCAAAAAGCGTAATTTTGGCATTTTTTAATTTTTTTGCTGCTACGCCATTTACTAATCAGAACAAATGATTTTATATTTTGATAGATCGGGCATTTCTGAAGACAGCGATACCAAATGTGTGAATATATTTTTTTTTAACCCTTTATTTTTCAGTGGGGCAAAAGAGGGGTGATTTAGGTGTTTTCAGTTTTTTTTTTACTTTTTCAAAACTTTTTCTTAAATGTTTTTTTAAATTTGACTAGTACCCCTAGGGGGCTATTAGGATCAGCTGTGTGATCACTCATTTATTTATCCCGATCAGAGCAGCACCATTTAGACTGGGAGAAATTATCATCTCTTGTAACAGCCAGTATTTGGCTTTTTCTTACAGGACCTGAGTCATGTGAGCTACAGGAGTCATCACATGACCCTGTGCTATCATCAGGGGCGGACTGGCCCACCAGGATGTTGGGAGAACCCCCGGTGGGCCCCTGCTATTGATGGCCACGCCCCCTAGGCCCCGCCCCCTACCCCCCCTGGGCCCCTATGGATATGTGTGAGAGGGCCCCCCCCGCCGGTAATTTCACTAATCATATTGGCACATTGCCGATATGATTAGTGACAATCCCATTTCCTCTGCAGCGGCAAGCAGGGAGAGCGATCTCCCTGCTCTGCCTGCTGTCACTCTCAGTGCCGCGTGGCTCTGACTCATCTGCGCAGCGACACTGCAGGAGGAGGCAGTCTCAGAGGGATGACTGCTTCCTTCCTGTGCAGGTGCTGGCAGCTGCAGGAGTGCGTCAGTATAGAAGGTGGGGGCCCGGGGGGAGGGGGGGTGCGGGGGCCCAGGGGGGCAAGCAGGGGCCCCGGGGGGGGTGTGCAGGGGCGTGTGAGGGGGCCCGGGGGGGGGGGGGGTGCGGGGGCCCCGGGGAGCGAGCAGGGGCCCCGGGGGTATGTGCGGGGGGCTCTTCTTCTCACCAGTCACCTGCCTGTATCTATCAGTGTGTGCATGCCGGGCACATTAGCAGGAGGCAGCGCGCTGTGCTGTTCCGGCCCTGCTGTGTGCCTGAGGAATGCGCCAGTGGCGGTGACCGCAGCTTCTTCCTATTCAAATGTATTTGCGTCTTTCAGACGTAAATACATTTGAACAGCGCGCCGGGACTGGGCCCCGCCCCCGACGTGTAGCAACGTGAAGAGATCAGCACATTGCCGACGTCATCACAGTGCTGCGGGCGCCACACTGGATTCACCAGGAAGCGAGCGCTCCATGGAGGAGCCGAAGAGACAGCTGTAATTAATGGAGATGTGTGGGGAGGGGCTGAGGACACATAACGGGGAACATTTGTGAAGGAGACACAGCTTTGTGACAGGCAGAGGAGGAGTACTGTATTCCGAGGGAGGGGGGGAGGCAGGAGTGTGTAGTGATGGGGTAGTGTAATTTGTGTCTGCAGGGAGTGGTGATGTGGGGTGCAATGTATTATATCTGGGGAGGGGGTAATGGAGGGTGCATTGTATTGTATGGGGGGGAGGGGTAATGGAGGGTGCACTGTATTGTGTGTGTGTAAAGAGTGATGGGAGGCTGCATTGTGTGTGTGTGTGTGTGTAGGGGGTGATGGGGGGGTGCATTGTATTGTGTGTGTGTGTAGGGGGTGATGCATTGTGTGTGTGTGTGTGTGTGTAGGGTGATGGGGGGTGCATTGTGTGTGTGTGTGCGTGTGTGTGTGTGTGTAGGGTGTGATGGGGGATGCATTGTATTGTGTGTGTAGGGTGTGATGGGGGATGCATTGTATTGTGTGTGTAGGGTGTGATGGGGATGCATTGTATTGTGTGTGTGTGTGTGTGTATGTAGGGGGTGATGGAGGGGTGCATTGTGTGTGTGTGTTGGAGGGGGTGATGGGGAGGTGCATTGTATTGTGTGCGTTGGGAGATGGTAATGGGGGGTGCATGGTATTGTGTGTGTGTGTGTGTTGTAACGTTGCGCCCTGCAACGTGGGGGGTTTCACTCGCTTGCAGCGGTGTGAGGTAGCTTCAGCAACACACGTACACAGTCTCTTCATAGAAATTCTGGCAGTTTATTAAAAGCACTCAGCATAAACTGCCCTCAAACATAAACAATAAGTCCATAATGGAAGTTTAGCAACTTCCCCACTCTCTGGCTCCTGCCAGCGTACAACTCTAGCCAAGGTTCCTTCCAGCACCCAGGGCCCTCTGCAGACCCCTGTCTGTCTCTCCTCCTGGAGAGATTCGGCCCTACAGCCCTGGCCTGGCTGCACTCACCTCAGACTCAATATCAGAGCCTTGTGATCAGCCTCCATGCAGGCTGATACACCCAAAGCTCCTGGCTCTGCTCTCACTTGTTTCCAGTCCACACACTGGACATCTAGAGCCAGTCTCTCTCTAGACTGCCCTAGACACACTTCATGCAGAACTCTCGGCTCTGCTCTCACTCTCTCCCAGCATACACACTGGAAGTCTAGAGCTAGTCTCTAACTAGACTGCCCTAGACACACTCCACCCAGGTTCAGAGACAGGATTGCTTTAACCCCTGGAGCCACACCCACAGGTGGTAAGGAGTGTGTAATCAGCATCACACACCCTTCCATGGCTCTGCATGTAATGCAATCCTGTGGAACCACAGGTCCCAGCCAGCTTCACATTGCAGAGCACCCACGCTTCTGCAAAACATACCGGCCCTTTGTAATACAGCCGGTTGATACCTCACATACCCTCCCCCTCTGTTCAAACCCGTAGGGTAGAACACTTGCCAATGACCTGGGGCCGCGAGACAGGGCATCCCTGCTGCCATGCCCCACCAGTTGAGAGGGCCGTCCAAGAGCAGTAGTCCCTGAGGCATCGCCCGACACTGTCACCAAACCCTGTCTGGTCAACCTAGGGTTAAAGGACGTCCCATTTCCAGACCGTTCTCTCCCTGACCCCCTCCCAGGGTCACCGTAGTAGAGAGACATGTCCCCAGTCAAACCTACAGTTTTGTCCGAACCTAGGCTTTCTCGAGTACCCCCAAGGCTACTGTCGGGAACTCTAAGCTCATAGCGGCCACTATCTACAGTACATCGTAGGTTACCACTCTGTCGGCGATTCCTTTTATCGCACGTCTGAACTACTGGACCGACACGCCATCTTCCACTTCTTTCCCCTGAACAACGGGTGGAAGACGGCTGCTGTCCCCCACACAGTTGGCGAAGCTGATCCTTAATTTTCAGGTTTTCTTGACACAACTGCTCCATGTCACGTACATGGTGTACCCGATATTCAATAAGGCTTCGAATGTCTCCAAGACTCTCTACAGTCCCGACACAGATGAATGGAACCATACCAGCTTCCCTGGGTATCTTGCTCTCATTAGAAGCAGGGATTCTTAATCTCACCAATCCCGACTTATTCACCATGTCTTGCATGACTCGTCCGGTTTTTCCAATGACTCTCCCCACCAGAGCCCGGGGTACTTGGACGATATCTTCCGCCAGACTCTGCGCTTTCCTTTTATACTCTAGCTGTCTAGTGGTTTCTTCCTTTTGCAGTTGGACCTGCCACTTCATACGAACACATCTGAAGTGCATGTCCTTTAGAATAGCCACCCGCTGCCCAGTAATTTCACTGGTGGACAATATCACTAACTGTTCAGCCCCTGGGGTACAGTAGACCTCACACGCTTCCACAGCTCTCTTAAAGTCGTCATGCATGCACTCGATGGCACACGCTTCTCTTAAGTCCTTAGGTATATCCACCATGCACTTGACTACAGAAGTCTCATTCATCCCTGCCACATGCTTGTCCAGTTTAGCTTCCAAAGTCAGCTCTCTTTGGGCCTCCCCTGTTTCAACATGTTTGGTCAGGATTGACACTCGCTGCTCCATCTGCTCCAAGGCTACCTGGGACCTGGACTGGTACTCTGCCAAGTGACTTCGGAGCGCTGCCACTTCTTTCTCCAGCTCCCTTACTCGACTCTCAGTAGCCTGCCTAAGAAGTATCTCTTGTTGCAGATGGTCTTTGCTCATCCTCTTGAATGAGTCTTCACTTGCGGACCTCTCTGGTCTACGACACACTATTTCTGAGGCTTCTTCCATCTCAGCTTCAGAACGTTTGGGTTTCTTACACTCCTTACCCACGACCTTCTCTATATCCTCCATCGTAGTTTTACCAAGCAGGTCAGGCAGGCTCCCAGTCCTGGATGAGACCTCTGGTCCAGACTTCACCTCCTCAGAGGCTCTCTTCACTTCAGCGCCAGCTGTTTCTTGTTTCTTCACTGCATTATCTTCCACTTCCTCTGGGGTCTCTGCAGTGTCACCCTCAGCCTGGGTGTCACACCCTTCAACATGGCACTCTGTTCCTTTTAGAGATTTGGGGCTAAATTCGCTGTCATCCACCCCAGCACTTGGTAGTTCACCAGTCTGCTCACCACGACTGTTGGGGATTATTCCTTCCCCCACACTCTCCAGGATTCCATTTCCTATACCACTCTCGCCTGACAGACTATCAACTTCACACTTTGAAGTCATAGGGACCACCACCATTACGTCCTTGGTTGGCTCCTTCTCTGCACTTGCAGCCCGCTGATTTCTGTCGTCACAATGTGTCAGTTCAATCTCTGATTCCTCAGTCTTTTGTAGGATATCACCGTCTGACTCCACCGTAGCAGGTGTTATTAGCACCATGTCTTCATTAACCAGGCATGTCACTTTCTCTGCACCCTCAGACGGCATACCCTGTGCCCCCTCTCGGCGCTTATTACGTCTTCGGCGTCGGGAGGAAGTTTTGCCCTTCTCGCCCATCTGTACCACACTGTACTCGTTTGTCACCTTACTAGAGTCAGTATCTTTACTGGAGTCATCATTACTCCCCCTGGCATCCTGGACTATCATGTCCCCACTTAACCAGATATCTGCCTCCCTTTCTGGAGCTACCCCGTTTTTAACGGTCAGACTATCGGTTATTCCCTTAGTCCTTATGTCACTAAGTTGGGTCCGTCCATCATTTTCTTTGGTCACCCCTAACTTAGGACAGTCAATTTTAGGAGGTGCTATCTCCTCCTTACCACACATAACTGCACAACAAGGACCCCTTTTCACCTCCCAATGTGGTGGGGTTTCCTTTGGGCTGTTCCGGCTCTTACACAAGCAACCGTATACGTCCCCCTGCTTCCACAAGTGCACAAATAATTTAGAGTCCCAACCTATAATAATTGGGTGCAGTAAATCTGAGACTACTCCAACATCATGAGAACCACTGTCCCAGGCTGTCTTAATGACCACGCTGGATACCGGGTATTCTGTCTCATTACTGTGGGTGCAGCCGACGTGGATCTTCCTTCCAGGAATCAAGTGGACATCAGAGGTGGCCCTCACCAGGGTCACCAAGCTCCTTGAGTCTACGACCCCTGTTACAGATTCCCCATCCACTTCCACGGAACACAGACGTGGCTTCTCGTCGGATGGGTGGTCTATATTGCAAACAGGACACTTGTGGCATGAACACTGTTGTCCCTGGCTACAGTCCATCTGCGCCACTTGGATTTGGGATGCTCCGCACCCTTTTGGGGGACCACCGCTTTCTGGGGCTCCATCCCCTTATGGGCAACCACCCCTTTATGGGACTCCACCCCCTTATGGGCAACCACCCCTTTATGGGACTCCACCCCCTTATGGGCAACTATTCCCTTCTGGGACTCCGCCCCCTTTTGCGGTTGCCATGCAATGTCCTTAGCCGCCAGTTCACACTGTTTGCCCTTGTCTCCCTGGGCACCCAGTGTCCATACTGGCCCCCGAAGGGTACGCTCAAACTGGTCCATGGCTGCGACATCGCTACACACTGACAGCTTCTGCTGTCCCTGGACCAGGAACTGGTACAGCTCCTCCACAACGTCCGCAGGGACCATTCCCTCTTTTTGGCTTTTAGCCCCCACTGCTGTCACTGGACCTCCAGGCACATGCTGTTGGTGCTGCTGGCTCTGCAGCAGCTGGTTCAGGAGCTCCTCCATGCTTTCCGGGTTGTACCGCCCGTACAACCAGGATCTCCAGCCTGTGGTGTATCACTGCTCACCAAGCAGGGCCTTGCAATTCCGGCTGGCCTGGAACCTCCAGTCGCTGGACTCTCGCCACTGCAGCACGGGTCCCCAACGACCTGCTGATTCACCACCAGGTGCTTGAGAGCGCTGTCCCTGTTCGTGGACCCGCCGATCCACCGCCAGCTGCTTGAGTGCGCAGACAATTTTCGTGGACCCGCCGATCCACCGCAAACCGCTTCAAAAAATTTTCGTGGACCCGCCGATCCACCGCAAGCAGTCCGTATCCACAGGAATATGTCCTAGGGCGTTGCCCCTAGCAACCAGGCTGCGTTGCCCCTAGCAACCAGACCGCATGCCCGCATTCTCCACCATATGTAACGTTGCGCCCTGCAACGTGGGGGGTTTCACTCGCTTGCAGCGGTGTGAGGTAGCTTCAGCAACACACGTACACAGTCTCTTCATAGAAATTCTGGCAGTTTATTAAAAACACTCAGCATAAACTGCCCTCAAACATAAACAATAAGTCCATAATGGAAGTTTAGCAACTTCCCCACTCTCTGGCTCCTGCCAGCGTACAACTCTAGCCAAGGTTCCTTCCAGCACCCAGGGCCCTCTGCAGACCCCTGTCTGTCTCTCCTCCTGGAGAGATTCCGCCCTACAGCCCTGGCCTGGCTGCACTCACCTCAGACTCAATATCAGAGCCTTGTGATCAGCCTCCATGCAGGCTGATACACCCAAAGCTCCTGGCTCTGCTCTCACTTGTTTCCAGTCCACACACTGGACATCTAGAGCCAGTCTCTCTCTAGACTGCCCTAGACACACTTCATGCAGAACTCTCGGCTCTGCTCTCACTCTCTCCCAGCATACACACTGGAAGTCTAGAGCTAGTCTCTAACTAGACTGCCCTAGACACACTCCACCCAGGTTCAGAGACAGGATTGCTTTAACCCCTGGAGCCACACCCACAGGTGGTAAGGAGTGTGTAATCAGCATCACACACCCTTCCATGGCCCTGCATGTAATGCAATCCTGTGGAACCACAGGTCCCAGCCAGCTTCACATTGCAGAGCACCCACGCTTCTGCAAAACATACCGGCCCTTTGTAATACAGCCGGTTGATACCTCACAGTGTGTAGTGGGTGATGGGGGGATGTATTGTGTGTGTAGGGGGTCATGCATTGTATTGTGTGTGTGTAGGGGGTAATGCATTGTTTTGTGTGTTTGTGTGTGTGTGTATGTAGGGGGTGATTGGGGGGTGCATTGTGTGTGTGTGTGTGTGTGTGTAGGGGGTGATGGAGGGGTGCATTGTGTGTGTGTGTGTGTGTGTAGGGGGTGATGGGGGGGGTGCATTGTGTGTGTGTGTGTGTGTGTGTAGGGGGTGATGCGGGGTGCATTGTGTGTGTGTAGGGGCTGATGGACGGTGCATTATGTGTGTGTGTGTGTGTGGGTGTAGGGAGTAATGGGGGTGCATTGTGTGTGTAGGGAGTAGTAGGGGTGCATTGTATTGTGAGTGTGTGTGTGTAGGGGGTGATGGGGGGTGCATTGTGTGTGTGTAGGGGCTGATGGACGGTGCATTGTGTGTGTGTTTGTGTAGGGAGTAATGGGGGTGCATTGTGTGTGTAGGGAGTAGTGGGGGTGCATTGTATTGTGTGTGTGTGTGTGTGTGTAGGGGGTGATGGGGGGTGCATTGTGTGTGTGTAGGGGCTGATGGACGGTGCATTGTGTGTGTGTGTGTGTAGGGAGTAATGGGGGTGCATTGTGTGTGTGTGTGTGTGTGTGTGTGTGTGTGGAGTAGTGGGGGTGCATTGTATTGTGGGTGTGTGTGTGTAGGGGGTGATGGGGGGTGCATTGTATTTGTGTGTGTAGCAGGTGAAGGGGGGATGTATTTGTGTGTGTGTGTGTGTGTGTGTGTGTGGGGGGGGTAATGGAGCGTGTATTGTGTGTGTGTGTGTGTATGTGTGAGGGTAATGGGGGTGCATTGTAGTGTGTGTGTGTAGGGGGTGATCGGGGGTGCATTGTGTGTGCGTAGGTGGGGATGGGGGAGTGCATTGTATTGTGTGCGTGGGGAGATGGTAATGGGGGGTGCATGGTATTTGGGTGTGTGTATGTAGTGGGTGATGGGGGGATGTATTGTATTGTGTGTGTGTGTGTGTGGAGAGGGGCGCGGAGTCATTAATCGAGCTATAGTTACATTTAATTCTCAAAATTTTCGTTTCATTCACCTTTTCCGTTCTAATATTTTACAATGTGAACGACCATGGCTTTGATCCTGGGTACGCCCATGCACAGGCCTGAGTGGGCCCCGGCACCCAGCCTTTCAATCGTAAACTTCAGTGATCGTACAAGTTCTGTATGATCACTGAAGTTTTCGCAGTTGCAGGACCTTTAGTGACATCACATGTGTCATGTGACTCACCAAAGGTCCTAGCGGTGCACTGCGGGAGTCCCCAGGCCTGCACCAACCGCGCCGGTATTCAGATGTATGCGCGTCTTTCAGGCGCGCAATACATTTGTACAGTGCGGCCGGTGACAGGAGGGAGAGCAGCTCTGCTCAGCCCCGCAACGTACCGTCATCGCCAGGGCTGCAGAGGAGCGCGCCTCAGTCCTGCACCGACATCATCATCACCGAGGCCGCAGCTGCAGGGATGAAGAGGAGGACGCGCAGGCACAGGTAAGCGCTCCAGAGGAGCCGAAGATGTACTTTTATATGAGGGGCTGCGGGTGGGGGAGGAGCAGTGTTATTTTACAAGTGGCATTAAGAAGCGGTGGGGGACTTTATGGAGCATATTATGGGGCAGTGGCGGACATAATAGGGCAGTGGGGGACATAATAGGGCAGTGGGGACATTATAGGGCAGTGGGGGACATTATAGGGCAGTGGGGGACATGCCTTACATGCGGTACAAGTAGCATAGAAAGCCTGTGTCTTGGCCCCTTTGCTTTTTGCGGACGACATGCTGTTGTCTAGCAATCTAGGAGGGTATATAGCCAAGAATAGCGACCGTACAATGCAATGTATCATACAAGCATAAAGTACAAATGAACACTGCGGCACTAGTGGGGTGAGCCCTCGAGGGCTGCTTACCGCCCGCTGAAAAGCGGGTGTGTGACCGCCAGAATCCCGTGCCTGGGTCTCCCAGAGCTCGTGTCCCTTCTCCACTCAGACTGCAAACAGGAATGGCTGCCGGCGTCCTGTGAAGAGGGGCGGGCCGTGGGCGTGCCCCAGACAAAGTGCGGGAAACTAGCGTCCCACTGTGCCTAGTGAGGGGGGTTGGAGTGTGCTAAGCAGACTCCAGCCCTCGGCGCTGACGTTCTGACCAGCGTCCCGCCCTTCCCCTGACTGGCAGGCCTGGGGGCGGGAACGAAACGGAACTAGGCCGCAAAAGCCGGGGACTCGATTTATAAGCGCGGCCGTCGTATAAGCACGGCCAGCGCGGAAGTCCCCGGCGCACCACACGTCCCAGCCGCGCCGCAGTGTAAAAAACCGCCAGCCGCGGCCGGCGCAGCAGTTCCTAATACAGAAACTCACTCAGCAAAGCTGCAGTGAGTAAAGCACCAGCGCGCCGCGCTGCTGTCCCCGGCGCACTAACACACCCAGCAATGCTGGTGTGTGTGCGCGATCTGTACGGGGACCCAGAGTACCTTAATGTAGCAGGGCCCTGTCCCTGACGATACTCAGCTCCATGTCCAGCAGATTCCCAGGGGTTGTGGACGGAGCACGGTCTCCTGTGCTTGGAGACCGATAGGATCCCACTTCACCCAGAGCCCTAAGGAGATGGGGAAGGAAAGCAGCATGTCGGCTCCAGCCTCCGTACCCGCAATGGGTACCTCAACCTTAACAAACACCGCCAACAAAAGTGGGGTGAGAAGGGAGCATGCTGGGGGCCCTAGTATGGGCCCTCTTTTCTTCCATCCGACAAAGTCAGCAGCTGCTGCTGACTAAACAGTGGAGCTATGCGTGGATGTTAGCCTCCTTCGCACAAAGCTTGAAAACTGAGGAGCCCGTGATCCCACGGGGGGTGTATAGGCAGTAGGGGAGGGGCCTTACACTTTTAAGTGTAATACTTTGTGTGGCCTCCGGAGGCAGTAGCTATACACCCAATTGTCTGGGTCTCCCAATAGAGCGACAAAGAAAAAGAGAATTTTGTTTACTTACCGTAAATTCTTTTTCTTATAGTTCCGACATGGGAGACCCAGACCATGGGTGTATAGCTTCTGCCTCCGGAGGACACACAAAGTACTACACTCAAACGTGTAGCTCCTCCCTCCGGGCTATATACACCCCCTGGATGACAATCTAACCAGTTCAGTGCAAAAGCTGAAGGAGGACATCCACCCATAAGTAGAGATAGAGTAAAACTCGGAAAAACCGGAACCTCTGTCTACAACAACAGCCGGTGAAACACACGGAACAAGAACTGCCAACAGGCAACAGGGAGGGTGCTGGGTCTCCCATGTCGGAACTATAAGAAAAAGAATTTACGGTAAGTAAAAAAAATTCTCTTTTTCTTCATCGTTCCTTATGGGAGACCCAGACCATGGGACGTCTCAAAGCAGTCCATGGGTGGGAAATAAACCAAACTGAGAAGTAGGCAAAACCTAACTTCACAAATGGGCGACAGCCGCCTGAAGGATGCGTCTGCCCAAACTCGCATCTGCCGAAGCATGAGCATGCACTTGGTAGTGCTTCGAAAAGGTGTGCAGACTAGACCAAGTGGCAGCCTGACAAACCTGCTGAGCCGTAGCCTGGTGCCTGAAAGCCCAGGAGGCACCGACAGCTCTGGTCGAGTGCGCCTTAATCCCTGGCGGTGGGGGCACCTGAGAACACTGGTAGGCATCGGAGATGGCCGACCTAATCCAACGAGCTAGGGTCGGTTTAGAAGCCGAGAGACCCTTGCGCTGACCCGTGGTTAGCACAAAAAGTGAGGTGCACCGCCTAAAAGCGGCGGTGCGTGACACATAGATTCGGAGCGCCCGCACCAAATCCAAGGTATGCAACGCCTTCTCAAAGCGATGCACAGGGGCCGGACAAAGGGAAGGCAACGAAATGTCCTGGTTAAGGTGGAAAGAAGACACCACCTTAGGGAGAAAATCCGGAGTCGGACGGAGAACCACCTTGTCTTGGTGAAACACTAAAAAAGGTGACTCCGAAGAGAGCGCAGCCAAATCAGAGACTCTCCTGAGAGAAGTTATGGCTACTAGAAAAACCACTTTCTGTGAAAGTCTAAACAAAGGAACCTCCCTAAGAGGCTCAAAGGGGGGTTTCTGTAAGGCCGTGAGGACCAGATTAAGATCCCAGGGATCCAAAGGCCGCCGGTAAGGAGGAATGAGGTGAGATGCGCCGTGCATGAAGGTGCGCACCTGAGCCAGTCGGGCGATACGCCGCTGGAATAATACCGACAGAGCCGACACCTGTCCCTTGAGGGAATTGAGGGACAGTCCTAGCTGCAGACCGGACTGTAGAAAGGACAGGATGGTCGGCAAGGAGAACGGCCAAGGAGCATGGCCGGAAGAGCGACACCAGGACAGGAAAATCTTCCAAGTCCTGTGGTAAATCTTGGCCGAGGAAGACTTCCGAGCCTGAGTCATAGTGGAGATGACCTCAGAAGGAATGCCTGAAGCCGTCAGGATCCAGGACTCAAGAGCCACGCCGTCAATCTGAGAGCCGCAGAATTCTGGCGGAAAAACGGACCTTGAGAGAGAAGGTCTGGGCGGTCCAGGAGATGCCACGGCATTTCTACGGACAGACGGAGCAGGTCTGGGTACCAAGCTCGCCTGGGCCAGTCTGGAGCAATGATTATGACCCGACGGCCCTCCATTCTGATCTTGCGCAGAACCCTGGGCAAGAGCGCTAGAGGAGGAAACACATAGGCCAGACGGAACTGGGACCAATCTTGAACCAGCGCGTCCGCTGCGAAGGCCTGAGGATCGTGGGAGCGAGCCACGTAAACCGGAACCTTGTTGTTGTGCCGGGATGCCATTAGATCCACTTCCGGAGTGCCCCACTTGCGGCAGATTGACCTGAACACTGCCGGATGCAGGGCCCACTCGCCGCTGTCCACGGTTTGACGGCTGAGATAATCGGCCTCCCAGTTTTCTACGCCTGGGATGTGGACTGCGGATATGGTGGACTTGGAGTCCTCCGTCCACTGAAGGATTCGTTGAACCTCCAACATCGCCAGGCGGCTGCGAGTCCCGCCCTGGTGATTGATGTAGGCAACCGCTGTCGCGTTGTCCGACTGGACTCGAATGTGCTTGCCCGCCAACAGGTGGTGAAAGGCTACGAGAGCTAGAAGAACAGCCCTGATTTCCAGCACATTGATCGAGAGGGCTGATTCGGACGGAGTCCAAGTGCCCTGTGCTCGGTGGTGGAGAAATACTGCTCCCCAGCCGGAGAGGCTGGCATCCGTGGTGAGGATCACCCAGGACGGAGTCAGGAAGGAGCGTCCCTGTGACAGAGAGAGGGGCCGAAGCCACAACTGAAGAGAGCTCCTGGTCTGCGGCGACAGAGCCACTAGCCTGTGCAAGGAAGAGGTCCGCTTGTCCCAACAGCGGAGAATGTCCAGCTGCAGGGGACGCAGATGGAACTGGGCAAAGGGAACCGCTTCCATTGACGCCACCATCTGACCCAGCACCTGCATGAGGTGCCTGATGGAATGACGGCGGGGCTTCAACAGAGAGCGCACCGCCAGATGAAGGGACTGCTGTTTGACTAAGGGCAGCTTCACAAGTGCCGGCAGAGTCTCGAATTGCATCCCTAGGTACGTAAGTTCCTGGGTCGGGGTCAAAGTGGACTTGGGCAGATTGACAAGCCACCCGAATTGAACAAGCGTGTCGAGAGTGAGCGAGACGCTCCGCTGGCAGTCTGCACTGCATGAGGCCTTGACTAGAAGGTCGTCCAGGTAGGGGATTACTGCCAACCCCTGGAGATGCAGGACCGCAACCACTGCTGCCATGACCTTGGTGAAAACACGAGGGGCCGTGGCTAACCCGAAGGGGAGAGCCACGAATTGGAAATGTTCCTCTCCGACTGCAAAGCGTAGCCAACGTTGGTGTGAAACCGCAATAGGCACATGCAGATAGGCATCTCGGATGTCGATGGATGCTAGAAAATCTCCTTGGGTCATTGAGGCAATGACTGATCTCAGAGATTCCATGCGAAAGCGCCGCACCTGAACATGCTTGTTGAGAAGCTTGAGATCCAGGATGGGCCGGAAGGAACCGTCCTTCTTGGGGACTAGGAAGAGGTTTGAGTAGAAACCTCTGAACCGTTCCCGGGCGGGAACCGGAACAATTACACCGTTGGCCTGCAAGGATGCCACGGCCTGTGAGAAGGCGGCGGCTTTGGAGCAGGGGGGAATGGACAGAAAAAATCTGTTTGGCGGGCTGGAAGAAAATTCTATCCTGTAGCCGTGGGAGATGATATCCCGCACCCACTGATCGGAGACGTGCTGAAACCACACGTCGCCAAAGAGGGAGAGCCTGCCACCGACCAAGGACGTTGCTGGCGCAGCCAGATAGTCAAGAGGAGGCTGCCTTAGTGGCAGCGGCTCCTCCGTTCTTCTGAGGACGCGGCTTCGCGCGCCAGTTGGGTTTACGATCCTTGGCTGAGTTAGTGGACGAGGCTGAGGGCTTAGAGGACGACCAGTTAGAGGAACGAAAGGAACGAAACCTCGACTGGTTCCTGCCCTGGACAGGTTTCCTGGTTTTAGTTTGTGGCAAGGAAGTACTCTTCCCGCCAGTAGCTTCCTTAATAATTTCATCCAGTTGTTCACTGAACAGCCGGGACCCAGCAAAGGGGAGCCCAGCAAGGTACTTCTTAGAAGAAGCGTCTGCTTTCCACTCTCGAAGCCACAAAATCCTGCGGATCGCGAGAGAATTAGCGGAAGCCACCGCCGTGCGGTGAGAAGCCTCCAGAATGGCAGACATGGCATAGGACGAAAAAGCCGAAGCCTGGGAAGTTAAGGCAACCATCTCGGGTATAGAGTCCCTGGCGAGGGAATGTATCTCCGCCAGAGAGGCAGAGACTGCCTTAAGAGCCCACACTGCTGCAAAAGACGGGGAGAACGAGGCTCCTGCCGCCTCATATACAGATTTGGCCAGAAGGTCAACCTGGCGGTCAGTGGGATCCTTAAGAGAGGTGCCATCGGCCACAGATACGACTGTCCGGGCTGAGATTCTAGACACCGGAGGGTCTACCTTTGGGGACTGAGCCCACTCCTTAACCACCTCTGGTGGAAAGGGAAAACGGTCATCAGAACTACGCTTTGGGAAGCGTTTGTCAGGACAGGCCCTGGGCTTGGTAACAGTGGCCTGAAAACTGGAGTGGTTAAAAAACGTACTCCTAGCTCTCTTAGGAGAGGTAAACTGGTGTATTTCTACCAGAGAGGCTTGTTCCTCTGACACTGGGGGATTGAGGTTCAGTACGGAGTTAATGGATGCAATCAAGTCACTAACATCCGCATCACCCTCAGATAAGTCAATGGGGTACATAGAGGTAGCGTCTGAGCCCACAGTAAAAGTATCCTCCTCGCCCTGCAATTCAGCTCGTGAATCAGAGCCGTGGGACGAGGAAGGAGAAGGGTTTCTGCGTCTCCGTTTAGGAGGACGGGGTCCTAAAACATGCTCTGAGAGCTCTGCAGAGCTCGGAGCAGCAGAGGCGCCCTGAGAAGGGGGCTGATTCATGGTCAGCAGAGTCCGGGACAGCTGTCCCATGGAGTCGGCAAAAGACTGGGAGATAGCTCTGGAAAAAGATGCTACCCAAGCCGGGGGTTCAGCCACCGGGGCCGGAGCAGCCGGAGGGACCCCTGAAGAGGCTCCAGGCTGAGGCACCACCATGTTAGAGCAGGCATCACAGTGTGGATAAGTGCTCGGTTCTTGCAGAATGAGCTTACATGCAGTGCATATAGCGTACAGCTTAGCAGACTTGCTCCTAGTGACAGACATGCTGCTGAGGTGGAGGCACTGCAGTAAAGAATACACTCCTGTAGAATGACCCCCTGAGAGTGTATAATAAAGCCCACAACCAGAGGTTGTGGCTTACCAGACCGTGTGTGCCCTCCGGATTCCACAGCTCGGACCCCCAGTGAAGCGCTTTCCAGGATGCAGCAGCTGCAGCAGCCAGCGCCGATCAGTGTGAGAACGCTGATAAAATGGAGCTGGAGTGAGGAGGGGGGGCGGGGATTAGCCCAAGAGCGGGAAACCGGAGGGCCAAGGAGAGATACAGGGGAGGGAACATCTCCTCAGAGAGGAGTGTCCTCCCCTCTGCTGAACGGCCGGTGGGCGGAGCCACACTGTTCCCCTGCATGAATGACATGCAGGGGAAGCTGAAACCGAAACTAGGCCGCAACTGAAGCCGGGGCCTAGATTTTTACATGCGGCCGACGAGCAGGCACCCTCGGCGCGGTTCTCAGGAAAAACCCAGAGAACCGGCCGGAATTTACAGCAAAGTCAAAAGACACACTCTCCCCATAATAAATGTACCCGGGACCCCTGAGAAACGTCTCAATACTTAGCTTTTGAGACGCAGGGCCATGTCCCTGGGGGGGGGTTAAGCGCTCCGTCCGGCAGAATCCTGACAGGGCTGCGGATGGAGACCGGTCTCCTGCAAAGCAGAGAGGACCGTGATGGCTCCCACTTCAAGCCAGAGCCTCAGAGGATAGTGAAGGAGCGCGGCATGTGAAGGCTCCAGCCTTGTAAAGTCAACCTTAACAGCACCGCCGACACAGTGGGGTGAGAAGGGACATGCCGGGAGTCCAGACTGGACCCGCTTTTCTTCCATATCTTTGAAATCAAAAATCTTAAAAATTAAAAATCAGAGAATGCATGTGTGTGTGTGACCTCCTGAAACACAAAGCATTGAACTGGTTAGATTGTCATCCAGGGGGTGTATATAGCCCGGAGGGAGGAGCTACACGTTTGAGTGTAGTACTTTGTGTGTCCTCCGGAGGCAGAAGCTATACACCCATGGTCTGGGTCTCCCATAAGGAACGATGAAGAAAGTATCGTGATGTCTACACATTACATTGGAAGGAGCTTTTATGACATTTCATTCTAAATCCATGGTCATTTCCCTTTGCTGATATTGCAGCTTACACTCTTTTGGAAGGCTTTCTAACGAATTCTGAGGTATTTTTATGCAGACTTTGTTGATTTATCAGGTCAGCCACTGATGATGGACGAGAGGACCTGGTTTGCAATCTCTAGTTCAGGCCAAAAGGCGTTTGATGGGGTTGAGGTTAGGACTCTTTGAGGGCCAGTCAAGTTATTCAACACCAAACCAGGTCAGTTTTGCCATTCATGAAATGACTTGTGACAACATATTACAGCACCATGATCAGTGACCAGTAAGCTCTTTAGAATTTGTTATTGTTTCACAAATATTTGCAGAACAGATTGCATGTTTGAGGCTGGAATTTATATACCTGTGGCAGTGGGACCATATAAAAGACCTGAATTTAATGATTTAGAGTTGAGCACCAATACTTGTGTACGGTGTACATCAGATTGCTTTGACTATGGACAGGACATTTGTGGCGTAACAATCCCTGAGCATGAGGTTGTAATGACGCAGACATAGAACTTTTTCCCAGAATACTGTCATTTTTTTTCCTCTCCTACTGGGAGCCATAACTTTTTTAGTATTAGAAGCAAGAGGGCTTGCTATTTTTGCATGACACCATTTATTTTACCAAATAAGTGGAAATGGTGAAAAAAAAAACGCCAGTAATGTCACTTTAATTTTTTACTTGTTTGTAATAGCACTGGTCACTTTTTGGTTATCTGGTAGCGATCTTTTAACTTTTTCTAAGGGTACTTTCACACTTGCGTTATTTTCCTTCCGTTACAATCCGCCCTTTTGGGAAACAGCGGAATCCGTTAACGGATTCCGCTGTTTCCCATAGACTTGTATGGTTGACGGATTGTACCAAAAGGAGCTGCGTTGCTTCCGCTAGGCGACGCTCCGTTGCTTCCGCCCAGCGGGAGGAACGCAGCATGTAACATTATTTTGAGCAGCGGAATCCTCTGGATTTCACTGCGCATGCTCTTTTTTTTTTTTTTTTTTTTTTTTTTTTTAAATCAAACTTTATTTTGGCTCGCGGTGGCCGAACGTTCAGCTGAGCGCCCGGCCGTCGGCAAGCGACAGCGCTCAGCTGAATGACCGGCCACCAGCATGCCCGGCCGCCGGCAAGTCACAGCGCTCAGCTGAGCGCCCGCCCGCCGGCATGCCCGGGCGCCGGCAAGTGACAGCGATCAGCTGATCACCCGGCGGCCGGCTGCAGGGAGCGATCAGCTGATCACCCGGCGGCCGGGAGCGATCAGCTGATCACCCGGCAGCCGGCTGCAGGGAGCGATCAGCTGATCACCCGGCGGCCGGCTGCAGGGAGCGATCAGCTGATCACCCGGCGGCCGGGAGCGATCAGCTGATCACCCGGCAGCCGGCTGCAGGGAGCGATCAGCTGATCACCCGGCAGCCGGCTGCAGGGAGCGATCAGCTGATCACCCGGCGGCCGGCTGCAGGGAGCGATCAGCTGATCACCCGGCGGCCGGGAGCGATCAGCTGATCACCCGGCGGCCGGGAGCGATCAGCTGATCACCCGGCGGCCGGCTGCAGGGAGCGATCAGCTGATCACCCGGCGGCCGGCTACTGGGAGCAATCAGCTGATCACCCAGCGGCCGGCTGCAGGGAACGATCAGCTGATCGTTCACTATAGTCTGCCGCTGGTAAAACCGGGAAAAAAAAAAAAAAAAAATCAAAACGAATTGCGTTGTTTTGCAGCATCCGTTGCATCCGTTGTGTCACTATATGCAACACATCCGTTGCATCCGTTACACAACGCAATGCAACGGATACCGTTCAACGCAAGTGTGAAAGTAGCCTAAGAGTCATGATTATGGGATGTCAAATTTATATATTTATTTTTTAATTTACTGCTCAAAAATTTTTTACAAAAACAATTTGGCTTCTGTCGCCATATTCTGCAAGTCATGTTTTGTTAAAAAAAAAAGGTGGGTGTAGAGTCAATATGCGATCATATTGATAGTGAGCCGTTACAGCAGACGAATGCCTTGACATCCATCCTGACTGTGGCCAAAATCAGGCACATACCTCTGGAGGGTATGCCGTCAGTGAGCACAAACACAGTGTGGACCTTGCCTTACAGTTGTCTCTGATCACACCAGTTTAACCTTTTCATGAATTAGGAGCATCTGACTCTTCATGCCCCCTAATTAGACCAGTGTGAACGCCATTCTAGATGAATCGCGACCAAAATATCTTAAAGTGTACCTCCAGTTCCAAATGAAAAACAGTTCCAATGCAAGACTTTGCTGTATACCGTATTTTTCGTTTTATAAGACGCACCAGATTATAAGATGCATCCCAAATTTGGAGGGAAAAAACCCCATATGGTGTCCGTTTTATAATTCGATGGTGTCTTACCAGGGAGGAGAGCGGCAGAGGAGCAGGGATCACAGGTGACAGGGGTGATACTGGAGTCCTTTGATGCTGTGAGTGGTACAGAGGGGACCCACTGCGGGCGCTGCTCTGTGTGGAGGATAAGGCACTGGCCATTATGAAGATGGCGGTGAGGGCCTCAAATAATGGTGGCCGGAGTCGTCGCATGTGACGCACAAACCGGGGCCGTGGGGCACTGTTACCAGGCCACGTTTCTGCTGCTGGGACGCCACGGTGGCAAGGCCCGGTTCCATGACCCCGGCGGTGTCATTTAATAAAGATGAAAGAGATGATGATGAATGATGGGGATGGTAGTTCGTGATGGCACCTGTGGTATTCGGCCAGAGATAGCCGACGCTGCGGATGGGACCCCGGGGTCAGTTGGTGATGTAGCTTTATTGGTATAGCTGTCCACAGGTAGAGCTGGGCCCTGGGGCGGATGGTGGTGGTAGTAGTCTATGATGGTGGTGGTTTGCAGAGCCGGAGGCGCAGGTGAATAACGGAGCGACACAGGAATGCAGTCTCAAGATGTTTACTCACTGTAGCAGGTTCCAAGGTAACACTACTAGCCAGTGATCGCCTTTAGAGTGCTGGGTATCACTGTGAAGGGCTCCAGCCGATCTCGGGTAGTTCGGAGGTCGAGTCCGGAGCAATTCTTTATTTGTCCCTTTCCTGGTCGCCTTCCTGTGCTTGCTTCTCCCTCCTGCTTTTGCGCCTTCGTACACAGAGCCCTGTGCCAGTGCCCGCGAGCCCTTTTGGGCGGTGTGAAGCTCTATCCCTTGGCCCTGTGAGGTCACCTTCCAGTGAACTCGTGTATGGATGTGGCCTATGTGCTTGCAGTCACCTCAGCCGTTGGTTTTACTAGCGGAGTACGTAGGTTCTTCTACTGTAGCCTAGGGACCAGTCCTCGATATGCGGCCAAGTTCCTCCACTTGGTTGCTGTATGTGGAACATGGCCACAGGTGGCTGGTGCACTTCCCGTGGTCCCTGGGACCCCTTCTGTCTGGCCCTGGGTCGAGGTGAACCAGCTCCAGACCAAAGGTCTCTTCACTCCTCTACTTCTCCTTCCCTCTCCACACTCACATTCCTGTTCCCACTTTACTACTGTTTTCCCACTCCTAAGACTCCACCCTTTCAGCCTGGCTTCAGGTACAGCACTCCCTTGCCATTTCTGATGAGGTGTTGCTGAATCAGGGTGTTGTGCTTTTGTGTGAACCAGTGGATGACCTCCTTCATACTCAAGATGGAATACCACACCTCTGGATGAGGTGCAGTACCTCTGTGGCGACTGAAGCCTCAGTGGTGCCACACATGCGCAGATGAAAGATTAAGCCGAGAGCTCCATCTGCGCATGCGCCGACTTTAGGCGCCATTATTTAAAGCGCTCACCGCCATATTCAGAATGGCCCGTGCCTCATTGCCTGCCGCACAGAGCCGAGACGCACAGAGCTGAGCAGCCCCACACAGAGCAGAGCCGCCGAGCCCCGCCTCATACCAACTCATTTGGTATCACAGAGTTCAGAAATGCCCAGTCTATCAAAATATAAAATGAACTAATATGATCGGTAGACGGCGTAGCCGTAAAAAAAAATTACAACCGGCAAAGTTAAGTTTTTTGGTCTTCGCAAATTTTGAGCAAAATGCAATACCAGGGAGTCAAAACGTAGCGTCTGCGCAAAAATGGTTCGGCTAAAAATGCAAACAAATAAGCTATCAGTGAGCCCCACATCCCGAAAAATGAGAACACTATAAGTTGCAGAAAATGGCGCTGAAAGTGCTCCAATTTTTTGGACAAATCTTTCTTTAACCCCTTATATAAAAGTAAACCTAAACATGTTTGGTATTAACGAACTCATACCAACCTGAAGTATCACACCCACCCATCAGTTTTACCATAAAGTGAACACGGTGAATAAAGCACCCCACAAACCATTGTCCAATCACACTTTTTTGGAATTTTTCCGCACGTGGACATTTTTTGCGGTTTTCCAGTACCATATATGTTAAAACTCATGGTTTCACTTAAAAGACCAATACGTCCCGCAAATAACAAGCCCTCTTATGGCAAGATTGACGGGAAAAATAAAAAAGTTACGACTCTCGGAAAAAGGGGAGCAAAAAACAAAAACGGAAAAATCGTCCAGGGGTTAGGGGGTTAAAGGTGGGAGTCCGTGAGCGCATCAGGGACATTGAGAAAACAAAGACTCTGCATGAGATGGAACACCTAAAATCCCTACCAAAACATTTCCAATTGTAAAGCAAATTAATTATAAAGGCCATAGATCAGAGGTTAGAGGTGGTAACCTATTTAAGGCCCTTGCGCAACTTGAGTCACTTTATTTATAGATTGGACACAAGGACTCCTATTGGGCTCAATGAGAGCTTTCTTTAATTGGGTATTTTTATGTGGTGTGAGAATGGGACTGTTTGTGTTAAAATTATTTTTAATAGTTTTTTTATCCATAATTTAGAGATCTGTATATGCTAAAACCATACCTGTGGTGGTCTGCAAATTTTGAGGTACTTCACTCGACCCGCTCAGTGACTTAGATGTTGACTTTGATTGGGTATTTTCCCTGAATGAAGTGCCTATGAGAAAATAAGAAAAAAGATTATTATCTAAGAAAAGTGGAGAAAAACATTGTACAACAATTTAATTATAGTTTGGATACAACTAATATTTACTACATTTACTCAATAATTTAGTTTTTTGCATTTCTTGATTTTGCTTGCCTTATGGCATGTCATTTTTAATTTTGAATATCATATTTCTGTTTACACAACTACATAAACACCATGTACTTTTTTGTTTGTCTATTGATTAGTGATGGACAGACCCGGACTGTAAAATTTAGGATCCGAGCGATTTTAAAAATACCCGAGTACCGGACCCGGGCCTGAAGTTCTCAGGGAACTCCGGATAATGATCCGGAACCTTTGGAAATAAAAAATAAATAAAGGGAAATTAAATAAAATAAGATTAAAGCAGGCGCGTTATAACAATAGCAGCCCACAGCCACCCAGGATTGTCACATCCATTATATTTGACAATCCTGGCACTTTACCCGGCTCTTCCCGATTGCACTGGTGCGGTGGCAATCAGGCTAATAAGGGGTTAATAACAGCTCACAGCTGCCACTAAGCTCTAGATTAGTAATGGCAGGGTCTATGAAAACCCTACCCCCATCACTAATCTGGAAGTGAAAAGAAATAAACACAAACACAAAATAAGATAAAAACAATACCCTATTTCACTCCTTTATTAACCCCAAAAACACGCAGGTCTGTGGAAATCCACACGAGGGCCCATGACTATTCCAATTGCCTTTCTACACCGCCATAGGAGGCCCCGTAACGCTATCATAGGAAGCCGATGGTTGCCATGGTAGCACAGGGTTATGTGATGACTCCTGTCGCTATCATGACTCACATCCTGTTACAGCCGGCTGGCTTTAAAAGGACAGCAGCATTTCAGCTGATCAGAGCTCTGCCGCTCTGATCAGCAGAAATGAACAAGCGATCAGACGGCTAATCCTTACCCCTAGAGAAACTATTAAAATAAAAAAAGTAAAAAAAAAGTTTTATAGAATTAAAAAAACAACTAAAAGTTTAAATCATTCTCCATTCGCCCCACTAAAAATCAAAGGGTTAAAAAAGTAAAAAATATACACTCATTTGGTATCGCAGAGTTCAGAAATGCCCAGTCTATCAAAATATAAAATGAATCAATTAGATCGGTAGATGGCGTAGCCGTAAAAAAAAATCCAACTGGCAAAGTTACGTTTTTTGGTCTTTGCAAATTTTCAGCAAAATGCAATACCAAGGAGTCAAAACGTAGCATCTGCGCAAAAATGGTACAGCTACAAATGCAAACAAATAAGCCATCAGTGAGCCCCATATCCCGAAAAATGAGAACACTACAAGTTGCAGAAAGTGCTCCAATTTTTTGGACAAACCTTTTTTTAACCCCTTACATAAAAGTAAACCTAAACATGTTTGGTATCAATGAACTCATACCAACCTGAAGTATCACACCCACCCATCAGTTTTACCATACAGTGAACACGGTGAATAAAGTACCCCATAAACCATTGTCCAATCACACTTTTTTGTAATTTTTCCGCACGTGGAAATTTTGTGCTGTTTTCCAGTACCATATATGGTAAAACTCATGATTTCACTTAAAAGACCAATACGTCCTGCAAAAAACAAGCCTTCTTATAGCAAGATTGACGGGAAAAATAAAAAAGCTACGACTCTCGGAAAGAAGGGAATTTTGTTTACTTACCGTAAATTCCTTTTCTTCTAGCTCCTATTGGGAGACCCAGACAATTGGGTGTATAGCTTCTGCCTCCGGAGGCCACACAAAGTATTACACTTTAAAAAGTGTAACCCCTCCCCTCTGCCTATACACCCTCCCGTGCATCACGGGCTCCTCAGTTTTGGTGCAAAAGCAGGAAGGAGAAAACTTATAAATTGGTCTAAGGTAAATTCAATCCGAAGGATGTTCGGAGAACTGAAAACCATGAACCAAAAGAACAATTCAACATGAACAACATGTGTACACAAAAGAACAAACAGCCCGAAGGGAACAGGGGCGGGTGCTGGGTCTCCCAATAGGAGCTAGAAGAAAAGGAATTTACGGTAAGTAAACAAAATTCCCTTCTTCTTTGTCGCTCCATTGGGAGACCCAGACAATTGGGACGTCCAAAAGCAGTCCCTGGGTGGGTAAAAGAATACCTCGATAAAAAGAGCCGAAAACGACCCCCTCTTACAGGTGGGCAACCGCCGCCTGAAGCACTCGCCTACCTAGACTGGCGTCTGCCGAAGCATAGGTATGCACCTGATAGTGTTTCGTGAAAGTGTGCAGACTAGACCAGGTAGCTGCCTGACACACCTGCTGAGCCGTAGCCCGGTGCCGCAATGCCCAGGACGCACCCACGGCTCTGGTAGAATGGGCTTTCAGCCCCAAAGGAAGCGGAAGCCCAGAAGAACGGTAGACTTCAAGAATCGGTTCCTTGATCCACCGAGCCAAGGTTGACTTGGAAGCCTGCGAACCCTTACGCTGGCCAGCGACAAGGACAAAGAGCGCATCCGAACGGCGCAGGGGCGCCGTGCGAGACACGTAGAGCCGGAGAGCTCTCACCAGATCTAACGAGTGCAAATCCTTTTCACATTGGTGAACTGGATGAGGGCAAAATGAAGGTAAGGAGATATCCTGATTGAGATGAAAAGGGGATACTACCTTAGGGAGAAATTCCGGGACCGGATGCAGAACCACCTTATCCTGGTGAAAAACCAGGAAGGGGGCTTTGCATGACAGCGCTGCCAGCTCCGACACTCTACGGAGCGATGTAACTGCCACTAGAAATGACACCTTCTGCGAAAGACGTGATAAAGAGACATCCCGCAGCGGCTCGAAAGGTGGTTACTGAAGAGCCGTTAGCACCCTGTTAAGATCCCAGGGTTCCAGCGGACGCTTGTAAGGTGGGACTATGTGGCAAACTCCCTGCAGGAACGTGCGGACCTGCGGAAGCCTGGCTAGACGCTTTTGAAAAAATACGGATAGCGCCGATACTTGTCCCTTGAGAGAGCCGAGAGACAAACCCTTGTCCATTCCGGATTGAAGGAATGAAAGAAAAGTGGGTAAGGCAAAGGGCCAGGGAGAAAAACCCTTATCAGAGCACCAGGATAAGAAGATCCTCCAAGACCTGTGATAGATCTTGGCGGACGTTGGTTTCCTGGCCTGTCTCATAGTGGCAATGACATCTTGAGATAACCCTGAGGACGCTAGGAGCCAGGACTCAATGGCCACACAGTCAGGTTGAGGGCCGCAGAATTCAGATGGAAAAACGGTCCTTGAGACAGCAAGTCTGGGCGGTCTGGGAGCGCCCACGGTTGACCCACCGTGAGATGCCACAGATCCGGGTACCACGACCGCCTCGGCCAATCTGGGGCGACGAGAATGGCGCGACGACATTGCGCAGCACTCTGGGCAGCATCGCCAGAGGAGGAAATACATAGGGCAGTCGAAACTGCGACCAATCCTGAACTAATGCGTCCGCCGCCAGAGCTCTGTGATCTTGAGACCGGGCCATGAATGCCGGGACTTTGTTGTTGTGCCGTGACGCCATGAGATCGACGTCCGGCGTTCCCCAGCGGCGACAGATCTCTCGAAACACGTCTGGGTGAAGAGACCATTCCCCCGCGTCCATGCCCTGTCGGCTGAGAAAATCTGCTTCCCAGTTTTCTACGCCCGGGATGTGAACTGCGGAGATGGTGGAAGCTGTGGCTTCCACCCACTGCAGAATTCGTCGGACTTCCTGGAAGGCTTGACGACTGCGAGTGCCGCCTTGGTGGTTGATGTATGCGACGGCAGTGGCGTTGTCCGACTGGATCCGGATCTGCCTGCCCTCCAGCCACCGATGAAAGGCCAATAGGGCTAGATACACTGCCCTTATCTCCAGAATATTGATCTGAAGGGATGACTCTATCGGAGTCCAGGTTCCCTGAGCCCTGTGGTGGAGAAAAACCGCCCCCCACCCTGACAGGCTCGCGTCCGTCGTGACCACAGCCCAGGTGGGGGGTAGGAAGGATTTTCCCTGCGATAGAGAGTTGGGAAGGAGCCACCACTGAAGTGACGTCTTGGTTGCAAGGGAAAGAGAGACGTTCCTGTCGAGTGAAGTCGACCTCCTGTCCCATTTGCGGAGAATGTCCCACTGGAGTGGCCGCAGATGGAATTGCGCGAAGGGCACTGCCTCCATCGCTGCCACCATCTTCCCCAGGAAGTGCATGAGGCGCCTCAAGGGGTGTGACTGACCCCGAAGAAGAGATTGCACCCCTGCCTGCAGCGAAAGCTGCTTGTCCAGCGGTAGCATGACTACTGCTGACTGAGTATGAAACTCCATCCCAAGGTACGTCAGTGATTGGGTCGGTGTCAACTTGGATTTTGGGAAGTTGATGATCCACCCGAACTGCTGGAGAGTCGCCAGAGCGACGGAAAGGCTGTTTTCACACGCCATCTGAGAGGGTGCCCTGACCAGAAGATCGTCTAAGTAGGGAATCACCGAGTGGCCCTGAGAGTGTAGGACCGCCACAACAGATGCCATGACCTTGGTGAACACCCGTGGGGCTGTCGCCAGGCCGAAAGGCAATGCCACGAACTGAAGGTGTTCGTCCCCGATGGCGAAACGCAAAAAGCGTTGATGTTCGGGTGCGATCGGCGCATGGAGATAAGCATCCTTGATGTCGATCGATGCTAGGAAGTCTCCTTGTGACATCGAAGCGATGACAGAGCGGAGAGACTCCATCCGAAACCGTCTGGTGCTCACATGTCTGTTGAGCAGTTTGAGGTCCAGAACGGGACGGAACGAGCCGTCCTTCTTTGGCACCACAAACAAGTTGGAGTAAAAGCCGCGACCATGTTCCTGAAGGGGAACAGGGATCACAACTCCTTCTGTCTTCAGAGCGTTCACCGCCTGAAAAAGTGCATCGGCTCGCTCGGGGGGGCGGAGATGTTCTGAAGAAACGAGTCGGGGGACGAGAGCTGAACTCTATCCTGTAACCGTGAGACAGAATGTCTCTCACCCATCGGTCTTGAACATGTGGCCACCAGGTGTCGCAAAAGCAGGAGAGCCTGCCTCCGACCGAGGATGCGGTTCGGGGATGCCGAGAGTCATGAGGAGGCCGCCTTGGAAGCAGTGCCTCCTGCGGCCTTTTGGGGGCGTGACTTGGACCGCCACGCATAGGAGTTCCTCTGGCCTTTCTCCAGCCTGCTGGACGAAGAGGATTGGGGCTTGTCATTTTTAATTTTGAATATCATATTTCTGTTTACACAACTACATAAACACCATGCACTTTTTTGTTTGTCTATTGATTAGTGATGGACAGACCCGGACTGTAAAATTTAGGATCCGAGCGATTTTAAAAATACCCGAGTACCGGACCCGGGCCTGGAGTTCTCAGGGAACTCCGGATAAAGATCCGGAACCTTTGGAAATAAAAAATAAATAAAGGAAAATTAAATAAAATAAGATTAAAGCAGGCGCGTTATAACAATAGCAGCCCACAGCCACCCAGGATTGTCACATCCATTATATGTGACAATCCTGGCACTTTACCCGACTCTTCCCGATTGCACTGGTGCGGTGGCAATCAGGCTAATAAGGGGTTAATAACAGCTCACAGCTGCCACTAAGCTCTGGATTAGTAATAGCAGGGTCTATGAAAACCCTACCCCCATTACTAATCTGGAAGTGAAAATAAATAAACACAAACACAAAATAAGATAAAAACAATACCCTATTTCACTCCTTTATTAATTTGTGTTTATTTCTTTTCACTTCCAGATTAGTAATGGGGGTAGGGTTTTCATAGACCCTGCCATTACTAATCTAGAGCTTAGTGGCAGCTGTGAGCTGTTATTAACCCCTTATTAGCCTGATTGCCACCGCACCAGTGCAATCGGGAAGAGCCGGGTAAAGTGCCAGGATTGTCACATATAATGGATGTGACAATCCTGGGTGGCTGTGGGCTGCTATTGCTATAACGCGCCTGCTTTAATCTTATTTTATTTAATTTTCCTTTATTTATTTTTTATTTCCAAAGGTTCCGGATCATTATCCGGAGTTCCCTGAGAACTCCAGGCCCGGGTCCGGTACTCGGGTATTTTTAAAATCGCTCGGATCCTAAATTTTACAGTCCGGGTCTGTCCATCACTAATCAATAGAGAAACAAAAAAGTGCATGGTGTTTATGTAGTTGTGTAAACAGAAATATGATATTCAAAATTAAAAATGACATGCCATAAGGCAAGCAAAATCAAGAAATGCAAGAAACTAAATTATTGAGTAAATGTATTAAATATTAGTTGTATCCAAACTATAATTAAATTGTTGTACAATGTTGTTCTCCACTTTTCTTAGATAATAATCTTTTTTCTTATTTTCTCATAGGCACTTCATTCAGGGAAAAGACCCAATCAAAATCAACATCTAAGTTACTGAGCGGGTCGCGTGAAGTACCTCAAAATTTGCAGACCACCACAGGTATGGTTTTAGCATACACAGACCTCTAAATTATGGATAAAAAAACTATTAAAAATAATTTTAACACAAACAGTCCCATTCTCACACCACATAAAAATACCCAATTAAAGAAAGCAGCCAAAGCTCTCATTGAGCCCAATAGGAGTCCTTGTGTCCAATCTATAAATAAAGTGACTCAAGTTGCGCAAGGGCCTTAAATAGGTTACCACCTCTAACCTCTGATCTATGGCCTTTATAATGAATTTGCTTGAGTCAGATTTATGGTACAATTGGAAATGTTTTGGTAGGGATTTTAGGTGTTCCGTCTCATGCAGAGTCTTTGTTTTCTCAATGTCCCTGATGTGCTCACGGACTCACACCTTTAACCCCCTAACCCCTGGACGATTTTTCCGTTTTTGTTTTTTGCTCCCCTTTTTCCGAGAGTCGTAACTTTTTTATTTTTCCCGTCAATCTTGCCATAAGAGGGCTTATTTTTTGCGGGACGTATTGGTCTTTTAAGTGAAACCATGAGTTTTACCATATATGCAACTGGAAAACAGCAAAAAATTTCCACGTGCGGAAAAATTACAAAAAAGTGTGATTGGACAATGGTTTATGGGGTACTTTATTCACCGTGTTCACTTTATGGTAAAACTGATGGGTGGGTGTGATACTTCAGGTTGGTATGAGTTCGTTGATACTAAACATGTTTAGGTTTACTTTTATCTAAGGGGTTAAAAAAAGGTTTGTCCAAAAAATTGGAGCACTTTCAGCGCCATTTTCTGCAACTTGTAGTGTTCTCATTTTTTGGGATATGGGGCTCACTGATGGCTTATTTGTTTGCATTTTTAGCTGAACGATTTTTGCGCAGATGCTACGTTTTGACTCCCTGGTATTGCATCTTGCTCAAAATTTGCGAAGACGAAAAAACTTAACTTTGCCGGTTGGAATTTTTTTTGTACCGATTATATTAATTCATTTTAGATTTTGATAGACTGGGCATTTCTGAACTCTGTGATACCAAATGAGTGTATATTTATTATTTTTTTAACCCTTTGATTTTTAGTGGGGCGAATGGGGAGTGATTTAAATTTTTAGTTGTTTTTTTTAATTCTTTAAAACTTTGTTTTAAACTTTTTTTATTTTAATAGTCCCCCTAGGGGTAAGGATTAGCTGTCTGATCGCTTGTTCATTTCTGCTGATCAGAGCGGCAGAGCTCTGATCAGCTGAAATGCTGCTGTCCTGTTACAACCAGCCGGCTGTAACAGGATGTGAGTCATGATAGCGACATGAGTTATGACATAACCCTGTGCTACCATGGCAACCATCGGTTTCCCGTGATCGCGTCACGGGGACTCCGATAGCGTAGAGGAAAGGAAATTTCCCTGCCATGGCCATTTACATTGCGCTGTCAGTAATTGACAGCGCGGTCTAAAAGATTAAAAGGCATGGGTGAATCGTGGATCCACCCTTGCTTGTAAGCTACACATGTCTGCTGTTCAGATCAGCATATATGTGCGGAAATCGGTGCCGGATTACTGCAGCAGCAGCCGACGATGATTACACCGCCATTATCTACGATGTACCCAGTACGTCCAATGTCTGTAAGAGGTTAAGTCCCTTGTGGTCATTCCTATGTAGATTTTCTGGCATGGATACTGGGCGTAATAAATCACGCCCTTAGAAGCACAAATATGTTGGTGATTTATTGTGCAAGTTTGTGTTCCTTCCGATTTTTTAATGGGAATCTGTCACCAGATTTGGGGACTACAAGCTGTGTCCAATACCACTGAGTTCTTATATACAGCATTCCAAAATACTGTATATAAGAGCCTAGGCCGCTCTGTAAAACGGAAAAAGTACTTTTATAATACTCACCTAGGGTGGGTCCAGTCCAATGGGTGTCGCAGCTCTCCAGTGCGGTGCCTCCTCTTTCAGGTCTGACGCATCCTCTCTGCTGCGATCTTCGGCCTCCTTCTTCCCAGTACAGTGTGGATGATGTGTCTACGTCATCCACACGAGCCGACATTGCGGTCCTGCGCAGGCGCATTCATCTGCCCTGCTGATGAAAGTACTGTAATGTGCAGGCGCGAGGAAAGATTAACCCCTTCACGACCGGCCGACTTTACACTTTTCGGTATTTGTGGGGGGTTTGCCATTCTTCTGACAGACGTAACTTTTTTATTTTTCAGTCAATATGGTCATGTGAGGGCTAATTTTTTGCAGAATGAGCTGTAATTTTAAATGAAACTGTGAGTTTTACCATGCAGTGTACTGTAAAATGGCAAAAAAAATCCAAATGTGGAGAAATTGCAAAAAAAAGTGTGATTGCTCTATTGTTTTTGAGACATTTTATTCACTGTGTTCACTATATGGTAAACCTGATGTGCTGCTGTGATGCCTGAGGTTACTGCAAGTTTGTAGACACCAAACATGAATAGGTTTACTTTAATCTAAGGGGTTAAAAAAATTATCAGAAGTTTGTCCGAAAAAAGTGACAGACGTTTTGCGCCATTTTCTGAGACCCATAGCGTTCTCATTTTTTTAAATCTATGGCTCAGTGATGGCTTTTTTTAGTATCTCGAGCTGACGTTTTTAACAGGATCATTTTTGCGCAGATGCTATGTGTTCATTGCCTGTTATTGCATTTTGCTTAAGATTTGTGGCAACCAAAAAGCGTAATTTTGGCATTTGGAATTTTTTTGCTGCTACGCCGTTTAAAAATCAGAACAAATGATTTTATATTTTGATAGATCGGGCTGAAGACAGCGATACCAAATGTGTGAATATTTTTTTTTAACCCTTTATTTTTCAGTGGGGCAAAAGAGGGATGATTTAAACTTTTAGGTGTTTTTACTTTTTTTTTTACTTTTTCAAAACTTTTTCTTACATTTTTTTTTAAATTTGACTAGTACCCCTAGGGGGCTATTAGGATCAGCTGTCTGATCACTCATTTATTTATCCCAATCAGAGCAGCACAATTTAGACTGGGAGAAATTATCATCTCTTGTAACAGCCAGTATTTGGCTTTTTCTTACAGGACCTGAGTCATGTGAGCTACTGGAGTCATCACATGACCCTGTGCTATCATGATAGCCACCAGATCGTTAAGGGGTTAAAGATCTCTTACGCATATGCACTACAATACATTGGATCTGCTTTGAGCAGGGCAGATCAAAGTGCGCCTGCGCAGGACCTCAATGCCAGCTAGTGAGCATGATGTACGACGCGTCATGCACATGGGCCTCAGAAGAAGGAGGATGGCGATCGCCGCAGAGAGGAAATGCCGGACTAGAGAGAGGAGGCAATGGGTTTGAGATAATGATCAATAACTTTGCTAGCTATTTCATCATCAGCTGACGGTCTCCTTTTTTTCTCAGCCCCAGATCCCCTTGAGTGGAGCCCCAAAAATTGGTCTGTGCGATTTCTTCCTGTAAGCTCCCAAAGTAAGTCTGCCATCTTGTCTTTCTTCTTCCTGCTCCAGCTGTAAGGCTACCTTCACATTTGACAGGATGCAAACCGCATATGACCGGATCCTGTGGATTGAATGTGCAACGCATGCAACCGCAATTGTTATTTTATTGTATGCTTCTACTTCTACTTGTGATGGATGAAGGGGAACACAGAATTTATCGGCTGGCACTGGAGTCAGCTGATCGGGAATAAGCTGAACTCCTGATCTCACAGTCCGCACACGCTGTGATGGATGCAGGTTAACAGCAATCACTGCCTGCTGCCGATCACGTGTGACCATGTTCGGGCTGTGTGGTCATGAGTTCAGCTGAGTTCAGATCAGCTGACTCCAGTGTTGCCCGATTACTTGTTCTGTGTCCCCCTGCATCTATCGCAGAGTGTTCGGGCTGGAGTTCAACAGAGTTCAGATCAGCTGACTCCAGTGTCGGCCGAATTCAGCTGACCTCACAGGCAGCACACGCTGCGATGGATGCAGGGGGACCCAGAACAAGTAATCGGCCAACACTGGAGTCAGCTGATCAGATTACTTGATCTGCTGGCTGTATGGTTAGAAGTAGGGATGAGTGAGCACTAAAATGCTCGGGTTCTCGGTAGCCCATGAGTATTTTTTTTTTAAATTCATTAAAAAATAAACAAAAACCCCAAACACATAACCCTAACTCTAGGGTTAGGGGGTAAAAAAAATAAAATGTGTGGACTCCCGCTGCATTTTCTATTGCTAAGGTAACCCAAGCAGCTACTGGCTGCTAACCCCCACTGCTTATATGACCTAAATATAAATATATATATATAAAGCCTGAGATTGCTAATGTCAGGCCAAGTTTGACCCGGCCATTAAGAATCTCCAATAAAGGGTTAAAAAAAAGACATCACACAGAAAAAATACTTTATTAGAAAAAAATACACAGACACTTTATTAGAAATAAATACACAGACACACTTAGGGACTCCATCTTTATTACTCCTTCTCACCCCTTCACGATCCTGGTCTTCTGTCTGAGAGAGAGGGAGATTTCTGTATTGACCATGCCAAGCTGCTTTCTGGGCATGCTCAGTACAAAAAACAGGATTCTGTCTATCAGGATCCGGCGACTTCCGGTACAGCAGGATCGGGGTCATTGAAATACATTGCAGGTACCACTGCATGTACTAATACAGATGGCCACCTGGTGGCGCTATAACAACACAAAAATCTAATATCACCCATGTAACGCAGCCTAAGCCTCAAAGGCTACCATTACTATTACCGATAGAGCTAACAGCCATGAATCATCGTGATCCGGACTCACCTATAAAGTGCACTTATAACTGGATGTTTTGAGTAGCCCTGACACGCGGTTCTCACCTGGCTTCCTCGCTTGAGGAAAGTGTAATGTGTATGTTTTATTATGTGGTGTCTTGGGCGAGATCGTCGCTGTTTGGGCGCGTGCAGGGGGTGGGACGCCGCACATAGAGTCCGCCTCATCCAGTCATTCCAGGGGAAGCGTGGATCTGAAGAATACTTCCACTAACGTCAGTTAACCCATGCATCCGTCTAAGGAAGCTCCCTTGGTGGGGACTCATGCTGAGGCAGCCCCGCACATGCGCACCCAACGAGACCATATCTACTACTGGCAAGTGAAAGGGCACGACCAGGGTGGTAAGAAAATCATCCAAACATAAGGAGAATCAGCCTTAGCCTAAAGAATATGACCATGTATAGTCCTTAAAAGATTTTCTAATGTCCCTATATCATGCAGAGACAAAATTCATATAGTAATATGTGTATATATATATACCCCTAGATTCTAAATGGACCTTGCGATACCACAAATTTTCAATCCTGTGGGACCACAGTCATGGCGCAGCTTGAAATGTCTCTGGATCATCCTCAGGGAATCAAGATCCACAACATCACACACCGCAATTATGTCCCTAACATGTTCCCTCGTGCGGACGCGTTGTTCCCTTGATGTTAACCCAATATAAATTAGGCTACAGCCACATACTGCATAATAGATAACGTGACTTTTACTGCATGATTTGTAACTTTTTATTTTATACTCTTTAGGTCCATCCCAAGCTGACAACATCTCTGGGCAGACAAAAGGAAAACAACCAAATTTGGGACTCCCTTTCTCAATGCGAGATACCACCCTAGGTACGTAATGGTTCTTCACCAGCATATCCTTTAGGCTTTTCCCCCTTCTAACAGGTAAGAGTGGGCGATGAGTAAAACGTCGTTCAAACTCTAGTCGGTCTTCAGTAACGACCAGTGTTTGTTCAAGATCTGCCTGATCGCCCCCCTCTGACTGTTAACTTGGAGATGAAATGTATCTGTGAGGAAAAAGATTCTTCCCTCTTACTTGTTGATAATAATTGTACCCGTGGAGTACCCTTTTCTGTCTGGTACCCCATTTTTATATTATAGTCCAGAAAAACAATTGCCTCCCGATCTGCCTTATAGGTTAGTTTGATGTTATATGGGTTATTGTTTAACCAAGTCATGAAGCTCTGCAGTTCAGGACCGGTACCCCTCCAGATAATAAAGATGTCATCTATCTTACCACCTAGTGTAAAATTAATAGATTAGGGATAAGCCAAATGGACGACAATGTTTTAATTTTGTTACATACATTTTTCCTTCTGAGTCTTCTGATACCATACCAAAAAAATATTCAATGCACATGATTCAAAAGATAGATTTTCAGCGTAGTTTCTCCTTGATGAAAAATTAACCTTGAAATGGTAGCCTCATTTTAACCAAAACCTGGTATTAATAATTGGACAAATTGAAGAAGGACATGGCATTTGATTTACGAGTAATGCAACAACCTTTTCCCAGTTGATCAGTTTTAGACATCCTTAAAATTATCATTAGTGATGACTAGATATGGGCGAATGCTAAAATATTCGGGTTCGGATTGTTCAAATCCAATAATTTCTACATTTGTGTATTCATACCGAATAACGAACCCAATCCAAGTCAATGGGAAACTCGAATAATTTTCCAGAGGACGTTGGAAATAGGCCTGCGAGGGCTGTAAAAATATTGCAATGGATGGAAAATTGTTGAAACTGAATGGCAACAGCATGCGGAAGATGCCTGAATGTATTTCTGACTCACATTTTATTTCTGGGAGTAATTTTGCCAAAGTATTACGCCACTTTTATGGATAGTAGTGGTCACTCAGTTCAATGAGGTCAGGTTACCTGCGATCATAGGTGGATGACAATGGGCAGCTCCAGCTGTGACCGCAAATAACCTAAGTTACGTCACCACACATCGCTGCGACTCATTCTCTGCCTTAAGATCACAGCGGGTGGTCATATTCTATGCCCACGCACTGTCACTTCAGATGTAGCAGAGCTGGAATCGTTATGGGACCTCGTGTGGATTACATCAGACCTGGGAGTTTTTGGGGTTAATAAAGGAGTGAAAGAGGGTGTTGTTTTTATCTTATTTTGTGTTTGTGTTTATTTATTTTCACTTACAGATTAGTAATGGGGGTAGGGTTTTCATAGACCCTGCCATTGCTAATCTAGGGCTTAGTGGCAGATGTGAGCTGTTATTAACCCCTTATTAGCCTGATTGCCACCGCACCAGGGGAATCGGGAAGAATCAGGTAGAGTGCCAGGATTGTCACATCTAATGGATGTGACAATCCTGAGTGGCTGTGGGCTGCTATTGTTATAACGCGCCTGCTTTATTCTTATTTTCTTTATTTTTCCTTTTTTTATTTTTTATTTCCAAAGGTTCCGGATCTTTATCCGGAGTTCCCTGAGAACTCCAGGCCCGGGTCCAGTACTCGGGTATTTTTAAAACCTCTCGGATTCTAAATTTTACAGTCTGGGTCTGTCCATCACTAATCAATAGACAAACAAAAAAGTGCATAGTGTTCATGTTGTTGTGTAAACAGAAATATTATATGCAAAATTAAAAATGACATGCCATAAGGCAAGCAAAATCAAGAAATGCAAAAAACTAAATTATTGAGTAAATGTATTAAATATTAGTTGTATCCTAACTATAATTAAATTGTTGTACAATGTTTTTCTCCACTTTTCTTAGATAATAATCGTTTTTCTTATTTTCTCATAGGCACTTCATTCAGGGAAAAGACCCAATCAAAGTCAACATCTAAGTCACTGAGCGGGTCGCGTGAAGTACCTCAAAATTTGCAGACCACCTCAGGTATGGTTTTAGCATATACAGATCTCTAAATTATGGATAAAAAGAAAAAGAAACAATTAAAAAATAATTTAACACAAACAGTCCCATTCTCACACCACATAAAAATACCCAATTAAAGAAAGCAGTCAAAGCTCTCATTGAGCCCAATAGTAGTCCTTGTGTCCAATCTATAAATCCAATGACTCAAGTTGCGCAAGGGCCTTAAATAGGTTACCACCTCTAACCTCTGATCTATGGCCTTTATAATTAAAGGGGTTATCCGGCTTATTTTGACTTTTCTTCATTATTACCCTATTGGGCTACATTGGGGCAGGTAAGTAGCTAGTGATCTCTTACCTGCCCTGCTGTCAGCCTTTCTCCCCCGGCTCAGAGCGGTCATGTGATCGCTCCTGCCGCGATTTTGCTGCTTCCGGTCATTTCATGTCAACATGGGCAGGACCATGTTGACATGCAAATCTAGAACAGAATGTTGCCGCCCTGCTGGGCGAGTACAGTGCGTGGAGTCCCCGCACCTCTTCCCTGCACCCTCCCACACATTCCTCCGCACCCCGTACTCTCCCCGCCCACGGTGTCAACGCCAGCACCAGGCCCCCTGCTCAGGACAGCAGGAGTGCCCGTGCAGTCTGTGTCCCGCTCCAGCCCCGCGGCTGCCTTCATTGCAGGCTCAGCAGCCTCTCACATTGCAGTCCAATGGGGACAGTGTTGCCAATGTATGTAAAGCGCTGTGGAATTAATAGCGCTATATAAATGAATAAATATTATATATTATTATTATATGTAGGCCATTATACATTTTTGATTGCTATAGGGGCACCACTGGAGGGCTGTGTGGGTAACAGTTAGGCCTTGTATGCACACTGCGTTTTTTGAGTGCAGTTTTGGTAACAAAACTTCCTGCATTTCCTTCCCAGAAAAGTCTATGTGATTTCAGTTTTTCTGTTCACACTTTGCAGCTTTTTTTTGGCTGCATCTTTGTGGTGACCACAAAGATGCAGCATGTCAATTCTTACTGCATTTTTTCCTGCGTTTTTTGAGCTCTTCCAATCAATAGATGACTTAAAAAACACACTGAGCAAAAACGCAGTAAAACGTGGCAAATAATACATGCCGAGAGTGCGTTTTTTTGGGCCTAAAAACATGAATCTTTGTGGTCACCACAAAGATGCAGCGTGCGCACATAGCCTTATTCTGTTTAAAGGCCTATATGGTAGCCATTATACTATTTGGAAGGCTATGTGGGGCCCATTATACTGTGTGCAGACCGTTATAGAATATAAAGGGGCCATTCTACTGTATGAAGGGCTGTGTTGGGGCCATCGTACTGTGTTGGGGTTGTTGTGGGTGTATTATGCTTTGCTGGGTGGGAGGTGATGTAGAATCATCAAACTGTGCGTGGAGGGTACTGTGCAGGAATTCACTTTGGGTGTATCATACAGTGTTTGGGGGGCACTTTTGTTGGGATCATACTTTATGGGGGTCATGAAAGGGATTTCCTAATGTGTGGAAACACTAACGGGCAGCAATTTGCCATGTGCGCATGCTGCATCTTTGTGGAGACCACAAAGATGCACGGTTTTGGTCCCAAAAAACATACCCCTGGCGTGCATTTTTTTGCGTTTTTGCCCAGTGTATTTTTAAAGTCAATTCTATTGACTGGAAGGGCTCAAAAACACAGAAAGAATTGATATGCTGCATCTGTAGTCACCACAAAAACGCAGCAAAAAAAAAAAAAAGCTGCAATGTGCGCTTTGGTGCATACCGATGGGTTGTGTGGGTATGCTGGGAGTTGTTGTTCTACTTCAGAAAGGGAGCGTGAGGTTGCAGGTTGTTGTATTGTTATACCAGTGGGGTTGTCATTTGGATCTGCTGCTTTTCAGTGTTCCTACTGAGTCTTGTAGGATATACTCCGCGGCTGCCTTCATTGCAGGCTCAGCAGCCTCTCACATTGCAGCGCAGGCAGCCGCGGGGATAACGAGCGCTGCCATCAGGATGTTAGATGACATCATTGCCTGCTGTGACAATCTTCGCTTCACTCCTGTCAGCGCTGTCACTGGCTTCTATGCCGCTGCGTTCTCACGTCACTAGCGGTGACGTCTCGGGCGATAATGCTGAGAACGCGGCGGGCATAGAAGTCAGGGACAGCGCTGACAGGAGTGAAGCGAAGATCGTCACCGCAGGTAATGATTTCATTTAACCTCCTGACAGCAGCGCTCGGCATCCCCTGCAGTGACCTGGGCTATTGATGTTAGCTCAGGTCACTGCATTACTCTCCCAGCCAATGAGGAACATTCTGTTCTTCATTGACTGGGACATTGACTATGGTATGGATTGTCATGGGACCCCCTTATTGGATTATGCTGGACCTGGATTTGTTTTTCTTTTGAATAAATTGGTGAATGAGGGAATGTTTTGAGGAGTGTATTTTCAAATAAAACTTTTTTTTTTGTTGTCTATTTTTTTTTATTACTGACTGGGTTTCTGATGTCGGATATCTGATAGACGCGTGACATCACTAATCTCAGTGCTTGATGCCAGGTGACATTACACATTTGGCATCAACCCCATATATTACCCCGTTTGCCACCGCACCAGGGCACGGGATGAGTTGGGGCGAAGCACCAGGATTGGCACATCTAATGGATGTGCCACTTCTGGGGCGGCTGTGGCCTGCTAATTTTAGGCTGGGGAGTGTCCAATAACAGTGGGCCTCCCTAGTCTGAGAATACCAGACCACAGCTGTCTGCTTTACCTTGGCTGGTGATCCAATTTGGGGGGACCCCATGTTTTTTGTTTTAAATTATTTATTTAATTTAAAATAACAGCATGGGGTGCCCTCTGTTTTAGATTACCAGCCAAGCTGAAGCTGCCAGCTGTGATTTGCAGGCTGCAGCCATCTGCTTTACCCTAGCTGGCTACTAAAGTATGGGGGACCCATTGTCGTTTGTTGTTTTTTTTAATTATTTTTTATTTATTTTTTGGATAAATACAAGGCTAAGCACACTTTAGTGCCACATGAAAGTCACTAAAGGGTGCCAGCTTAGAATATGCAAGGGGTAGGACATTATATGTCTTTCTCATCTATCTACCTATCTATCTGTCTCTGTATCTATCTATTCATCTCTATATCTACTCATCTATTTATCTTTCTTGCTGCTTCCGTTTTTTGCGGTCTGCAAAAAAAACGGAAGGCACACGGATGACACACGGATGTATCCGTGAAAAAATTGGCCATTTTTTGCGGACCGCAAAAACGGAACGGTCATGTGAATGTAGCCTACATGTGTTCCCTATGGGGGTAGGGGTCGGTACAGAACGATGGTGAGGGGGAGGTCGGTACAGAGCGCCGTGTGTGTGTGTGTGTGTGTGTGTGTGTGTGTGTGTGTGGGTGAGGGTTGCAGAGCCTGATGTGTGTGGCGCAGAGCCCGATGTATGTGTGTGTGTGTGTGTGTGGCACAGAGCCCGATGTGGGGCTGTTATTTTCATTGCTAGAGTGATAACAGATCAGGTGCTGGGGTAGAATACTGACAGGGAATGTGTGTGCAGGGGGCGGGCAGGGGACAGGGCTGGACACTGAGGCCGGGCAGTGCCAGCTCTGACTGAGGTTTTGCACAGGAAGTGGTCAGTTTGCTAGAGCAAAATGTAAACAAAGAACTGCAGAGAATAAAGGGATAATTCAAGTGGAACAAAAGTTAGAAAACAAAAAATAACAATATAGGGGTGTTTTATATGACAATACAGCACAGATAAACTCAAAATTTTTTGGTAAGCTAATGTCGGACAACTCCTTTAATTTGCTTGAGTCAGATTTATGGTACAATTGGAAATGTTTTGGTAGGGTTTATAGGTGTTCCGTCTCATGCAGAGTCTTTGTTTTCTCAATGTCCCTGATGTGCTCACGGACTCCCACCTTTAACCCCCTAACCCCTGGACGATTTTTCCGTTTTTGTTTTTTGCTCCCCTTTTTCCGAGAGTCATAACTTTTTTATTTTTCCCGTCAATCTTGCCATAAGAGGGCTTGTTTTTTGCAGGACGTATTGGTCTTTTAAGTGAAACCATGAGTTTTACCATATATGGTACTGGAAAACAGCACAAAATTTCCACGTGCGGAAAAATTACAAAAAAGTGTGATTGGACAATGGTTTATGGGGTACTTTATTCACCGTGTTCACTGTATGGTAAAACTGATGGGTTTTGTGATACTTCAGGTTGGTATGCGTTCGTTGATACCAAACATGTTTAGGTTTACTTTTATATAAGGGGTTAAAAAAAGGTTTGTCCAAAAAATTGGAGCACTTTCTGCGGCATTTTCTGCAACTTGTAGTGTTCTCATTTTTCGGGATATGGGGCTCACTGATGGCTTATTTGTTTGCATTTTTAGCTGTACCATTTTTGCGCAGATGCTACGTTTTGACTCCTTGGTATTGCATTTTGCTGAAAATTTGCGAAGACCAAAAAACGTAACTTTGCCAGTTGGATTTTTTTTTACGGCTACGCCATCTACCGATCTAATTGATTCATTTTATATTTTGATAGACTGGGCATTTCTGAACTCTGCGATACCAAATGAGTGTATATTTTTTTAACCCTTTGATTTTTAGTGGGGCGAATGGAGAATGATTTAAACTTTTAGTAGTTTTTTTAATTCTATAAAACTTTTTTTTTTTACTTTTTTTATTTTAATAGTCTCTCAAGGGGTAAGGATTAGCCGTCTGATCGCTTGTTCATTTCTGCTGATCAGAGCGGCAGAGCTCTGATCAGCTGAAATGCTGCTGTCCTGTTAAAGCCAGCCGGCTGTAACAGGATGTGAGTCATGATAACGAGAGGAGTCATCACATAACCCTGTGCTACCATGGCAACCATCGGCTTCTCATAATTGCGTTACGGGGCCTCCGATGGCGGTGTAGAAAGGCAATTGGAATAGTCATGGGCCCTCGTGTGGATTACCACAGACCTGCGTGTTTTTGGGGTTAATAAAGGAGTGAAATAGGGTATTGTTTTTATCTTATTTTGTGTTTGTGATTATTTCTTTTCACTTCCAGATTAGTAATGGGGGTAGGGTTTTCATAGACCCTGCCATTACTAATCTAGAGCTTAGTGGCAGCTGTGAGCTGTTATTAACCCCTTATTAGCCTGATTGCCACCGCACCAGTGCAATCGGGAAGAGCCGGATAAAGTGCCAGGATTGTCACATATAATGGATGTGACAATCCTGGGTGGCTGTGGGCTGCTATTGTTATAACGCGCCTGCTTTAATCTTATTTTATTTAATTTTCCTTTATTTATTTTTTATTTCCAAAGGTTCCGGATCATTATCCGGAGTTCCCTGAGAACTCCAGGCCCAGGTCCAGTACTCGGGTATTTTTAAAATCGCTCGGATCCTAAATTTTACAGTCCGGGTCTGTCCATCACTAATCAATAGACAAACAAAAAAGTGCATGGTGTTTATGTAGTTGTGTAAACAGAAATATGATATTCAAAATTAAAAATGACATGCCATAAGGCAAGCAAAATCAAGAAATGCAAGAAACTAAATTATTGAGTAAATGTATTAAATATTAGTTGTATCCAAACTATAATTAAATTGTTGTACAATGTTTTTCTCCACTTTTCTTAAGCGGGCTTTACACGCTACGACATCGCTAATGCGGAGTCATTGGGGTCACGGAATTCGTGACGCACATCCGGCCGCATTAGCGATGCCGTTGCGTGTGACATCGATTAGCGATTTTGCATCGTTGCAAAACAGTGAAAAATCGCTAATCGGCGACACGGGGGTCCATTCCCAATTATCGTTACTTCAGCAGTAACGAGGTTGTTCCTCGTTCCTGCGGCATCACACATCGCTGCGTGTGACGCCGCAGGAGCGAGGAACGTCTCCCTACCAGCCTCCCGGCCGCTATGCGGAAGGAAGGAGGTGGGCGGGATGTTACGTCCCGCTCATCTCCGCCCCTCCGCTGCGATTGGGCGGCGGTTCAGTGACGTCGCTGTGACGCCGCACGGACCGCCCCCTTAGAAAGGAGGCGGTTCGCCGGTCACAGCGACGTCGCCGGACAGGTAAGTATGTGTGACGGCTCTGGGCGATGTTGTGCGCCACGGGCAGCGATATGCCCGTGTCGCGCAACAGATGGGGGCGGGTACGCACACTAGCGATATCGGGACCGATATCGCAGTGTGTAAAGTAGCCTTTAGATAATAATCTTTTTTCTTATTTTCTCATAGGCACTTCATTCAGGGAAAAGACCCAATCAAAATCAACATCTAAGTTACTGAGCGGGTCGCGTGAAGTACCTCAAAATTTGCAGACCACCACAGGTATGGTTTTAGCATATACAGACCTCTAAATTATGGATAAAAAAACTATTAAAAATAATTTTAACACAAACAGTCCCATTCTCACACCACATAAAAATACCCAATTAAAGAAAGCAGCCAAAGCTCTCATTGAGCCCAATAGGAGTCCTTGTGTCCAATCTATAAATAAAGTGACTCAAGTTGCGCAAGGGCCTTAAATAGGTTACCACCTCTAACCTCTGATCTATGGCCTTTATAATTAATTTGCTTGAGTCAGATTTATGGTACAATTGGAAATGTTTTGGTAGGGATTTTAGGTGTTCCGTCTCATGCAGAGTCTTTGTTTTCTCAATGTCCCTGATGCGCTCACGGACTCACACCTTTAACCCCCTAACCCCTGGACGATTTTTCCGTTTTTGTTTTTTGCTCCCCTTTTTCCGAGAGTCGTAACTTTTTTATTTTTCCCGTCAATCTTGCCATAAGAGGGCTTGTTTTTTGCGGGACGTATTGGTCTTTTAAGTGAAACCATGAGTTTTAACATATATGGTACTGGAAAACAGCAAAAAATTTCCACGTGCGGAAAAATTACAAAAAAGTGTGATTGGACAATGGTTTATGGGGTACTTTATTCACCGTGTTCACTTTATGGTAAAACTGATGGGTGGGTGTGATACTTCAGGTTGGTATGAGTTCGTTGATACCAAACATGTTTAGGTTTACTTTTATCTAAGGGGTTAAAAAAAGGTTTGTCTAAAAAATTGGAGCACTTTCAGCGCCATTTTCTGCAACTTATAGTGTTCCCATTTTTCGGGATATGGAGCTCACTAATGGCTTATTTGTTTGCATTTTTAGCTGAACCATTTTTTCGCAGATGCTGCGTTTTGACTCCCTGGTATTGCATTTTGCTCAAAATTTGCGAAGACCAAAAAACTTAACTTTTGCCGGTTGGAATTTTCTTTGTCGCTCCATTGGGAGACCCAGACAATTGGGGTGTATAGCTTCTGCCTCCGGAGGCCACACAAAGTATTACACTTTAAAAAGTGTAACCCCTCCCCTCTGCCTATACACCCTCCCGTGCATCATGGGCCCATCAGTTTTTATGCTTTGTGTTGAAGGAGGCACACATTCACACAATGCTCCACATTTTAGTCAGCAGCAGCTGCTGATTATATCGGATGGAAGAAAAGAGGGCCCCTAACAGGGCCCCCGGCATGCTTCCTTCTCACCCCACTGAGTCGGCGGTGTTGTTAAGGTTGAGGTACCCATTGCGGCTACGCAGGCTGGAGCCCACATGCCGTTTTCCTTCCCCATCCCTTAGGGGCTCTGGGTGAAGTGGGATCCATAACCGGTCATCCAGGCACTGGGACCGGGCTCCCTCCACAGCCCCTGGGGGAATCTGCTGGACAGGAGACTGAGTATCGTCAGGGACAGGGCCCTGCATCTACAGGTACTCTGTGTCCCCTTTGGGACAGCGCATGGAGCACCTTGGCCTCAGACGCTGCAGCGACTGCGGTGTTGATTTTTGACCGGGACTACCGCGCCGACCGTGCCTGCTTGCCGGCCGCGGTTTTTACTTTAGTCCCCGGCTTTTGCGGCCTAGTGCATTAAACTCCCGCCCCCGGGCCTGCCAGTCAGGGGTAAGGGCGGGACGGTCGGTCTGACGCCGACAGTGAGGGCTGGAGCACACGTAGCTGTCCTCCTCCCCCCTCACTAATCACTCTGGGGCACCAGATTCCCGCACTTTTGTAAGTTACGCCCACGGCTCCCTCCTCCCCTGTGAACGCCGACAGCCATGTTTTAACACATTCTGCCGGTGGAGGACTTCTGGCAGCAGCTCTGGGAGACCCGAGGCAGGGAATCTGGTGGCCACACACCGCTGGAGCGGTCGGTAAGCCACACCGGTCACCCGGTGCTGGTCCCCCTAGAGTGCTGAACTGTATATAGATACATTATATTTGTATACATTTTCCGGTTCGGCTGTACCATTAGCTTGTGGCTATATACCCTCAGTGATCACGCTCCTGGGAGACAACAGCATGTCGTTCACAAGGAGCAAGGGTGCCAAGACACAGGGTTATTTTGCTACCTGTACCTCTTGTGCGGCTATGCTACCTGCAGGTTCCACCTACCCTCACTGTGAGCAATGCTCGGGCACTGGGGCACTCGCTCAGCCGGAGCCTGAGACACTAGGGGGTCCCTCGGCCCAGGTAGAACTGCCAGCTCCCCCTGTCCAGATAGCAGGGACAGAGTTTGCCGTTTTAGCTGACAAACTCTCTGAGTCGCTTTCACATTCCATGACTCAGTCTATGGATAAATGGTCTGCTAAGTTTCTAGAGGCTTTGCAGTCCAGACCGGCCCTTACACAGGCCCCGGGCACTGCGGGATCACCCCCAGGCCCCTCTCGGTCTGCGACGAAGCGTGCTCCTGGTGTGGCCTCTAGTTATTACGTGGAGGACTCCGGCACGGACCGCAGTCCCAGACCAGCTAAGCGGGCTCGCTTAGAATCTTCCCCGACTTCATCACGCTGTTCGGGGTCTCAGCTTGAGGATTCCATAGAGGATGAGACGGAGGTCGCAGCCCAGGACTCTGACCCTGACGTTGCTCTCAATCTTGATACACCTGAAGGGGACGCCATAGTAAATGACCTTATAGCGTCCATCAACCAGGTGCTAGATCTTTCTCCTCCAACTCCGCTTGTAGAGGAGTCGGCTTCACAACAGGAGAAACACCAGTTTAGGTTTCCTAAACGTACACGGAGTGCTTTCTTCGATCACTCTAACTTTAGAGATGCTGTCCAGAAGCACAGGGCTTTCCCGGACAAGCGCTTTACTAAACGTCTTAATGACACATGTTACCCCTTCCCCTCTGACGTGGTTAAGGGTTGGGCTCAATGTCCCAAGGTGGATCCTCCAGTCTCTAGACTGGCGGCTAGATCCGTAGTAGCAGTGGCTGACGGTGCATCGCTCAAGGATGCCACGGACAGGCAGATAGAGCTCCTACTCAAATCCATCTATGAAGCCATAGGCGCGTCTTTTGCCCCAGCCTTTGCAGCAGTGTGGGCACTCCAGGCTATCTCAGCTTGTCTGTCTGAGATTAATGCGGTCACCCGTACCGCTGCGCCACAAGTAGCACCTTTGACCTCTCAGGTGTCAGTATTTGCATCCTACGCCATGAATGCTGTCCTGGACTCGTCTAGCCGTACAGGGGTAGCATCCGCCAATTCTGTGGCAGTCCGCAGGGCCATGTGGCTACGCGAATGGAAGGCAGACTCTGCTTCCAAAAAGTTCTTGACCGATTTGCCGTTTTCTGGCGACCGACTGTTTGGCGAGCGATTGGATGAAATTATTAAGCAATCCAAGGGAAAGGACTCGTCCTTGCCCCAGCCCAAACCAAACAGACCTCAGCAACGGAAAGTTCAAGCGAGGTTTCGGTCCTTTCGGCCCTCAGCCAGATCCCAATCCTCCTCGTCCAACAGGCCACAGAAGAGCCAGAGAAACTCTTCTGCATGGCGGTCTAAGTCACGTCCTCCAAAGACCGCCGGAGGCACCGTCTCCAAGGCGGCCTCCTCATGACTCTCGGCTGCCCCAAACCGCATCCTCGGTCGGTGGCAGGCTCTCCCGCTTTTGCGACGCCTGGTGGCCACATGTCCAAGACCGATGGGTGAGAGACATTCTGTCTCACGGTTACAGGATAGAGTTCAGCTCTCGTCCTCTGACTCGCTTTTTCAGAACATCTCCGCCCCCCGAGCGAACCGTTGCGCTTTTTCAGGCGGTGGACACTCTGAAGTCAGAAGGAGTGGTGATCCCCGTTCCCCTTCAGGAACGCGGTCGCGGTTTTTACTCCAACCTGTTCGTGGTGCCAAAAAAGGACGGCTCATTCCGTCCCGTTTTGGACCTCAAATTGCTCAACAGACATGTGAGAACCAGGCGGTTTCGCATGGAATCCCTCCGATCGGTCATCACTTCGATGTCCCAAGGAGACTTCCTAGCATCAATCGACATCAAAGACGCCTATCTCCATGTGCCGATCGCTCCAGAGCATCAACGCTTCTTGCGTTTCGCCATTGGGGACGAACACCTTCAGTTTGTGGCACTGCCTTTCGGCCTGGCGACAGCCCCACGGGTCTTCACCAAGGTCATGGCATCCGTTGTAGCGGTCCTACATTCTCAGGGCCACTCGGTGATCCCTTACCTAGACGATCTCCTAGTAAAGGCACCCTCCCGGGTGGCTTGTCAACACAGTCTGACCGTTGCTCTGGAGACTCTCCAGAGGTTCGGGTGGATCATCAATTTTCCAAAGTCAAAATTGACTCCGACCCAGTCACTGACTTACCTCGGGATGGAGTTTCATACTCTCTCAGCGATAGTCAAGCTGCCGCTGGACAAACAGCAGTCGCTGCAAACAGGGGTGCAATCCCTTCTTCAGGCCCAGTCGCACCCCTTGAGGCGCCTCATGCACTTCCTGGGGAAGATGGTGGCAGCAATGGAGGCAGTTCCATTTGCGCAATTTCATCTGCGTCCACTCCAATGGGACATTCTCCGCAAATGGGACAAGAGATCGGCGTCCTTAGACAGGAACGTCTCTCTTTCTCTGGCAACCAAGACCTCTCTTCAGTGGTGGCTTCTCCCCACTTCTCTGTCGAAAGGAAAATCCTTTCTGCCCCCATCCTGGGCTGTGGTCATGACGGACGCGAGCCTGTCAGGATGGGGAGCGGTTTTTCTCCACCACAAGGCTCAGGGAACCTGGACTCCGACAGAGTCCTCCCTTCAGATCAATGTTCTGGAGATAAGGGCAGTGTATCTAGCCCTCAAAGCGTTCCATCGGTGGCTGGAGGGCAGGCAGATACGCGTACAGTCGGACAACGCCACGGCGGTTGCGTACATCAACCACCAGGGCGGCACTCGCAGTCGTCAAGCCTTCCAAGAAGTCCGGCGGATTCTGCTGTGGGCGGAGGCCACAGCCTCCACCATCTCCGCGGTTCACATCCCGGGCGTAGAAAACTGGGAAGCAGACTTTCTCAGTCGCCAGGGCATGGACGCGGGGGAATGGTCTCTCCACCCGGACGTGTTTCAAGAGATCTGTTGCCGCTGGGGAACGCCGGACGTCGATCTCATGGCGTCTCGGCACAACAACAAGGTCCCGGCCTTCATGGCACGGTCTCAGGATCACAGAGCTCTGGCGGCGGACGCCTTAGTTCAGGATTGGTCGCAGTTTCAACTGCCTTATGTATTCCCTCCTCTGGCAATGCTGCCCAGAGTGTTGCGCAAGATCAGGTCCGACTGCCGCCGCGCCATCCTCGTCGCTCCAGATTGGCCGAGGCGGTCGTGGTACCCGGATCTGTGGCACCTCACGGTGGGTCAACCGTGGGCGCTCCCAGACCGACCAGACTTGCTGTCTCAAGGGCCATTTTTCCATCTGAATTCTGCGGCCCTCAACCTGACTGTGTGGCCATTGAGTCCTGGCTCCTAGCGTCCTCAGGGTTATCTCAAGATGTCATTGCCACTATGAGACAGGCCAGGAAACCAACGTCAGCCAAGATCTATCACAGAACTTGGAGGATCTTCTTAGCCTGGTGCTCTGAGAAGGGGTTTACCCCCTGGCCGTTTGCCTTACCCAGGTTTCTTTCCTTCCTTCAAGCTGGATTGGACAAGGGTTTGTCCCTCGGCTCTCTCAAGGGACAAGTATCGGCGCTATCCGTATTTTTTCAAAAGCGTCTAGCCAGGCTTCCGCAGGTCCGCACGTTCCTGCAGGGAGTTTGCCACATAGTCCCACCTTACAAGCGTCCGCTGGAACCCTGGGATCTCAACACGGTTCTACGGGCTCTTCAAAAACCACCTTTTGAGCCGCTGCGGGATGTCTCTCTATCACGTCTTTCGCAGAAGGTGGCATTTCTAGTGGCGGTTACATCACTCCGAAGAGTGTCAGAGCTTGCAGCGCTGTCATGCAAAGCCCCTTTCCTGGTATTTCACAAGGATAAGGTGGTTCTGCGTCCTGTCCCGGAATTTCTCCCTAAGGTGGTATCCCCTTTTCATCTCAATTAGGATATCTCCTTACCTTCATTTTGCCCTCATCCAGTTCACCAATGTGAAAAGGATTTGCATTTGTTAGATCTAGTGAGGGCTCTCCGGATTTTCGTGTCTCGCATGGCGCCATTGCGCCGTTCTGATGCGCTTTTTGTCCTTGTCGCTGGCCAGCGTAAGGGGTCGCAGGCTTCCAAGTCAACCTTGGCTCGGTGGATCAAGGAACCGATTTTTAAAGCCTACCGTTCTTCTGGGCTTCCGATTCCTTCAGGGCTGAAAGCCCATTCTACCAGAGCCGTGGGTGCATCCTGGGCATTGCGGCACCAGGCTACGGCTCAGCAGGTGTGTCAGGCGGCTACCTGGTCGAGTCTGCACACTTTCACAAAACACTATCAGGTGCATGCCTATGCTTCGGCAGATGCCAGCCTAGGTAGGCGAGTCCTTCAGGCGGCGGTTGCCCACCTGTAAGAGGGGGCCGTTGTTTCAGCTCTTTTTATCGAGGTATTCTTTTACCCACCCAGGGACTGCTTTTGGACGTCCCAATTGTCTGGGTCTCCCAATGGAGCGACAAAGAAGAAGGGAATTTTGTTTACTTACCGTAAATTCCTTTTCTTCTAGCTCCTATTGGGAGACCCAGCACCCGCCCCTGTTCCCTTCGGGCTGTTTGTTCTTTTGTGTACACATGTTGTTCATGTTGAATTGTTCTTTTGGTTCATGGTTTCAGTTCTCCGAACATCCTTCGGATTGAATTTACCTTAGACCAATTTATAAGTTTCCTCCTTCCTGCTTTGGCACCAAAACTGATGGGCCCGTGATGCACGGGAGGGTGTATAGGCAGAGGGGAGGGGTTACACTTTTTAAAGTGTAATACTTTGTGTGGCCTCCGGAGGCAGAAGCTATACACCCCAATTGTCTGGGTCTCCCAATAGGAGCTAGAAGAAAAGGAATTTACGGTAAGTAAACAAAATTCCCTTCTTTGTTACAGCTACGCCGTCTACCGATCATATTAATTCATTTTATATTTTGATAGACTGGGCATTTCTGAACTCTGTATTACCAAATGAGTGTATATTTTTTATTTTTTTAACCCTTTGATTTTTAGTGGGGCGAATGGGGAGTGATTTAAATTTTTAGTTGTTTTTTTTAATTCTTTAAAACTTTTTTTTAAACTTTTTTTATTTTAATAGTCCCCCTAGGGGTAAGGATTAGCTGTCTGATCGCTTGTTCATTTCTGCTGATCAGAGCGGCAGAGCTCTGATCAGCTGAAATGCTGCTGTCCTGTTACAACCAGCCGGCTGTAACAGGATGTGAGTCATGATAGCGACATGAGTCATGACATAACCCTGTGCTACCATGGCAACCATCGGCTTCCCGTGATCGCATCACGGGGACTCCGATGGCGTCGAGGAAAGGAAATTTCCCTGCCATGGCCATTTACATTGCGCTGTCAGTATTTGACAGCGCGGTCTAAGGGATTAAAAGGCATGGGTGAATCGTGGATCTACCTTTGCTTGTAAGCTACACATGTCTGCTGTTCAGATCAGCATATATGTGCGGAAATCGGTGCCGGTTTACTGCAGCAGCAGCCGACGATGATTACACCGCCATTATCTACGATGTACCCAGTACGTCCAATGTCTGTAAGAGGTTAAGTCGCTTGTGGTCATTCCTATGTAGATTTTCTGGCATGGAGACTGGGCGTAATAAATCACGCCCTTAGAAGCACAAATATGTTGGTGATTTATTGTGTAAGTTTGTGTTCCTTCCGATTTTTTAATGGGAATCTGTCACCAGATTTGGGGACTACAAGCTGTGTCCAATACCACTGAGTTCTTATATACAGCATTCCAAAATACTGTATATAAGAGCCTAGGCCGCTCTGTAAAACGGAAAAAGTACTTTTATAATACTCACCTAGGGTGGGTCCAGTCCAATGGGTGTCGCAGCTCTCCAGTGCGGTGCCTCCTCTTTCAGGTCTGACGCATCCTCTCTGCTGCGATCTTAGGCCTCCTTCTTCCTAGTCCGGTGTGGATGATGTGTCTACGTCATCCACACGAGCCGACATTGCGGTCCTGCGCAGGCGCATTCATCTGCCCTGCTGATCAAAGTACTGTAATGAGCAGGCGCGAGGAAAGGTTAACCCCTTCACGACCGACCGACTTTACACTTTCCGGTATTTGTGGGGAGTTTGCCATTCTTCTGACAGACGTAACTTTTTTATTTTTCAGTCAATATGGTCATGTGAGGGCTCAATTTTTGCAGAATGAGCTGTAATTTTAAATGAAACCGTGAGTTTTACCATGCAGTGTACTGTAAAATGGCAAAAAAATTCCAAATGTGGAGAAATTGCAAAAAAAAGTGTGATTGCTCTATTGTTTTTGAGACATTTTATTCACTGTGTTCACTATATGGTAAACCTGATGTGCTGCTGTGATGCCTGAGGTTACTGCAAGTTTGTAGACACCAAACATGAATAGGTTTACTTTTATCTAAGGGGTTAAAAAAATAATCAGAAGTTTGTCCGAAAAAAGTGACGGACGTTTCTTCATTGTTCCTTATGGGAGACCCAGACCATGGGTGTATAGCTTCTGCCTCCGGAGGACACACAAAGTACTACACTAAAAAGTGTAGCTCCTCCCTCCGAGCATATACACCCCCTGGATGACCAAATCTAGCCAGTTCAATGCTTTGTGTTCAGGAGGTCACACATCCACACATGCATTCATTTTTGATTTTTGATTTTAAAGAGTTGGAAGAAAAGCGGGTCCAAGCTGGACTCCCGGCATGTCCCTTCTCACCCCACTGTGTCGGCGGTGCTGTTAAGGTTGATTTTACAAGGCTGGAGCCTTACATGCCGCGCTCCTTCACCATCCCCCGGGCTCTGGCTTGAAGTGGGAGCCATCACGGTTCTCACTGCTTTGCAGGAGACCGGTCTCCATCCGCAGCCCTTTCAGGACCCTGCAGGACGGAGCGCTCATCCCTCAGGGACCTGGCCCTGCGTCTCATAAGCTAAGTATTGAGACGTTATTGAGGGGTCCCTTGTACATTTATTGTGGGGAGAGTGTGTTATTTAACTTTGCTGTGATTCCGGCCGGTTCTCTGGTTTTTTTCCTGAGAACCGCGCCGAGGGTGCCTGCTCGTCGGCCGCATGGAAAAATTTAGGCCCTGGCTTCGGCTGCGGCCTACTTTCGGTTTCACTGCCCCTGCATGTCAGTCATGCAGGGGGACAGTGCGGCGCCGCCCACCGACCGTTCAGCACAGGGGAGGACACTCCTCTCTGAGGAGATGTTTCCCTCCCCTGTATTTCTCCTTGGCCCTCCGGTTCCCGCTCTTGGACTAAACCCCGCCCCCCCTCCTCACTCCGGCGCCATTTTATCAGCGTTCACACACTGATCGGCGCTGGCTGCTGCAGCTCTGCAATCTGTCTGGGGGTCCAAGCTGTGGAATCCGGAGGGCACACAAAACGGTCTGGTAAGCCACAACCTCTGGTTGTGGACTTTCTTATACACTCTCTGGGGGTCATTCTGAAGGAGTGTGTTCTTTACTGCAGAGCCTCCACCTCAGCAGCATGTCTCTCACTAGGAGCAAGGCTGCAAGGCTTTACTCTATATGCACTGCATGTAAGCTCATACTGCTGAACCGAGCACATATCCACATTGTGATGCCTGCTCTAACATGGTGATGCCTCAGCCTGGAGTCTCCCCAGGGGTCCCTCCGGCTGCTCCAGCCCCGGTGGCTGAACCCCCGGCTTGGGTAGCATCGTTTTCTAAAGCTATCTCCCAGTCCTTTGCCGACTCCATGGGACAGCTGTCCCGGACTCTGCTGACCATGCATCAGCCCCCTTCTCAGGGCGCCTCTGCTGCTCCGACTCGCTCTGCAGAGCTCACAGAGGATTTTTCATCTGTTCCCAGACCCCGTCCTCCTAAACGGAGACGCAGGGACTCTTCTCCTTCCTCGTCCCATGGCTCTGATTCACGAGCTGAATCGCAGGGCGAGGAGGATGCCTTTACTGTGGGCTCGGACGCTACCTCTATGTACCCCATTGATCTAACCGAAGGTGATGCACATGTTAGTGATTTGATTGCGTCCATTAATTCCGTACTGAACCTCAATCCACCAGTGTCAGAGGAACAAGCCTCTCTGGTAGAAAAACACCAGTTTACCTCACCTAAGAGAGCAAGGAGTATGTTTTTTAACCACTCCAGTTTTCAGGCCACTGTGACCAAACCCAGGGCCTGTCCTGACAAACGCTTTCCAAAGCGTAGTTCTGATGACCGTTTTCCCTTTCCACCAGAGGTGGTCAAGGAGTGGGCTCATTCACCAAAGGTAGATCCTCCGGTGTCTAGAATCTCAGCCCGGACAGTTGTATCTGTGGCGGATGGCACCTCACTTAAGGATTCCACTGACCGCCAGGTTGACCTTCTGGCCAAATCTGTATATGAAGTGGCAGGGGCCTCGTTCTCCCCGTCTTTTGCAGCAGTGTGGGCTCTTAAGGCCGTCTCTGCTTCTCTGGCGGAGATGCATTCCCTCACCAGGGACTCTATGCCCGAAATGGTTGCCTTAACGTCCCAGGATTCGGCTTTTTCATACTATGCCATGTCTGCCATTCTGGAGGCTTCTCACCGCACGGCGGTGGCTTCCGCTAATTCCCTCGCGATCCGCAGGATCTTGTAGCTTCGAGAGTGGAAAGCAGACGCTTCTTCCAAGAAGTACCTTGCTGGGCTCCCTTTTGCTGGGTCCCAGCTGTTCGGTGAACAACTGGATGAAATTATTAAGGATGTTACTGGCGGAAAGAGTACTTCCTTGCCACAAACTAAAACCAGGAAACCTGTCCAGGGCAGGAACCAGTCGAGGTTTCGTTCCTTTCGTTCCTCTAACTGGTCATCCTCTAAGCCCTCAGCCTCGTCCACTAACTCAGCCAAGGATCGAAAACCCAGCTGGCGCACGAAGCCGCGTCCTCAGAAGAACGGAGGAGCCGCTGCCACTAAGGCAGCCTCCTCTTGACTATCTGGCCGCGCCAGCAACGTCCTTGGTCGGTGGCAGGCTCTCCCACTTTGGCGATGTGTGGTTTCAACACGTCTCTGATCAGTGGGTGCGGGATATCATCTCCCACGGCTACAGGATAGAATTCTCTTCCAGCCCGCCAAACAGATTTTTTCTGTCCACTCCCCCCTGCTCCAAAGCCGCCGCCTTCTCTCAGGCCGTGGCATCCTTGCAGGCCAACGGAGTAATTGTACCGGTTCCCGCCCGGGAACCGTTCAGAGGTTTCTACTCAAATCTCTTCCTAGTCCCCAAGAAGGACGGTTCCTTCCGGCCCATCCTGGATCTCAAGCTTCTCAACAAGCATGTTCAGGTGTGGCACTTTCGCATGGAATCTCTGCGATCAGTCATTGCCTCAATGACCCAAGGAGATTTTCTAGCATCCATTGACATCAGAGATGCCTATTTGCATGTGCCAATTGCAGTTTCACACCAGTGTTGGCTACGTTTTGCAATCGGAGAGGAACATTTCCAATTCGTGGCTCTCCCCTTCGGGTTAGCCACGGCCCCTCGAGTATTCACCAAGGTCATGGCAGCTGTGGTTGCGGTTCTGCACCTCCAGGGGTTGGCAGTAATTCCTTACCTGGACGACCTTCTAGTCAAGGTTTCATCCAGTGCAGACTGTCATCGGAGTGTCTCGCTCACTCTCGCCACGCTTGTTCAATTCGGGTGGCTTGTCAATCTGCCCAAGTCCACTCTGACCCCGACCCAGAAACTTACATACCTAGGGATGCAATTCGAGACTCTGCCGGCACTTGTGAAGCTGCCCTTAATCAAACAGCAGTCCCTTCATCTGGCGGTGCGCTCTCTGTTGAGGCCCCGCCGTCATTCCATCAGGCACCTCATGCAGGTGCTGGGTCAGATGGTGGCGTCAATGGAAGCGGTTCCCTTTGCCCAGTTCCATCTGCGTCCCCTGCAGCTGGACATTCTCCGCTGTTGGGACAAGCGGACCTCTTCCTTGCACAGGCTAGTGGCTCTGTCGCCACAGACCAGGAGCTCTCTTCAGTGGTGGCTTCGGCCCCTCTCGCTATCCCAGGGACGCTCCTTTCTGATCCCGTCCTGGGTGATTCTCACCACGGATGCCAGTCTATCCGGCTGGGGAGCAGTGTTTCTCCACCACCGAGCACAGGGCACTTGGACTCCGTCCGAATCAGCCCTCTCGATCAATGTGCTGGAAATCAGAGCTGTGCTCCTAGCTCTCGTAGTTTTTCACCACCTGTTGGCGGGCAAGCACATTCGAGTCCAGTCAGACAACGCGACAGCGGTTGCCTACATCAATCACCAGGGCGGGACTCGCAGTCGCCTAGCAATGTTGGAGGTTCAATGTATCCTTCAGTGGACGGAGGACTTCAAGTCCACCATATCCGCAGTCCACATCCCAGGCGTAGAAAACTGGGAGGCAGATTATCTCAGCCGTCAAACCGTGGACAGCGGCGAGTGGGCCCTGCATCCGGCAGTGTTCCGGTCAATCTGCCGCAAGTGGGGCACTCCGGAAGTGGATCTCATGGCATCCCGGCACAACAACAAGGTCCCGGTTTACGTGGCTCGCTCCCACGATCCTCAGGCCTTGGCAGCGGATGCGCTGGTTCAGGATTGGTCCCAGTTCCGTCTGGCCTACGTGTTTCCCCCTCTACATCTCTTGCCCAGAGTCCTGCGCAAGATCAGAATGGAGGGCCGTCGGGTCATAATCATTGCTCCAGACTGGCCCAGGCGAGCTTGGTACCCAGACCTGCTCCGTCTGTCCGTAGAGGTGCCGTGGCATCTCCCGGACCGCCCAGACCTTCTCTCACAAGGTCCGTTTTTCGCCAGAATTCTGCGGCTCTCAGATTGACGGCGTGGCTCTTGAGTCCTGGATCCTGACGGCTTCAGGCATTCCTTCCGAGGTCATCTCCACTATGACTCAGGCTCGGAAGTCTTCCTCGGCCAGGATTTACCACAGGACTTGGAGAATTTTCCTGTCCTGGTGTCGCTCTTCCGGACATGCTCCTTGACCTTTTTCCTTGCCGACCATCCTGTCCTTTCTACAGTCCGGTCTGCAGCTAGGACTATCCCTCAATTCCCTCAAGGGACAGGTCTCGGCTCTGTCAGTGTTGTTCCAGCGGCATATCGCCCGACTGGCCCAGGTGCGCACCTTCATGCAGGGCGCATCTCACATCATTCCTCCTTATCGGCGGCCTTTGGATCCCTGGGACCTTAATCTGGTCCTCACGGCCTTACAGAAACCCCCCTTTGAGCCTCTTAGGGAGGTTTCTTTCTTTCGACTTTCCCAGAAAGTGGTCTTTCTGGTGGCCATAACTTCTCTCAGGAGAGTCTCTGATTTGGCTGCTCTCTCTTCGGAGTCACCCTTTTTGGTTTTTCACCAAGACAAGGTGGTTCTCCGTCCGACTCCGGACTTTCTCCCTAAGGTGGTGTCTCCTTTCCACCTTAACCAGGACATTTCATTGCCTTCCCTTTGTCCGGCCCCTGTGCATCGCTTTGAGAAAGTGTTGCATACTTTAGATTTGGTGCGGCCGCTCCGGATCTATATGTCACGCACCGCTGCTCTTAGGCGGTGCACCTCTCTTTTTGTGCTGACCACAGGTCAGCGCAAGGGTCTCTCGGCTTCTAAACCGACCCTAGCTCGTTGGATTAGGTCGGCCATATCCGATACCTACCAATGTACTCAGGTGCCTCCCCCGCCGGGGATTAAGGCGCACTCGACCAGAGCTGTCGGTGCCTCTTGGGCTTTCAGGCACCAGGCTACGGCTCAGCAGGTCTGTCAGGCTGCCACTTGGTCTAGTCTGCACACCTTTTCGAAGCACTACCAAGTGCATGCTCATGCTTCGGCAGATGCGAGCTTGGGCAGACGCATCCTTCAGGCGGCTGTCGCCCATTTGTGAAGTTAGGTTTTGCCTACTTCTCAGTTTTCTGTTTATTTCCCACCCATGGACTGCTTTGAGACGTCCCATGGTCTGGGTCTCCCATAAGGAACGATGAAGAAAAAGAGAATTTTGTTTACTTACCGTAAATTCTTTTTCTTATAGTTCCGACATGGGAGACCCAGCACCCTCCCTGTTGCCTGTTGGCAGTTCTTGTTCCGTGTGTTTTCACCGGCTGTTGTTGTAGACAGAGGTTCCGGTTATTCCGGGTTTTACTCTATCTCTACTTGTGGGTGGATGTCCTCCTTCAGCTTTTGCACTAAACTGGCTAGATTTGGTCATCCAGGGGGTGTATATGCTCGGAGGGAGGAGCTACCTTTTTAGTGTAGTACTTTGTGTGTCCTCCGGAGGCAGAAGCTATACACCCATGGTCTGGGTCTCCCATGTCGGAACTATAAGAAAAAGAATTTACGGTAAGTAAACAAAATTCTCTTTTTTTCGCCATTTTCTGAGACCCATAGCGTTCTCATTTTTTTAAATCTATGGCTCAGTTATGGCTTTTTTTTGTATCTCGAGCTGACGTTTTTAACAGTATCATTTTTGCGCAGATGCTATGTTTTCATTGCCTGTTATTGCATTTTGCTTAAAATTTGTGGCAACCAAAAAGCGTAATTTTGGCATTTGGAATTTTTTTGCTGCTACGCCATTTACCAAACAGAACAAATGATTTTATATTATGATATATATTCGGACTGAAGACAGCGATACCAAATGTGTGAATATATTTTTTTTTAACCCTTTATTTTTCAGTGGGGCAAAAAAGGGATGATTTGAACTTTTAGGTGTTTTTACTTTTTTTTTTACTTTTTCAAAACTTTTTCTTAAATTTTTTTTTAAATTTGACTAGTACCCCTAGGGGGCTATTAGGATCAGCTGTCTGATCACTCATTTATTTATCCCAATCAGAGCAGCACAATTTAGACTGGGAGAAATTATCATCTCTTGTAACAGCCAGTATTTGGCTTTTTCTTACAGGACCTGAGTCATGTGAGCTACAGGAGTCATCACATGATCCTGTGCTATCATGATAGCCACCAGATCGTTAAGGGGTTAAAGATCTCTTACGCATATGCACTACAATACATGGATCTGCTTTGAGCAGGGCAGATCAAAGTGCGCCTGCGCAGGACCTCAATGCCAGCTAGTGAGCATGATGTAGGACGCGTCATGCACATGGGCCTCAGAAGAAGGAGGATGGCGATCGCCGCAGAGAGGAAATGCCGGACTAGAGAGAGGAGGCAATGGGTTTGAGATAATGATCAATAACTTTGCTAGCTATTTCATCATCAGCTGACGGTCTCCTTTTTTTCTCAGCCCCAGATCCCCTTGAGTGGAGCCCCAAAAATTGGTCTGTGCGATTTCTTCCTGTAAGCTCCCAAAGTAAGTCTGCCATCTTGTCTTTCTTCTTCCTGCTCCAGCTGTAAGGCTACTTTCACATTTGACAGGATGCAAACCGCATATGACCGGATCCTGTGGATTGAATGTGCAACGCATGCAACCGCAATTGTTAGTTTATTGTATGCTTCTTCTTCTACTTGTGATGGATCAAGGGGAACACAGAATTTATCGTCTGGCACTGGAGTCAGCTGATCGGGAATAAGCTGAACTCCTGATCTCACAGCCCGCACACGCTGTGAAGGATGCAGGTTAACAGCAATCACTGCCTGCTGCCGATCACGTGTGACCATGTTCGGGCTGTGTGGTCATGAGTTCAGCTGAGTTCAGATCAGCTGACTCCAGTGTTGGCCGATTGCTTGTTCTGTGTCCCCCTGCATCCATCGCAGAGTGTGCGGGCTGGAGTTCAACAGAGTTCAGATCAGCTGACTCCAGTGTCGGCCGAATTCAGCTGACCTCACAGGCAGCACACGCTGCGATGGATGCAGGGGGACCCAGAACAAGTAATCGGCCAACACTGGAGTCAGCTGATCAGATTACTTGATCTGCTGGCTGTATGGTTAGAAGTAGGGATGAGTGTGCACTAAAAATGCTCGGGTTCTCGGTTGCCCATGAGTATTTTTTTTTTTAAATTCATTAAAAAATAAACAAAAACCCCAAACACATAACCCTAACTCTAGGGTTAGGGGGTCAAAAAATAAAATGTGTGGACTCCCGCTGCATTTTCTATTGCTAAGGTAACCCGAGCAGCTACTGGCTGCTAACCCCCACTGCTTATATGACCTTCACTGGCAATGGAAAATCCAGGGAAGCCCTTTTTTTAACGTTTTTTGCCGAAAAACTAAAAAAAAAGACAGCTTCACCCTGTTTTTGTATGCTAGCAGGGTACAGCAAGCAGGTACGCGCTGCCCCCAACCCCCAGCTGCCTATTTGTACTTGGTTGGGAACCAAAAATACAGGGAAGCCCTTTTTTAATTATTTCATGAATTTCATGAAATAATTAAAAAAAACAAAAAAAAACACATGGGCTTTGCCCAATTTTTGTGACGAGCCAGGTACAACTAGGCAGCTGGAGATGGGAATATGCAGTGCAGGGTGGCCCAAGCTTTCTTGGCCCCCCCCGCTGCGAATTGCAGTCAACAGTCACCCCAGAAAATGGCGCTTTCTTAAAAGCGCTATCTTCTGGCGTTGTATCCAACATCTCTCCCAGCGGCCGTGGTGCCGGGTGGCATGTTGGGTAATAAGGGGTTAATACCAGCTTTGTTTTAACTGCTGGTATAAAGCCTGAGATTGCTAATGTCAGGCCAAGTTTGACCCGGCCATTAAGAATCTCCAATAAAGGGTTAAAAAAAAGACATCACACAGAAAAAATACTTTATTAGAAAAAAATACACAGACACTTTATTAGAAATAAATACACAGACACACTTAGGGACTCCATCTTTATTACTCCCTCTCACCCCTTCACGATCCTGGTCTTCTGTCTGAGAGAGAGGGAGATTTCTGTATTGACCATGCCAAGCTGCTTTCTGGGCATGCTCAGTTCAAAAAACAGGATTCTGTCTATCAGGATCCGGCGACTTCCGGTACAGCAGGATCGGGGTCATTGAAATACATTGCAGGTACCACTGCATGTACTAATACAGATGGCCACCTGGTGACGCTATAATAACACAAAAATCTAATATCACCCATGTAACGCAGCCTAAGCCTCAAAGGCTACCATTACTATTACCGATAGAGCTAACAGCCATGAATCATCGTGATCCGGACTCACCTATAAAGTGCACTTATAACTGTATGTTTTGAGTAGCCCTGACAAGCGTTTCTCACCTGGCTTCCTCGCTTGAGGAAAGTGTAATGTGCATGTTTTATTATGTGGTGTCTTGGGCGAGATCGTCGCTGTTTGGGCGCGTGCAGGGGGTGGGACGCCGCACATAGAGTCCGCCTCATCCAGTCATTCCAGGGGAAGCGTGGATCGGAAGAATACTTCCACTAACGTCAGTTAACCCATGCATCCTTCTGAGGAAGCTCCCTTGGCGGGGACTCATGCTGAGGCAGCCCCGCACATGCGTACCCAACGAGACCATATCTACTACTGGCAAGTGAAAGGGCACGACCAGGGAGGTAAGAAAATCATCCAAACATAAGGAGAATCAGCCTTAGCCTAAAGAATATGACCATGTATAGTCCTTAAAAGATTTTCTAATGTCCCTATATCATGCAGAGACAAAATTCATATAGTAATATGTGTGTATATATATATATATATATATATATATATACCCCTAGATTCTAAATGGACCTTTCGATACCACAAATTTTCAATCCTGTGGGACCACAGTCATAGTGCAGCTTGAAATGTCTCTGGATCATCCTTAGGGAATCAAGATCCACAACATCACACACCGCATTTATGTCCCTAACATGTTCCGTCGTGCGGACGCGTTATTCCCTTGATGTTAACCCAATATAAATTAGGCTACAGTCACATACTGCATAATAGATAACGTGACTTTTACTGCATGATTTGTAACTTTTTATTTTATACTCTTTAGGTCCAACCCAAGCTGACAACATCTCTGGGCAGACAAAAGGAAAACAACCAAATTTGGGACTCCCTTTCTCAAAGCGAGATACCACCCTAGGTACGTAATGGTTCTTCACCAGCATATCCTTTAGGCTTTTCCCCCTTCTAACAGGTAAGAGTGGGCGATGAGTAAAACGTCGTTCAAACTCTGGTCGGTCTTCAGTAACGACCAGTGTTTGTTCAAGATCTGCCGATCGCCCCCTCTGACTGTTAACTTGGAGATGAAATGTATCTGTGAGGAAAAAGATTCTTCCCTCTTACTTGTTGATAATAATTGTACCCGTGGAGTACCCTTTTCTGTCTGGTACCCCATTTTTATATTATAGTCCCGAAAATCAATTGCCTCCCGATCTGCCTTATAGGTTAGTTTGATGTTATATGGGTTATCGTTCAACCAAGTCATGAAGCTCTGCAGTTCAGGATCGGTACCCCTCCAGATAATAAAGATGTCATCTATTTTACCACCTAGTGTAAAATTAATAGATTAGGGATAAGCCAAATGGACGACAATGTTTTAATTTTGTTACATACATTTTTCCTTCTGAGTCCTCTGATACCATACCAAAAAAATATTCAATGCACATGGTTCAAAAAGTTGATTTTGGGTACTCACCGTAAAATCTCTTTCTCGGAGCCTTCATTTGGGGACACAGGAAACCATGGGTGTATGCTGCTGGGACTAGCAGGTGACACTATGCAAATAAGAAAGTTGGCTCCTCCCACGTAGTATACACCCAGTGACTGGAGCTGAGGAGATCAGTTTGTGTAAAAGCAGTACGAGGAGAAGCTTGAAATCTAGAACATTCCGGATCCATTGAAGTCTTAGAAAAGGGCGGGTGCTGTGTCCCCCAATGAAGGCTCCGAGAAAGAGATTTTACGGTGAGTACCCAAAATCTACTTTTCTCTATCGCTTCATTGGGGGACACAGGAAACAATGGGACGTCCTAAAGCAGTCCCCAAGGGTGGGAAGAAAGCGACCCGAAAACAGGGTTAGCAGAGACAAGATTCTGTGACCGAAAACTGGTCGTAGACCCCATAAAGAACCCCTACCCGGCCAGGGGCCGAAGTATAGGAGAAGAGTTAGAGTACTAGGGAGTACTAAGAACTAGTGTAAAATGCGTGTGCTGGGGAATAGGATGATCAGGGAGAAACTGCATCCTTTGAAATCTGTACCTAAGAAAGCTAAGGATCTAAGGCGACTGACAGCAATAGGTCGGCTAGGAGCAAAAACCCGACAGGCCATGGTACTACGCCTGAGAGAGTAAGAATGAGCGAAGAACTAGGGTACCTGGTAGAGGAAGGTGCCAGGTAAGTGGAGGCGAACGGAGCCTTGGGCCTTTACTGCCACCGGACAACTAAAAGGAAAACCGACTGCCTAAAAAAGTGCAGGGGAGACGAGATACTGTGAGGGGATTCCGCCATAGGGGAACTTGACCTGTTGGTTACACAGCACCTGAGGGAAGTGATCTGACCCTAGTGGACGAAACAGCCTGCAGGCGGGAAGATGATACGGGAGATAAATCCCCTGTGTATAGAAGCGGTCTAGAGAACCTGTGAAGTCCGGAGAAAAAGGAGAAGGTTAAGGAGCCAAGGAAATCCAATAACCAATTACCTCTATGACCTGACAGACAGGAGAAGGGAGTCCGGGCATCTACAATGGCGTGGCTGGGAAAACTCGAACTCTTGACTCGGGTACTAGATGCCCCTTGAAGTGAATTACTGGAAAGAGAACCCCCTATAGGAGAGGGCTCTTGCGAATGAAAAAAAAGGAGCCCAAGACCTGGGAAGTATGACCTGTAATGGGAGAAGGAAAAACCCTTTCGAGGGGACTCAAGGAAGGGTTGGACTATGTGACCGGCCTAAGCGCTCGTCGACCAGAGTAGTGACGCCTATCCTTGGAAGGTGGCAAGGAAAAAACGGAGGAGTGACGGAAGAATGAGTAAAGTGTTATTATTATTACTATTATTATTATAAAACGCGTCACCACGTCACAACCCGAGGTGACGACGAAGGGAAAGAAATGACAGAATATGGGAGTTTAAATGGTCTGGCAGGAACTCTGATTGAAAAGTGCAGAAATGAGACCAAGCGGTGGCGAGTGGTCGCGGAGTTTGGTATGGCGGGGACTTCGGAGAGATCTAGCATATCTCCAAGGGCCATCCAGAATGGCTACGAGAGGGGGAAAAGGAGGTAGACCCGGGACAGGGGAAATGAAGATCCCTCTTGGCCTGAAACTGAAGCAGGTCATGTCTAGGTGTTAGTGGAGATTGGCAGATTAGACGGGGACCACTCGCTGTAGTGTTGAGTGTTCGGGTGGAGACACCCAGTGGCCTGAGCATTCTGGGTTCCCTGAAGAATTCTGCTGCGGAAAGTAGACAGAATACAATTATATGAAACCTTACAGCTTGTCCGGAAGAGTGGGCCCAATGACTGGGCCGTCAGGATACTAGAAGTCCCTTGGTGAAGCTGGTCCTCCGTGGAATCAATACTGGTTAGACGATTCTGTGTCTGGTTCTTAACTTCATCTGTTGACTGTGAAGGGACTGAGGAAATCTGATCTCTATCTGAAAGAAAGAGAATGTAAGTAACGACCTATGGTTTTAAACCTATACAGTACCTGGCCGGAACCCTAGTGGAGGGCGCGGCCAAGGCTGGTCTAGGCCAAAGAATAGGCAGATACCAGAAGAACTATGAACCACCCGAGGAAGGTGGCAGGAAGTAAAATGGACAACATATTGGTTAGCAGACAGAGCTGCCCCTTGCTTACCTCATTTGAAAACCAAAATGACTGCTGCTTCAAGAAGCGATGCAGCCAACGTACGGTCAAGAGAGAAAAGCCCTACCTTGTGGCTACCTTAGATGAATGGGGCAAGGTAGGAGAAGGTCCCGGGCCACTGGGAAGCGACCGGATGAGAACTGCTGCTGCCGTGCTGCGTCATGAGGTCTGTGGTTGCTGCAGGGAGTGAATCACACGACCCTCCAGTCAGAAGGTCGCGTGTAACCTTACCTCGAGATCACGTTACACGCATGGTGTGAGGTAGGAGATGGATGCAGATCGCTGAAGAGTGAGTAAATAACTGCTGCAGAAAGAGAAGACAATGAACTGGCCAGAGGATTCTGGCTTACCTTCTGTTTTCCTGAATGGGTGGTCTGAAGTAGGAAAAAACCCCTGGGTCACTGGGAAGCAACCTAATGACCGTTGCTGCCGTACCACGTTAGGGGTCCATGGAGACCATAGTCCTCGCCTCAGTCGAAGATGAAGGAGATACATGACCCACTAGGTGAGGAAGACTGTTCGAGTCACTGGGTCGTGAGCAGAGCAACACATACTTGTTACAGTATCCAGCTTCTGGTCCGGAGAAACGCTAGCCTATTGGATAGCGGGCAGGATCATTGATCTTGAATACTGGAACTGAACGTGACAGCTGCTGGCGTGCCGCCTCATGGGGTAGTGTTGGATGGAGCACTCGCCTCAGTCGAAGATGAGCGGAAAAGTTGAACAAGGCACTCAAGCCTGTTGCTGTATCCGGCTTCTGGTGCTGATAAGTGCTGGCCCATAGGCAAGTGGGCAGGCTCATCAAATCACTCTCCCGCTGTAATAGACAGGTGCCTACAGAAACACTGGCACACAGGATAGAGGGTACATTCTGGCAAGACTAGCGCACCGGATGGTGGGTAGGTGCATAGAGAAACACTGGATAGTGTATACTGGCACCCTGGAAGATGGACCGACATATAGAGACACTGGCACACGAGCAAGTGGACAGGTCTATGGAACTGTCAATCTGGATGGTGGACAGGTTGACAGAAAAGGTTATAGCACACTAAAACTCACAGGTGCAAGAAGAAACCTGACCCCCTAAACAGTGGGAGGGTTCACACAACACTATTACGGTGGTGTAGACAGGTGCGCATAAAAACCTAATTACACTGAGTAGTGTAAGGGCTCGTGGAAAACACTGGTACACCAGAGTAAACAAATGCACGTAGAAACACTGGCCCACGGAATAGCGGGCAGGGTCCCCAAAGCACCTGGGTATTGGAGCACACAGGCATGACGCAGACATTGGCACTCTGGATAGTGGACAGGTACAGGGAAACGCTGGCACACGGGAGTAGGTCAGTGCATATAGAAACGCTGGCCCACTGGATAGTGGACAAGTACGAGGAAACACTAGCACACCGAAGAGGACTAGTACCTAAAGAACACTGGCACACTGGTGGCACTTGCACACTGGTGAAGACTGGTGTAGAGAGAAAGGCACCTACGGACTGTAACAGACAGGTAGCACGTAGAGACACTGACACGTAGGCTAGAGGATAGGCACATGGAAACACAGGGCGTAAACCTGGAACACACTGGAAGGCTGACAGGTTCACGGAGACACTGGAGCGTTCACGGAAAGGGCCATGTCATGGACCGCTGGGCAAGCAGCGTGTGTAGCGAAATATGGGTTTCTGACTGCTGGGTAGAGCGCCATAATCTATCCGTAACGTGACGGATAATCGGGCGCAAGAGCGATACTCTGGGAAGATTTAGAGTGCTGTAGAGACGTCCGTGATTAGAGCCACAGGCGTATAATACAGCTGGACACATAGGATCAGTGATTAGTGTTACAGGCGTATAATACCTGGGAGACAGAATGGCAAACTGACAGTGAACGCCCAGAATTCAGGAGCACATCTGTGCTAGGCAAGATGTGAGGAGAATGTCTGTGAATGTACATCACAAAAACAGGAGACAAAAAAATTGTGCGACATTCGGCTTCTTCCCAAAGCAGTACCATAGTGAATGGGCCTGCCCCTTCACAACTAGTACCATAGTGAATGGGCCTGCATCCTCACAAACAGTACCACAGTGAGTGGGCCTGCCACTTCCCAAACAGTACCATAGGGAATGGGCCTGCTTCCTCACAACCAGTACCATATTGAATGGACTTGTTTCTTCACAAATAGCACCACAGTGAATGGGCCTGCATGTTCAGAGACAACAGTACCCTGGGAATGAGCCCTGAGAGAGATGACAGCCTGATGCCCGGGGCGCTGACTGACACTGAAGTCTGGGGAGCAGTGGACTAAACCCTGCCAGTGAGGGTGCGCTGGGGCCAACACTGCCTGCGGGTGGGCGCTATGTCGCAAACTTGCGGCGGTTCTGGGAAGGGGGGGACGCAGCGGCGCTAGGAGCGCTGACCCGGTCGGTGGATCGGGCCTGGTGGCGGCGCTGGCAGCGCTTACCCGGGTGTAGGCACAGGCGCGGCGGCGGCGATAGCGGCGCTTACCCGGTCGGAGGCTCGGGTCCTGAGGCGGCTGCAGAGTCGACCTACCCGGGCGGGGAGTATCGGGCCTCGCGGCGGCAGCAGCGTCGCTTACCCGGAGGGAGGGGCCTGGTCCAGTGGAGGCACAGGAATGACGCGTGCCGGGGATTGGGGCCCGGAAATGACGACAGACACCGGGAGAGGACTGGGACCGCGCGAGAAAAAAGAGGCGGAAGATTTGAAAAGCCCACGCGCGCGGACAGAATTCCGGCTGGGGGCGTGGCCTGGAGAGGCGCGTGGACACTGAGGGGGCCGCAATGGAGCCGGGGCCTAAATTTTAAAAGTGGGCCACCGGAGGGGACGCCGGGCCGCAATGGAGCCGGGGGATAAATTTGAAAGTGGGCCACCGGAGGGGACGCCGGGCCGCAATGGAGCCGGGGGCTAAATTCTAAGGTAGGTCGCCGAAGCCAACTACAGAGGGGCCTGTGGAGGGGGCTCTAAGGGAGATGTAGGACCCCCTGACCCAAGTGGAGAAGGGGCTGTGGGGTTTCTATACCCGGGATCCCTCCCCATAACCCGGGACGGGGAAGAGGAGGGGGGAGTGAGTACTTATCGGAGGTCCCGGCTTGTCTTGAGGTGATCCTGGACCCATCCTGGAAGGCGAGCGAAGACATCTCGACGGTCGTCCCGGGCATAGTCGAGGGGAGACCGGAAGGGTACCTCTCCATCCTGGGTACGGTCTTCGTCCTCCTACCCCACAATCAGGCTCGGAAGCGAGAGAGTTTGGGGAGGGGGGCAAGGACCATCCACCTGTTCCTCTGTGCGGATGCCCCCCAAACCGTCTTGAAAGTGTTAGGGGGGTAGGGTCCTGCCAGACAGACACGGAGGACAACGGAAGTGGCGGACGGACCCCACTTCTGTGCGACCGGTCTCTATGTGGGAGAGCAGGGTGAGCGATTACACCCTGTCGCCCGACGAGCTGTGTCTGAAAAACAAAGGGAAAACATTAATAAAACACAACAATACAAACCTGAGGGGCTGAGAGCAGCCCCTGCGTGTCCAACCTCCTCGGACACTAAGCAAAAACTGATCTCCTCAGCTCCAGTCAGTGGGTGTATACTATGTGGGAGGAGCCAACTTTCTTATTTGCATAGTGTCACCTCCTAGTCCCAGCAGCATACACCCATGGTTTTCTGTGTCCTCCAATGAAGCGATAGAGAAAGATAGATTTTCAGCGTAGTTTCTCCTTGATGGAAAATGAACCTTGAAATGGTAGCCTCATTTTAACCAAAACCTGGTATTAATAATTGGACAATTTGAAGGACATGGCATTTGATTTACGAGTAATGCAACAACCTTTTCCCAGTTGATCAGTTTTAGACATCCTTAGACATCCTTAAAATTATTAAAATTATCATTAGTGATGACTAGATATGGGCGAATGCTAAAATATTCGGATTCAGATTGTTCAAATCCAATAATTTGTACATTTGTGTATTCATACCGAATAACGAACCCAATCCAAGTCAATGGGAAACTCGAATAATTTTCCAGAGGACCTTAGAAATAGGCCTGCGAGGGCTGTAAAAATATTGCAATGGATGGAAAATTGTTGAAACTGAATGGCAACAGCATGCGGAAGATGCCTGAATGTATTTCTGACTCACATTTTATTTCTGAGAGTAATTTTGCCAAAGTATTACGCCACATTTATGGATAGTAGTGGTCACTCAGTTCAATGAGGTCACCTGAGGTCAGGTTACCTGCGATCATAGGTGGATGACAATGGGCAGCTCCAGCTGTGACCGCAAATAACCTAAGTTACGTCACCACACATCGCTGTGACTCATTCTCTGCCTTAAGATCACAGCGGGTGGTCATATTCTATGCCCACGCGCTGTCACTTCAGATGTAGCAGAGCTGGAATCGATATGGGACCTCGTGTGGATTACATCAGACCTGGGTGTTTTTGGGCTTATTAAAGGAGTGAAAGAGGGTGTTGTTTTTATCTTATTTTGTGTTTATTTATTTTCACTTACAGATTAGTAATGGGGGTAGGGTTTTCATAGACCCTGCCATTGCTAATCTAGGGCTTAGTGGCAGCTGTGAGCTGTTATTAACCCCTTATTAGCCTGATTGCCACCGCACCAGGGGAATCGGGAAGAATCGGGTAAAGTGCCAGGATTGTCACATCTAATGGATGTGACAATCCTGAGTGGCTGTGGGCTGCTATTGTTATAACGCGCCTGCTTTATTCTTATTTTCTTTATTTTTCCTTTTTTTATTTTTTATTTCTAAAGGTTCCGGATCATTATCCGGAGTTCCCTGAGAACTCCAGGCCCGGGTCCGGTACTCGGGTATTTTTAAAACCTCTCGGATTCTAAATTTTACAGTCCGGGTCTGTCCATCACTACTCAATAGACAAACAAAAAAAGTGCATAGTGTTCATGTTGTTGTGTAAACAGAAATATTATATGCAAAATTAAAAATCACATGCCATAAGGCAAGCAAAATCAAGAAATGCAAAAAACTAAATTATCGAGTAAATGTATTAAATATTAGTTGTATCCTAACTATAATTAAATTGTTGTACAATGTTTTTGTCTACTTTTCTTAGATAATAATCTTTTTTCTTATTTTCTCATAGGCACTTCATTCAGGGAAAATACCCAATCAAAGTCAACATCTAAGTCACTGAGCGGGTCGCGTGAAGTACCTCAAAATTTGCAGACCACCACAGGTATGGTTTTAGCATATACAGATCTCTAAATTATGGATAAAAAGAAAAAGAAACAATTAAAAATAATTTAACACAAACAGTCCCATTCTCACACCACATAAAAATACCCAATTAAAGAAAGCTGTCAAAGCTCTCATTGAGCCCAATAGTAGTCCTTGTGTCCAATCTATAAATCCAATGACTCAAGTTGCGCAAGGGCCTTAAATAGGTTACCACCTCTAACCTCTGATCTATGGCCTTTATAATTAAAGGGGTTATCCGGCTTATTTTGACTTTTCTTCATTATTACCCTATTGGGCTACATTGGGGCAGGTAAGTAGCTAGTGACCACTTACCTGCCCTGCTGTCAGCCTTTCTCCCCCGGCTCAGAGCGGTCATGTGACCGCTCCTGCCGCGATTTTGCTGCTTCCGGTCATTTCATGTCAACATGGGCAGGACCATGTTGACATGCAAATCTGGAACAGCATATTTCCGCCCTGCTGGGCGGGTACAGTGCGTGGAGTCCCCGCCCCTCTTCCCTGCACCCTCCCACACATTCCTCCGCACCCCGTACTCTCCCCGCCCACGGTGTCACCGCCAGCACCAGGCCCCCTGCTCAGGATAGCAGGAGTGCCCGTGCAGTCTGTGTCCCGCTCCAGCCCCGCGGCTGCCTTCATTGCAGGCTCAGCAGCCTCTCACATTGCAGTGCAGGCAGCCGCGGGGATAACGAGCGCTGCCATCAGGATGTTAGATGACATCATTGCCTGCTGTCACAATCTTCGCTTCACTCCTGTCAGCGCTGTCACTGCCTTCTATGCCGCTGCGTTCTCCCGTCACTAGCGGTGACGTCTCGGGCGATACTGCTGAGAACGCGGCGGGCATAGAAGTCAGGGACAGCGCTGACAAGAGTGAAGCGAAGATCGTCACCGCAGGTAATGATTTCATCTAACCTCCTGACAGCAGCGCTCGGCATCCCCTGCAGTGACCTGGGCTATTGATGTTAGCTCAGGTCACTGCATTACTCTCCCAGCCAATGAGGAACATTCTGTTCTTCATTGACTGGGACATTGACTATGGTATGGATTGTCATGGGACCCCCTTATTGGATTATGCTGGACCAGGATTTGTTTTTGTTTTGAATAGATTGGTGAATGAGGGATTGTTTTGAGGAGTGTTTTTTCAAATAAAACTTTTTTTTTTGTTGTCTATTTTTTTTTTTATTACTGACTGGGTTTGTCATGTCGGATATCTGATAGACGCGTGACATCACTAACCCTAGGGCTTGATGCCAGGTGACATTACACATTTGGCATCAACCCCATATATTACCCCGTTTGCCACTGCACCAGGGCACGGGATGAGTTGGGGCGAAGCACCAGGATTGGCACATCTAATGGATGTGCCACTTCTGGGGCGGCTGTGGCCTGCTAATTTTAGGCTGGGGAGTGTCCAATAACAGTGGGCCTCCCTAGTCTGAGAATACCAGACCACAGCTGTCTGCTTTACCTTGGCTGGTGATCCAATTTGGGGGGACCCCATGTTTTTTGTTTTAAATTATTTATTTAATTTAAAATAACAGCGTGGGGTGCCCTCTGTTTTAGATTACCAGCCAAGCTGAAGCTGCCAGCTGTGGATTGCAGGCTGCAGCCATCTGCTTTACCCTAGCTGGCTACAAAAGTATGGGGGACCCATTGTCGTTTGGTTTTTTTTAAATTATTTTTTATTTATTTTTTGGATAAATACAAGGCTAAACACACTTTAGTGCCACAAGAAAGTCACTAAAGGGTGCCAGCTTAGAATATGCAGGGGGGTAGGACATTATATGTCTTTCTCATCTATCTATCTATCTCTCTGTCTATCCCTCTGTTCATTCATTCATCCCTCTATCTCTCTGTCTCTATATCTATCTATCTATTCATCTCTATATCTACTCATCTATTTATCTTTCTTGCTGCTTCTGTTTTTTGCGGTCCGCAAAAAAAACGTAAGGCACACGGATGACACACAAATGTATCTGTGAAAAAATTGGCCATTTTTTGCGGACCGCAAAAACGGAACGGTCATGTGAATGTAGCCTACATGTGTTCCCTATGGGGGTAGGGGTCGGTACAGAACGATGGTGAGGGGGAGGTCGGTACAGAGCGCCGTGTGTGTGTGTGTGTGTGTGTGTGTGTGGGGGAGGGTTGCAGAGCCTGATGTGTGTGGCGCAGAGCCCGATGTGTATGTGTGTGTGTGTGTGTGTGTGTGTGTGTGGCACAGAGCCCGATGTGGGGCTGTTATTTTCATTGCTAGAGAGATAACAGATCAGGTGCTGGGGTAGAATACTGACAGGGAATGTGTGTGCAGGGGGCGGGCAGGGGACGGGGCTGGACACTGAGGCCGGGCAGTGCCAGCTCTAACTGAGGTTTTGCACAGGAAGTGGTCAGTTTGCTAGAGCAAAATGTAAACAAAGAATATATATATGGTACTGGAAAACAGCACAAAATTTCCATGTGCGGAAAAATTACAAAAAAGTGTGATTGGACAATGGTTTATGGGGTACTTTATTCACCGTGTTCACTGTATGGTAAAACTAATGGGTGGGTGTGATACTTCAGGTTGGTATGAGTTTGTTGATACCAAACATGTTTAGGTTTACTTTTATCTAAGGGGTTAAAAAAAGGTTTGTCCAAAAAATTGGAGCACTTTCTGCAGCATTTTCTGCAACTTGTAGTGTTCTCATTTTTCGGGATATGGGGCTCACTGATGGCTTATTTGTTTGCATTTTTAGCTGTACCATTTTTGCGCAGATGCTACGTTTTGACTCCTTGGTATTGCATTTTGCTGAAAATTTGCGAAGACCAAAAAACGTAACTTTGCCAGTTGGATTTTTTTTTACGGCTACGCCATCTACCGATCTAATTGATTCATTTTATATTTTGATAGACTGGGCATTTCTTAACTCTGCAATACCAAATGAGTGTATAATTTTTATTTTTTTAACCCTTTGATTTTTAGTGGGGCGAATGGAGAATGATTTAAACTTTTAGTTGTTTTTTTAATTCTATAAAACTTTTTTTTTACTTTTTTTTATTTCAATAGTCTCTCTAGGGGTAAGGATTAGCCGTCTGCTTGCTTGTTCAATTCTGCTGATCAGAGCGGCAGAGCTCTGATCAGCTGAAATGCTGCTGTCTTGTTAAAGCCAGCCGGCTGTAACAGGATGTGAGTCATGATAGCGACAGGAGTCATCACATAACCCTGTGCTACCATGGCAACCATCGGCTTCCCATAATCGCGTTACGGGGCCTCCGATGGCGGTGTAGAAAGGCAATTGGAATAGTCATGGGCCTTCGTGTGGATTACATAAGACCTGAGTGTTTTTGGGGTTAATAAAGGAGTGAAAGAGGGTGTTGTTTTTATCTTATTTTGTGTTTGTGTTTATTTATCTTCACTTCCAGATTAGTAATGGGGGAAGGGTTTTCATAGACCCTGCCATTGCTAATCTAGGGCTTAGTGGCAGATGTGAGCTGTTATTAACCCCTTATTAGCCTGATTGCCACCGCACCAGGGGAATCAGGAAGAATCGGGTAAAGTGCCAGGATTGTCACATCTAATGGATGTGACAATCCTGAGTGGCTGTGGGCTGCTATTATTATAACGCGCCTGCTTTATTCCTCTTTTCTTTATTTTTCCATTTTTTATTTCCAAAGGTTCCGGATCATTATCCGGAGTTCTCTGAGAACTCCAGGCCCGGGTCCGGTACTCGGGTATTTTTATAACCTCTCGGATTCTAAATTTTACAGTCCGGGTCTGTCCATCACTAATCAATAGACAAACAAAAAAAGTGCAGTGTTGTGTAAACAGAAATATTATATGAAAAATTAAAAATGACATGCCATAAGGCAAGCAAAATCAAGAAATGCAAAAAACTAAATTATTGAGTAAATGTATTAAATATTAGTTGTATCCTAACTATAATTAAATTGTACAATGTTTTTCTCCACTTTTCTTAGATAATAATCGTTTTTCTTATTTTCTCATAGGCACTTCATTCAGGGAAAAGACCCAATCAAAGTCAACATCTAAGTCACTGAGCGGGTCGCGTGAAGTACCTCAAAATTTGCAGACCACCTCAGGTATGGTTTTAGCATATACAGATCTCTAAATTATGGATAAAAAGAAAAAGAAACAATTAAAAATAATTTAACACAAACAGTCCCATTCTCACACCACATAAAAATACCCAATTAAAGAAAGCAGTCAAAGCTCTCATTGAGCCCAATAGGAGTCCTTGTGTCCAATCTATAAATCCAATGACTCAAGTTGCGCAAGGGCCTTAAATAGGTTACCACCTCTAACCTCTGATCTATGGCCTTTATAATTAAAGGGGTTATCCGGCTTATTTTGACTTTTCTTCATTATTACCCTTTTGGGCTACATTGGGGCAGGTAAGTAGCTAGTGATCACTTACCTGCCCTGCTGTCAGCCTTTCTCCCCCGGCTCAGAGCGGTCATGTGACCGCTCCTGCCGCGATTTTGCTGCTTCCGGTCATTTCATGTCAACATGGGCAGGACCATGTTAACATGCAAATCTGGAACAGCATGTTGCCGCCCTGCGTGAATTCCCCGCCCCTCTTCCCTGCACCCTCCCACACATTCCTCCGCACCCCGTACTCTCCCCGCCCACGGTGTCACCGCCAGCACCAGGCCCCCGCGGGGATAACGAGCACTGCCATCAGGATGTTAGATGACATCATTGCCTGCTGTGACAATCTTCGCTTCACTCCTGTCAGCGCTGTCAGTGCCTTCTATGCCGCTGCGTTCTCACGTCACTAGCGGTGACATCTCGGGCGATACTGCTGAGAACGCGGCGGGCATAGAAGTCAGGGACAGCGCTGACAGGAGTGAAGCGAAGATCGTCACCGCAGGTAATGATTTCATCTAACCTCCTGACAGCAGCGCTCGGCATCCCCTGCAGTGACCTGGGCTATTGATGTTAGCTCAGGTCACTGCATTACTCTCCCAGCCAATGAGGAACATTCTGTTCTTCATTGACTGGGACATTGACTATGGTATGGATTGTCATGAGACCCCCTTATTGGATTATGCTGGACCAGGATTTGTTTTTCTTTTGAATAAATTGGTGAATGAGGGAATGTTTTGAGGAGTGTTTTTTCAAATAACACTTTTTTTTTTGTTGTCTATTTTTTTTTTATTACTGACTGGGTTTGTCATGTCGGATATCTGATAGACGCGTGACATCACTAACCCCAGGGCTTGATGCCAGGTGACATTACACATCTGGCATCAACCCCATATATTACCCCGTTTGCCACCGCACCAGGGCACGGGATGAGTTGGGGTGAAGCACCAGGATTGGCACATCTAATGGATGTGCCACTTCTGGGGCGGCTGTGGCCTGCTATTTTTAGGCTGGGGAGTGTCCAATAACAGTGGGCCTCCCTAGTCTGAGAATACCAGACCACAGCTGTCTGCTTTACCTTGGCTGGTGATCCAATTTGGGGGGACCCCATGTTTTTTGTTTTAAATTATTTATTTAATTTAAAATAACAGCGTGGGGTGCCCTCTGTTTTAGATTACCAGCCAAGCTGAAGCTGCCAGCTGTGGTTTGCAGGTTGCAGCCATCTGCTTTACCCTAGCTGGCTACAAAAGTATGGGGGACCCATTGTCGTTTGGTTCTTTTAAATTATTTTTTATTTATTTTTTTGATAAATACAAGGCTAAGCACACTTTCGTGCCACATGAAAGTCACTAAAGGGTGCCAGCTTAGAATATGCAGGGGGGTAGGACATTATATGTCTTTCTCATCTATCTATCTATCTATTTATCTATCTGTCTATCCCTCTGTTCATTCATTCATCCCTCTATCTCTCTGTCTCTATATCTATCTATTCATCTCTATATCTACTCATCTATTTATCTTTCTTGCTGCTTCCGTTTTTTGCGGTCCGCAAAAAAAACGGAAGGCACACGGATGACACACAGATGTATCCGTGAAAAAATTGGCCATTTTTTGCCGACTGCAAAAACGGAACGGTCATGTGAATGTAGCCTACATGTGTTCCCTATGGGGGTAGGGGTCGGTACAGAACGATGGTGAGGGGGAGGTCGGTACAGAGCGCCGTGTGTGTATGTGTGTGTGGGGGAGGGTTGCAGAGCCTGATGTGTGTGGCGCAGAGCCCGATGTGTATGTGTGTGTGTGTGTGTATGTGTGTGTGTGTTTGGCACAGAGCCCGATGTGGGGCTGTTATTTTCATTGCTAGAGTGATAACAGATCAGTTGCTGGGGTAGAATACTGACAGGGAATGTGTGTGCAAGGGGCGGGCAGGGGACGGGGCTGGACCCTGAGGCCGGGCAGTGCCAGCTCTAACTGAGGTTTTGCACAGGAAGTGGTCAGTTTGCTAGAGCAAAATGTAAACAAAGAACTGCAGAGAATAAAGGGATAATTCAAGTGGAACAAAAGTTAGAAAACAAAAAATAACAATATAGGGGTGTTTTATATGACAATACAGCACAGATAAACTCAACATTTTTTGGTAAGCTAATGTTGGACAACTCCTTTAATTTGCTTGAGTCAGATTTATGGTACAATTGGAAATGTTTTGGTAGGGTTTTTAGGTGTTCCGTCTCATGCAGAGTCTTTGTTTTCTCAATGTCCCTGATGTGCTCACGGACTCCCACCTTTAACCCCCTAACCCCTGGACGATTTTTCCGTTTTTGTTTTTTGCTCCCCTTTTCTTTGTCGCTCCATTGGGAGACCCAGACAATTGGGTGTATAGCTTCTGCCTCCGGAGGCCACACAAAGTATTACACTTTAAAAAGTGTAACCCCTCCCCTCTGCCTATACACCCTCCCGTGCATCACGGGCTCCTCAGTTTTATGCTTTGTGTGGAAGGAGGCACACATCCACTCATGAATTCTCAGATTAGTTATATCGGTTGGAAGAAAAGTGGGCCCCCACGGGGCCCCCGGCATGTTCCCTTCTCACCCCACTAAGTCGGCGGTGCTGTTAAGGTTGAGGTACCCATTGCGGGTACAAAGGCCGGAGCCTCATGCCGTCTCCTTCACCATCCCTTAGCGGCTCTGGGAGAAGTGGGATCCTGAGCGGTCATCCATCCACTGGGACCGTGCTCCCTCCGCAGCCCCTGTGGGAATCTGTCGGACAGGAGTTTATTTATCCTCAGGGACCGGGCCCTGCATCACTAAGGTACTCTGTATCCCCATGGGGGATTTGCATGATGCGCCTTCATCCCGGACGCTGCAGCAGCTGCTTATTTGTGACGGCCGGCGGACTTCCGCGCCGACCGCGCCTGTTTGTCGGCCGCGGTCTTAAATTTAGTCCCCGGCTTCAATTGCGGCCTAGTAGCAAAACTCCCGCCCCCGGGCCTATCAGGGGTAAGGGCGGGACGGCCGGCCTGACGTCGGCTGTGAGGGCCGGAACATCCTGTATGTTTCCTCCCCCCTCACTGATCACTGTGGGGACTCCAGATTCCCGCACTTTTTCTAACGCCGCCCACGGCTCCACTCCTCCCCTGAGAGCTCCGGCAGCCATTTCTTTGGCATTCTGCCTGTGGAGGATTTCCTGGGAAGAGCTCTGCAACGCTGGGAGACCTAAGGCAGGGAATCTGGAGGACACACACTCCGCTTTTTAGCGGTCGGTAAGCCACACCGGTCACCCGGTGCTGGTCCCCTTAGGGTGCCGGAATAGATACTATATATATATTTATATATTTCTGTTCGGTCGGGCTGTATACCCTTCCCATATACCCTCAGTGATCACTCTCCTAGGAGACAACAGCATGTCGTCCACAAGGAGCAAGGGTGCCAAGGGTGCCTGTACCTCTTGTGCGGCTAAGTTTCCTGCGGGTTCCACCTACCCTCACTGTGAGCAATGCTCAACCTCTGTTTTGCTTCCTCAACCCGAGCCTCGGTCACTAGTGGGCCCCTCGGCTCAGGTAGAACCCCTTGCTCCCCCTGTCCAGGCGGCAGGGACAGAGTTTGCAGTTTTTGCTGAAAAACTCTCTGAGTCACTCTCACAATCCATGGCTCAGTCTATGGACAAATGGTCTGCCAAGCTGCTTGAAGCTTTGCAGTCCAGACCGGTCCTTACACAAGCCCCGGGCCCTGTTGGATCTTCACCTCCAGGCCCCTCTCTGTCCGCGCCGCAGCACGTTCCCAGGGGTGGCCCTAGGTCTCACGTGGAGGACTCCGGCCCGGACCACAGTCCCAGACCGGCTAAGCGGGCCCGCTGGGAATCTTCCCCGACTTCTTCACGCTGCTCGGGTTCCCAGCGTGAGGACTCTCTGGAGGACGAGGCGGACGTCGCAGCTCAGGGCTCTGACACTGACGTTGCTCTCAATCTTGATACACCTGAAGGGGACGCCATAGTAAATGACCTTATCTCGTCCATCAACCAGGTGTTAGATATCTCTCCCCCGCCGCCACCGGTAGAGGAGTCGACTTCTCAGCAGGAGAAACACCAGTTTCGGTTCCCTAAACGTACACGGAGTGCGTTTTTTGATCACTCTAACTTCAGAGATGCTGTCCAGAAGCCCAGAGCGGTTCCGGACAAGCGCTTTACTAAGCGCCTTACTGACACACGTTACCCCTTCCCCTCTGACGTGGTTAAGGGTTGGGCTCAATGTCCCAAGGTGGATCCCCCAGTCTCTAGATTGGCGGCTAGATCTGTGGTATCGGTTGCAGATGGATCATCGCTAAAGGATGCCACTGACAGGCAGATAGAGCTCCTGGTAAAATCCATCTATGAAGCCACGGGCGCGTCTTTTGCCCCGGCCTTTGCAGCCGTGTGGGCACTACAAGCTATCTCAGCTTGTCTGGCTGAGATTAATGCGGTCACACGTAATTCTGCTCCGCAGGTTGCGTCTTTGACTTCTCAGGCGTCAGCTTTTTCTTCCTACGCCATGAACGCAGTTTTAGACTCTGCTAGCCGTACAGCGGTGGCATCCGCTAACTCTGTGGCAGTCCGCAGGGCCATGTGGCTGCGCGAATGGAAGGCAGACTCTGCTTCCAAGAGGTTCTTAACCGGTTTGCCGTTTGCTGGCGACCGCTTGTTTGGTGAACGATTGGATGAGATTATTAAGGAATCCAAGGGAAAGGACTCCTCCTTACCCCAGTCCAAACCAAAGAGACCTCAGCAACGGAAAATACAATCGAGGTTTCGGTCCTTTCGTCCCTCCGCCAAGCCCCAATCCTCTTCGTCCAGCAGGCTGGAGAAAGGCCAGAGGAACTCCTATGCGTGGCGATCCAAGTCACGCCCCCAAAAGGCCGCAGGAGGCACTGCTTCCAAGGCGGCCTCCTCATGACTCTCGGCATCCCCGAACCGCATCCTCGGTCGGAGGCAGGCTCTCCTGCTTTTGCGACACCTGGTGGCCACATGTTCAAGACCGATGGGTGAGAGACATTCTGTCTCACGGTTACAGGATAGAGTTCAGCTCTCGTCCCCCGACTCGTTTCTTCAGAACATCTCCGCCCCCCCGAGCGAGCCGATGCACTTTTTCAGGCGGTGAACGCTCTGAAGACAGAAGGAGTTGTGATCCCTGTTCCCCTTCAGGAACATGGTCGCGGCTTTTACTCCAACTTGTTTGTGGTGCCAAAGAAGGACGGCTCGTTCCATCCCGTTCTGGACCTCAAACTGCTCAACAGACATGTGAGCACCAGACGGTTTCGGATGGAGTCTCTCCGCTCTGTCATCGCTTCGATGTCACAAGGAGACTTCCTAGCATCGATCGACATCAAGGATGCTTATCTCCATGCGCCGATCGCACCCGAACATCAACGCTTTTTGCGTTTCGCCATCGGGGACGAACACCTTCAGTTCGTGGCATTGCCTTTCGGCCTGGCGACAGCCCCACGGGTGTTCACCAAGGTCATGGCATCTGTTGTGGCGGTCCTACACTCTCAGGGCCACTCGGTGATTCCCTACTTAGACGATCTTCTGGTCAGGGCACCCTCTCAGATGGCGTGTGAAAACAGCCTTTCCGTCGCTCTGGCGACTCTCCAGCAGTTCGGGTGGATCATCAACTTCCCAAAATCCAAGTTGACACCGACCCAATCACTGACGTACCTTGGGATGGAGTTTCATACTCAGTCAGCAGTAGTCATGCTACCGCTGGACAAGCAGCTTTCGCTGCAGGCAGGGGTGCAATCTCTTCTTCGGGGTCAGTCACACCCCTTGAGGCGCCTCATGCACTTCCTGGGGAAGATGGTGGCAGCGATGGAGGCAGTGCCCTTCGCGCAATTCCATCTGCGGCCACTCCAGTGGGACATTCTCCGCAAATGGGACAGGAGGTCGACTTCACTCGACAGGAACGTCTCTCTTTCCCTTGCAACCAAGACGTCACTTCAGTGGTGGCTCCTTCCCAACTCTCTATCGCAGGGAAAATCCTTCCTACCCCCCACCTGGGCTGTGGTCACGACGGACGCGAGCCTGTCAGGGTGGGGGGCGGTTTTTCTCCACCACAGGGCTCAGGGAACCTGGACTCCGATAGAGTCATCCCTTCAGATCAATATTCTGGAGATAAGGGCAGTGTATCTAGCCCTATTGGCCTTTCATCGGTGGCTGGAGGGCAGGCAGATCCGGATCCAGTCGGACAACGCCACTGCCGTCGCATACATCAACCACCAAGGCGGCACTCGCAGTCGTCAAGCCTTCCAGGAAGTCCGACGAATTCTGCAGTGGGTGGAAGCCACAGCTTCCACCATCTCCGCAGTTCACATCCCGGGCGTAGAAAACTGGGAAGCAGATTTTCTCAGCCGACAGGGCATGGACACGGGGGAATGGTCTCTTCACCCAGACGTGTTTCGAGAGATCTGTCGCCGCTGGGGAACGCCGGACGTCGATCTCATGGCGTCACGGCACAACAACAAAGTCCCGGCATTCATGGCCCGGTCTCAAGATCACAGAGCTCTGGCGGCGGACGCATTAGTTCAGGATTGGTCGCAGTTTCGACTGCCCTATGTATTTCCTCCTCTGGCGATGCTGCCCAGAGTGCTGCGCAATGTCGTCGCGCCATTCTCGTCGCCCCAGATTGGCCGAGGCGGTCGTGGTACCCGGATCTGTGGCATCTCACGGTGGGTCAACCGTGGGCGCTCCCAGACCGCCCAGACTTGCTGTCTCAAGGACCGTTTTTCCATCTGAATTCTGCGGCCCTCAACCTGACTGTGTGGCCATTGAGTCCTGGCTCCTAGCGTCCTCAGGGTTATCTCAAGATGTCATTGCCACTATGAGACAGGCCAGGAAACCAACGTCCGCCAAGATCTATCACAGGTCTTGGAGGATCTTCTTATCCTGGTGCTCTGATAAGGGTTTTTCTCCCTGGCCCTTTGCCTTACCCACTTTTCTTTCATTCCTTCAATCCGGAATGGACAAGGGTTTGTCTCTCGGCTCTCTCAAGGGACAAGTATCGGCGCTATCCGTATTTTTTCAAAAGCGTCTAGCCAGGCTTCCGCAGGTCCGCACGTTCCTGCAGGGAGTTTGCCACATAGTCCCACCTTACAAGCGTCCGCTGGAACCCTGGGATCTTAACAGGGTGCTAATGGCTCTTCAGTAACCACCTTTCGAGCCGCTGCGGGATGTCTCTTTATCACGTCTTTCGCAGAAGGTGTCATTTCTAGTGGCAGTTACATCGCTCCGTAGAGTGTCGGAGCTGGCAGCGCTGTCATGCAAAGCCCCCTTCCTGGTTTTTCACCAGGATAAGGTGGTTCTGCATCCGGTCCCGGAATTTCTCCCTAAGGTAGTATCCCCTTTTCATCTCAATCAGGATATCTCCTTACCTTCATTTTGCCCTCATCCAGTTCACCAATGTGAAAAGGATTTGCACTCGTTAGATCTGGTGAGAGCTCTCCGGCTCTACGTGTCTCGCACGGCGCCCCTGCGCCGTTCGGATGCGCTCTTTGTCCTTGTCGCTGGCCAGCGTAAGGGTTCGCAGGCTTCCAAGTCAACCTTGGCTCGGTGGATCAAGGAACCGATTCTTGAAGTCTACCGTTCTTCTGGGCTTCCGCTTCCTTTGGGGCTGAAAGCCCATTCTACCAGAGCCGTGGGTGCGTCCTGGGCATTGCGGCACCGGGCTACGGCTCAGCAGGTGTGTCAGGCAGCTACCTGGTCTAGTCTGCACACTTTCACGAAACACTATCAGGTGCATACCTATGCTTCGGCAGACGCCAGTCTAGGTAGGCGAGTGCTTCAGGCGGCGGTTGCCCACCTGTAAGAGGGGGTCGTTTTCGGCTCTTTTTATCGAGGTATTCTTTTACCCACCCAGGGACTGCTTTTGGACGTCCCAATTGTCTGGGTCTCCCAATGGAGCGACAAAGAAGAAGGGAATTTTGTTTACTTACCGTAAATTCCTTTTCTTCTAGCTCCTATTGGGAGACCCAGCACCCGCCCCTGTTCCCTTCGGGCTGTTTGTTCTTTTGTGTACACATGTTGTTCATGTTGAATTGTTCTTTTGGTTCATGGTTTTCAGTTCTCCGAACATCCTTCGGATTGAATTTACCTTAGACCAATTTATAAGTTTTCTCCTTCCTGCTTTTGCACCAAAACTGAGGAGCCCGTGATGCACGGGAGGGTGTATAGGCAGAGGGGAGGGGTTACACTTTTTAAAGTGTAATACTTTGTGTGGCCTCCGGAGGCAGAAGCTATACACCCAATTGTCTGGGTCTCCCAATAGGAGCTAGAAGAAAAGGAATTTACGGTAAGTAAACAAAATTCCCTTCTTTCCGAGAGTCGTAGCTTTTTTATTTTTCCCGTCAATCTTGCTATAAGAAGGCTTGTTTTTTGCAGGACGTATTGGTCTTTTAAGTGAAATCATGAGTTTTACCATATATGGTACTGGAAAACAGCACAAAATTTCCACGTGCGGAAAAATTACAAAAAAGTGTGATTGGACAATGGTTTATGGGGTACTTTATTCACCGTGTTCACTGTATGGTAAAACTGATGGGTGGGTGTGATACTTCAGGTTGGTATGAGTTCATTGATACCAAACATGTTTAGGTTTACTTTTATGTAAGGGGTTAAAAAAAGGTTTGTCCAAAAAATTGGAGCACTTTCTGCAACTTGTAGTGTTCTCATTTTTCGGGATATGGGGCTCACTGATGGCTTATTTGTTTGCATTTGTAGCTGTACCATTTTTGCGCAGATGCTACGTTTTGACTCCTTGGTATTGCATTTTGCTGAAAATTTGCAAAGACCAAAAAACGTAACTTTGCCAGTTGGATTTTTTTTTACGGCTACGCCATCTACCGATCTAATTGATTCATTTTATATTTTGATAGACTGGGCATTTCTGAACTCTGCGATACCAAATGAGTGTATATTTTTTACTTTTTTAACCCTTTGATTTTTAGTGGGGCGAATGGAGAATGATTTAAACTTTTAGTTGTTTTTTTAATTCTATAAAACTTTTTTTTTACTTTTTTTATTTTAATAGTTTCTCTAGGGGTAAGGATTAGCCGTCTGATCGCTTGTTCATTTCTGCTGATCAGAGCGGCAGAGCTCTGATCAGCTGAAATGCTGCTGTCCTTTTAAAGCCAGCCGGCTGTAACAGGATGTGAGTCATGATAGCGACAGGAGTCATCACATAACCCTGTGCTACCATGGCAACCATCGGCTTCCTATGATAGCGTTACGGGGCCTCCTATGGCGGTGTAGAAAGGCAATTGGAATAGTCATGGGCCCTCGTGTGGATTTCCACAGACCTGCGTGTTTTTGGGGTTAATAAAGGAGTGAAATAGGGTATTGTTTTTATCTTATTTTGTGTTTGTGTTTATTTCTTTTCACTTCCAGATTAGTGATGGGGGTAGGGTTTTCATAGACCCTGCCATTACTAATCTAGAGCTTAGTGGCAGCTGTGAGCTGTTATTAACCCCTTATTAGCCTGATTGCCACCGCACCAGTGCAATCGGGAAGAGCCGGGTAAAGTGCCAGGATTGTCAAATATAATGGATGTGACAATCCTGGGTGGCTGTGGGCTGCTATTGTTATAACGCGCCTGCTTTAATCTTATTTTATTTAATTTCCCTTTATTTATTTTTTATTTCCAAAGGTTCCGGATCATTATCCGGAGTTCCCTGAGAACTTCAGGCCCGGGTCCGGTACTCGGGTATTTTTAAAATCGCTCGGATCCTAAATTTTACAGTCCGGGTCTGTCCATCACTAATCAATAGACAAACAAAAAAGTACATGGTGTTTATGTAGTTGTGTAAACAGAAATATGATATTCAAAATTAAAAATGACATGCCATAAGGCAAGCAAAATCAAGAAATGCAAAAAACTAAATTATTGAGTAAATGTAGTAAATATTAGTTGTATCCAAACTATAATTAAATTGTTGTACAATGTTTTTCTCCACTTTTCTTAGATAATAATCTTTTTTCTTATTTTCTCATAGGCACTTCATTCAGGGAAAATACCCAATCAAAGTCAACATCTAAGTCACTGAGCGGGTCGAGTGAAGTACCTCAAAATTTGCAGACCACCACAGGTATGGTTTTAGCATATACAGATCTCTAAATTATGGATAAAAAAACTATTAAAAATAATTTTAACACAAACAGTCCCATTCTCACACCACATAAAAATACCCAATTAAAGAAAGCTCTCATTGAGCCCAATAGGAGTCCTTGTGTCCAATCTATAAATAAAGTGACTCAAGTTGCGCAAGGGCCTTAAATAGGTTACCACCTCTAACCTCTGATCTATGGCCTTTATAATTAATTTGCTTTACAATTGGAAATGTTTTGGTAGGGATTTTAGGTGTTCCATCTCATGCAGAGTCTTTGTTTTCTCAATGTCCCTGATGCGCTCACGGACTCCCACCTTTAACCCCCTAACCCCTGGACGATTTTTCCATTTTTGTTTTTTGCTCCCCTTTTTCCGAGAGTCGTAACTTTTTTATTTTTCCCGTCAATCTTGCCATAAGAGGGCTTGTTATTTGCGGGACGTATTGGTCTTTTAAGTGAAACCATGAGTTTTAACATATATGGTACTGGAAAACCGCAAAAAATGTCCACGTGCGGAAAAATTCCAAAAAAGTGTGATTGGACAATGGTTTGTGGGGTGCTTTATTCACCGTGTTCACTTTATGGTAAAACTGATGGGTGGGTGTGATACTTCAGGTTGGTATGAGTTCGTTAATACCAAACATGTTTAGGTTTACTTTTATATAAGGGGTTAAAGAAAGATTTGTCCAAAAAATTGGAGCACTTTCAGCGCCATTTTCTGCAACTTATAGTGTTCTCATTTTTCGGGATGTGGGGCTCACTGATAGCTTATTTGTTTGCATTTTTAGCCGAACCATTTTTGCGCAGACGCTACGTTTTGACTCCCTGGTATTGCATTTTGCTCAAAATTTGCGAAGACCAAAAAACTTAACTTTGCCGGTTGTAATTTTTTTTTACGGCTACGCCGTCTACCGATCATATTAGTTCATTTTATATTTTGATAGACTGGGCATTTCTGAACTCTGTGATACCAAATGAGTTGGTATGAGGCGGGGCTCGGCGGCTCTGCTCTGTGTGGGGCTGCTCAGCTCTGTGCGTCTCGGCTCTGTGCGGCAGGCAATGAGGCACGGGCCATTCTGAATATGGCGGTGAGCGCTTTAAATAATGGCGCCTAAAGTCGGCGCATGCGCAGATGGAGCTCTCGGCTTAATCTTTCATCTGCGCATGTGTGGCACCACTGAGGCTTCAGTCGCCACAGAGGTACTGCACCTCATCCAGAGGTGTGGTATTCCATCTTGAGTATGAAGGAGGTCATCCACTGGTTCACACAAAAGCACAACACCCTGATTCAGCAACACCTCATCAGAAATGGCAAGGGAGTGCTGTACCTGAAGCCAGGCTGAAAGGGTGGAGTCTTAGGAGTGGGAAAACAGTAGTAAAGTGGGAACAGGAATGTGAGTGTGGAGAGGGAAGGAGAAGTAGAGGAGTGAAGAGACCTTTGGTCTGGAGCTGGTTCACCTCGACCCAGGGCCAGACAGAAGGGGTCCCAGGGACCACGGGAAGTGCACCAGCCACCTGTGGCCATGTTCCACATACAGCAACCAAGTGGAGGAACTTGGCCGCATATCGGGGACTGGTCCCTAGGCTACAGTAGAAGAACCTACGTACTCCGCTAGTAAAACCAACGGCTGAGGTGACTGCAAGCACATAGGCCACATCCATACACGAGTTCACTGGAAGGTGACCTCACATGGCCAAGGGATAGAGCTTCACACCGCCCAAAAGGGCTCGCGGGCACTGGCACAGGGCTCTGTGTACGAAGGCGCAAAAGCAGGAGGGAGAAGCAAGCACAGGAAGGCGACCAGGAAAGGGACAAATAAAGAATTGCTCCGGACTCGACCTCCGAACTACCCGAGATCGGCTGGAGCCCTTCACAGTGATACCCAGCACTCTAAAGGCGATCACTGGCTAGTAGTGTTACCTTGGAACCTGCTACAGTGAGTAAACATCTTGAGACTGCATTCCTGTGTCGCTCCGTTATTCACCTGCGCCTCCGGCTCTGCAAACCACCACCATCATAGACTACTACCACCACCATCCGCCCCAGGGCCCAGCTCTACCTGTGGACAGCTATACCAATAAAGCTACATCACCAACTGACCCCGGGGTCCCATCCGCAGCGTCGGCTATCTCTGGCCGAATACCACAGGTGCCATCACGAACTACCATCCCCATCATTCATCATCATCTCTTTCATCTTTATTAAATGACACCGCCGGGGTCATGGAACCGGGCCTTGCCACCGTGGCGTCCCAGCAGCAGAAACGTGGCCTGGTAACAGTGCCCCACGGCCCCGGTTTGTGCGTCACATGCGACGACTCCGGCCACCATTATTTGAGGCCCTCACCGCCATCTTCATAATGGCCAGTGCCTTATCCTCCACACAGAACAGCGCCCGCAGTGGGTCCCCTCTGTACCACTCACAGCATCAAAGGACTCCAGTATCACCCCTGTCACCTGTGATCCCTGCTCCTCTGCCGCTCTCCTCCCTGGTAAGACACCATCGAATTATAAAACGGACACCATATGGGGTTTTTTCCCTCCAAATTTGGGATGCATCTTATAATCTGGTGCGTCTTATAAAACGAAAAATACGGTATACAGCAAAGTCTTGCATTGGAACTGTTTTTCATTTGGAACTGGAGGTACACTTTAAGATATTTTGGTCGCGATTCATCTAGAATGGCGTTCACACTGGTCTAATTAGGGGGCATGAAGAGTCAGATGCTCCTAATTCATGAAAAGGTTAAACTGGTGTGATCAGAGACAACTGTAAGGCAAGGTCCACACTGTGTTTGTGCTCACTGACGGCATACCCTCCAGAGGTATGTGCCTGATTTTGGCCACAGTCAGGATGGATGTCAAGGCATTCGTCTGCTGTAACGGCTCACTATCAATATGATCGCATATTGACTCTACACCCACCTTTTTTTTTTAACAAAACATGACTTGCAGAATATGGCGACAGAAGCCAAATTGTTTTTGTAAAAAATTTTTGAGCAGTAAATTAAAAAATAAATATATAAATTTGACATCCCATAATCATGACTCTTAGAAAAAGTTAAAAGATCGCTACCAGATAACCAAAAAGTGACCAGTGCTATTACAAACAAGTAAAAAATTAAAGTGACATTACTGGCGTTTTTTTTTTCACCATTTCCACTTATTTGGTAAAATAAATGGTGTCATGCAAAAATAGCAAGCCCTCTTGCTTCTAATACTAAAAAAGTTATGGCTCCCAGTAGGAGAGGAAAAAAAATGACAGTATTCTGGGAAAAAGTTCTATGTCTGCGTCATTACAACCTCATGTTCAGGGATTGTTACGCCACAAATGTCCTGTCCATAGTCAAAGCAATCTGATGTACACCGTACACAAGTATTGGTGCTCAACTCTAAATCATTAAATTCAGGTCTTTTATATGGTCCCACTGCCACAGGTATATAAATTCCAGCCTCAAACATGCAATCTGTTCTGCAAATATTTGTGAAACAATAACAAATTCTAAAGAGCTTACTGGTCACTGATCATGGTGCTGTAATATGTTGTCACAAGTCATTTCATGAATGGCAAAACTGACCTGGTTTGGTGTTGAATAACTTGACTGGCCCTCAAAGAGTCCTAACCTCAACCCCATCAATCGCCTTTTGGCCTGAACTAGAGATTGCAAACCAGGTCCTCTCGTCCATCATCAGTGGCTGACCTGATAAATCAACAAAGTCTGCATAAAAATACCTCAGAATTCGTTAGAAAGCCTTCCAAAAGAGTGTAAGCTGCAATATCAGCAAAGGGAAATGACCATGGATTTAGAATGAAATGTCATAAAAGCTCCTTCCAATGTAATGTGTAGACATCACGATACTTTCTTCATCGTTCCTTATGGGAGACCCAGACCATGGGTGTATAGCTTCTGCCTCCGGAGGACACACAAAGTACTACACTCAAACGTGTAGCTCCTCCCTCCGGGCTATATACACCCCCTGGATGACAATCTAACCAGTTCAATGCTTTGTGTTTCAGGAGGTCACACACACACATGCATTCTCTGATTTTTAATTTTTAAGATTTTTGATTTCAAAGATATGGAAGAAAAGCGGGTCCAGTCTGGACTCCCGGCATGTCCCTTCTCACCCCACTGTGTCGGCGGTGCTGTTAAGGTTGACTTTACAAGGCTGGAGCCTTCACATGCCGCGCTCCTTCACCATCCTCTGAGGCTCTGGCTTGAAGTGGGAGCCATCACGGTCCTCTCTGCTTTGCAGGAGACCGGTCTCCATCCGCAGCCCTGTCAGGATTCTGCCGGACGGAGCGCTTAACCCCCCCCCAGGGACATGGCCCTGCGTCTCAAAAGCTAAGTATTGAGACGTTTCTCAGGGGTCCCGGGTACATTTATTATGGGGAGAGTGTGTCTTTTGACTTTGCTGTAAATTCCGGCCGGTTCTCTGGGTTTTTCCTGAGAACCGCGCCGAGGGTGCCTGCTCGTCGGCCGCATGTAAAAATCTAGGCCCCGGCTTCAGTTGCGGCCTAGTTTCGGTTTCAGCTTCCCCTGCATGTCATTCATGCAGGGGAACAGTGTGGCTCCGCCCACCGGCCGTTCAGCAGAGGGGAGGACACTCCTCTCTGAGGAGATGTTCCCTCCCCTGTATCTCTCCTTGGCCCTCCGGTTTCCCGCTCTTGGGCTGATCCCCGCCCCCCCTCCTCACTCCAGCTCCATTTTATCAGCGTTCTCACACTGATCGGCGCTGGCTGCTGCAGCTGCTGCATCCTGGAAAGCGCTTCACTGGGGGTCCGAGCTGTGGAATCCGGAGGGCACACACGGTCTGGTAAGCCACAACCTCTGGTTGTGGGCTTTATTATACACTCTCAGGGGGTCATTCTACAGGAGTGTATTCTTTACTGCAGAGCCTCCACCTCAGCAGCATGTCTGTCACTAGGAGCAAGTCTGCTAAGCTGTACGCTATATGCACTGCATGTAAGCTCATTCTGCAAGAACCGAGCACTTATCCACACTGTGATGCCTGCTCTAACATGGTGGTGCCTCAGCCTGGAGCCTCTTCAGGGGTCCCTCCGGCTGCTCCGGCCCCGGTGGCTGAACCCCCGGCTTGGGTAGCATCTTTTTCCAGAGCTATCTCCCAGTCTTTTGCCGACTCCATGGGACAGCTGTCCCGGACTCTGCTGACCATGAATCAGCCCCCTTCTCAGGGCGCCTCTGCTGCTCCGAGCTCTGCAGAGCTCTCAGAGCATGTTTTAGGACCCCGTCCTCCTAAACGGAGACGCAGAAACCCTTCTCCTTCCTCGTCCCACGGCTCTGATTCACGAGCTGAATTGCAGGGCGAGGAGGATACTTTTACTGTGGGCTCAGACGCTACCTCTATGTACCCCATTGACTTATCTGAGGGTGATGCGGATGTTAGTGACTTGATTGCATCCATTAACTCCGTACTGAACCTCAATCCCCCAGTGTCAGAGGAACAAGCCTCTCTGGTAGAAATACACCAGTTTACCTCTCCTAAGAGAGCTAGGAGTACGTTTTTTAACCACTCCAGTTTTCAGGCCACTGTTACCAAGCCCAGGGCCTGTCCTGACAAACGCTTCCCAAAGCGTAGTTCTGATGACCGTTTTCCCTTTCCACCAGAGGTGGTTAAGGAGTGGGCTCAGTCCCCAAAGGTAGACCCTCCGGTGTCTAGAATCTCAGCCCGGACAGTCGTATCTGTGGCCGATGGCACCTCTCTTAAGGATCCCACTGACCGCCAGGTTGACCTTCTGGCCAAATCTGTATATGAGGCGGCAGGAGCCTCGTTCTCCCCGTCTTTTGCAGCAGTGTGGGCTCTTAAGGCAGTCTCTGCCTCTCTGGCGGAGATACATTCCCTCGCCAGGGACTCTATACCCGAGATGGTTGCCTTAACTTCCCAGGCTTCGGCTTTTTCGTCCTACGCCATGTCTGCCATTCTGGAGGCTTCTCACCGCACGGCGGTGGCTTCCGCTAATTCTCTCGCGATCCGCAGGATTTTGTGGCTTCGAGAGTGGAAAGCAGACGCTTCTTCTAAGAAGTACCTTGCTGGGCTCCCCTTTGCTGGGTCCCGGCTGTTCGGTGAACAACTGGATGAAATTATTAAGGAAGCTACTGGCGGGAAGAGTACTTCCTTGCCACAAACTAAAACCAGGAAACCTGTCCAGGGCAGGAACCAGTCGAGGTTTCGTTCCTTTCGTTCCTCTAACTGGTCGTCCTCTAAGCCCTCAGCCTCGTCCACTAACTCAGCCAAGGATCGTAAACCCAACTGGCGCGCGAAGCCGCGTCCTCAGAAGAACGGAGGAGCCGCTGCCACTAAGGCAGCCTCCTCTTGACTATCTGGCTGCGCCAGCAACGTCCTTGGTCGGTGGCAGGCTCTCCCTCTTTGGCGACGTGTGGTTTCAGCACGTCTCCGATCAGTGGGTGCGGGATATCATCTCCCACGGCTACAGGATAGAATTTTCTTCCAGCCCGCCAAACAGATTTTTTCTGTCCATTCCCCCCTGCTCCAAAGCCGCCGCCTTCTCACAGGCCGTGGCATCCTTGCAGGCCAACGGTGTAATTGTTCCGGTTCCCGCCCGGGAACGGTTCAGAGGTTTCTACTCAAACCTCTTCCTAGTCCCCAAGAAGGACGGTTCCTTCCGGCCCATCCTGGATCTCAAGCTTCTCAACAAGCATGTTCAGGTGCGGCGCTTTCGCATGGAATCTCTGAGATCAGTCATTGCCTCAATGACCCAAGGAGATTTTCTAGCATCCATCGACATCAGAGATGCCTATCTGCATGTGCCTATTGCGGTTTCACACCAACGTTGGCTACGCTTTGCAGTCGGAGAGGAACATTTCCAATTCGTGGCTCTCCCCTTCGGGTTAGCCACGGCCCCTCGTGTTTTCACCAAGGTCATGGCAGCAGTGGTTGCGGTCCTGCATCTCCAGGGGTTGGCAGTAATCCCCTACCTGGACGACCTTCTAGTCAAGGCCTCATGCAGTGCAGACTGCCAGCGGAGCGTCTCGCTCACTCTCGACACGCTTGTTCAATTCGGGTGGCTTGTCAATCTGCCCAAGTCCACTTTGACCCCGACCCAGGAACTTACGTACCTAGGGATGCAATTCGAGACTCTGCCGGCACTTGTGAAGCTGCCCTTAGTCAAACAGCAGTCCCTTCATCTGGCGGTGCGCTCTCTGTTGAAGCCCCGCCGTCATTCCATCAGGCACCTCATGCAGGTGCTGGGTCAGATGGTGGCGTCAATGGAAGCGGTTCCCTTTGCCCAGTTCCATCTGCGTCCCCTGCAGCTGGACATTCTCCGCTGTTGGGACAAGCGGACCTCTTCCTTGCACAGGCTAGTGGCTCTGTCGCCGCAGACCAGGAGCTCTCTTCAGTTGTGGCTTCGGCCCCTCTCTCTGTCACAGGGACGCTCCTTCCTGACTCCGTCCTGGGTGATCCTCACCACGGATGCCAGCCTCTCCGGCTGGGGAGCAGTATTTCTCCACCACCGAGCACAGGGCACTTGGACTCCGTCCGAATCAGCCCTCTCGATCAATGTGCTGGAAATCAGGGCTGTTCTTCTAGCTCTCGTAGCCTTTCACCACCTGTTGGCGGGCAAGCACATTCGAGTCCAGTCGGACAACGCGACAGCGGTTGCCTACATCAATCACCAGGGCGGGACTCGCAGCCGCCTGGCGATGTTGGAGGTTCAACGAATCCTTCAGTGGACGGAGGACTCCAAGTCCACCATATCCGCAGTCCACATCCCAGGCGTAGAAAACTGGGAGGCCGATTATCTCAGCCGTCAAACCGTGGACAGCGGCGAGTGGGCCCTGCATCCGGCAGTGTTCAGGTCAATCTGCCGCAAGTGGGGCACTCCGGAAGTGGATCTAATGGCATCCCGGCACAACAACAAGGTTCCGGTTTACGTGGCTCGCTCCCACGATCCTCAGGCCTTCGCAGCGGACGCGCTGGTTCAAGATTGGTCCCAGTTCCGTCTGGCCTATGTGTTTCCTCCTCTAGCGCTCTTGCCCAGGGTTCTGCGCAAGATCAGAATGGAGGGCCGTCGGGTCATAATCATTGCTCCAGACTGGCCCAGGCGAGCTTGGTACCCAGACCTGCTCCGTCTGTCCGTAGAAATGCCGTGGCATCTCCTGGACCGCCCAGACCTTCTCTCTCAAGGTCCGTTTTTCCGCCAGAATTCTGCGGCTCTCAGATTGACGGCGTGGCTCTTGAGTCCTGGATCCTGACGGCTTCAGGCATTCCTTCTGAGGTCATCTCCACTATGACTCAGGCTCGGAAGTCTTCCTCGGCCAAGATTTACCACAGGACTTGGAAGATTTTCCTGTCCTGGTGTCGCTCTTCCGGCCATGCTCCTTGGCCGTTCTCCTTGCCGACCATCCTGACCTTTCTACAGTCCGGTCTGCAGCTAGGACTGTCCCTCAATTCCCTCAAGGGACAGGTGTCGGCTCTGTCGGTATTATTCCAGCGGCGTATCGCCCGACTGGCTCAGGTGCGCACCTTCATGCAGGGCGCATCTCACCTCATTCCTCCTTACCGGCGGCCTTTGGATCCCTGGGATCTTAATCTGGTCCTCACGGCCTTACAGAAACCCCCCTTTGAGCCTCTTAGGGAGGTTCCTTTGTTTAGACTTTCACAGAAAGTGGTTTTTCTAGTAGCCATAACTTCTCTCAGGAGAGTCTCTGATTTGGCTGCGCTCTCTTCGGAGTCACCTTTTTTAGTGTTTCACCAAGACAAGGTGGTTCTCCGTCCGACTCCGGATTTTCTCCCTAAGGTGGTGTCTTCTTTCCACCTTAACCAGGACATTTCGTTGCCTTCCCTTTGTCCGGCCCCTGTGCATCGCTTTGAGAAGGCGTTGCATACCTTGGATTTGGTGCGGGCGCTCCGAATCTATGTGTCACGCACCGCCGCTTTTAGGCGGTGCACCTCACTTTTTGTGCTAACCACGGGTCAGCGCAAGGGTCTCTCGGCTTCTAAACCGACCCTAGCTCGTTGGATTAGGTCGGCCATCTCCGATGCCTACCAGTGTTCTCAGGTGCCCCCACCGCCAGGGATTAAGGCGCACTCGACCAGAGCTGTCGGTGCCTCCTGGGCTTTCAGGCACCAGGCTACGGCTCAGCAGGTTTATCAGGCTGCCACTTGGTCTAGTCTGCACACCTTTTCGAAGCACTACCAAGTGCATGCTCATGCTTCGGCAGATGCGAGTTTGGGCAGACGCATCCTTCAGGCGGCTGTCGCCCATTTGTGAAGTTAGGTTTTGCCTACTTCTCAGTTTGGTTTATTTCCCACCCATGGACTGCTTTGAGACGTCCCATGGTCTGGGTCTCCCATAAGGAACGATGAAGAAAAAGAGAATTTTTTTTACTTACCGTAAATTCTTTTTCTTATAGTTCCGACATGGGAGACCCAGCACCCTCCCTGTTGCCTGTTGGCAGTTCTTGTTCCGTGTGTTTCACCGGCTGTTGTTGTAGACAGAGGTTCCGGTTTTTCCGAGTTTTACTCTATCTCTACTTATGGGTGGATGTCCTCCTTCAGCTTTTGCACTGAACTGGTTAGATTGTCATCCAGGGGGTGTATATAGCCCGGAGGGAGGAGCTACACGTTTGAGTGTAGTACTTTGTGTGTCCTCTGGAGGCAGAAGCTATACACCCATGGTCTGGGTCTCCCATGTCGGAACTATAAGAAAAAGAATTTACGGTAAGTAAACAAAATTCTCTTTTTCTTTGTCGCTCTATTGGGAGACCCAGACAATTGGGTGTATAGCTACTGCCTCCGGAGGCCACACAAAGTATTACACTTAAAAGTGTAAGGCCCCTCCCCTACTGCCTATACACCCCCCGTGGGATCACGGGCTCCTCAGTTTTCATGCTTTGTGCGAAGGAGGCTAACATCCACGCATAGCTCCACTGTTTAGTCAGCAGCAGCTGCTGACTTTGTCGGATGGAAGAAAAGAGGGCCCATACTAGGGCCCCCAGCATGCTCCCTTCTCACCCCACTTTTGTTGGCGGTGTTTGTTAAGGTTGAGGTACCCATTGCGGGTACGGAGGCTGGAGCCGACATGCTGCTTTCCTTCCCCATCTCCTTAGGGCTCTGGGTGAAGTGGGATCCTATCGGTCTCCAAGCACAGGAGACCGTGCTCCGTCCACAACCCCTGGGAATCTGCTGGACATGGAGCTGAGTATCGTCAGGGACAGGGCCCTGCTACATTAAGGTACTCTGGGTCCCCGTACAGATCGCGCACACACACCAGCATTGCTGGGTGTGTTAGTGCGCCGGGGACAGCAGCGCGGCGCGCTGGTGCTTTACTCACTGCAGCTTTGCTGAGTGAGTTTCTGTATTAGGAACTGCTGCGCCGGCCGCGGCTGGCGGTTTTTTACACTGCGGCGCGGCTGGGACGTGTGGTGCGCCGGGGACTTCCGCGCTGGCCGTGCTTATACGACGGCCGCGCTTATAAATCGAGTCCCCGGCTTTTGCGGCCTAGTTCCGTTTCGTTCCCGCCCCCAGGCCTGCCAGTCAGGGGAAGGGCGGGACGCTGGTCAGAACGTCAGCGCCGAGGGCTGGAGTCTGCTTAGCATACTCCAACCCCCCTCACTAGGCACAGTGGGACGCTAGTTTCCCGCACTTTGTCTGGGGCACGCCCACGGCCCGCCCCTCTTCACAGGACGCCGGCAGCCATTCCTGTTTGCAGTCTGAGTGGAGAAGGGACACGAGCTCTGGGAGACCCAGGCACGGGATTCTGGCGGTCACACACCCGCTTTTCAGCGGGCGGTAAGCAGCCCTCGAGGGCTCACCCCACTAGTGCCGCAGTGTTCATTTGTACTTTATGCTTGTATGATACATTGCATTGTACGGTCGCTATTCTTGGCTATATACCCTCCTAGATTGCTAGACAACAGCATGTCGTCCGCAAAAAGCAAAGGGGCCAAGACACAGGCTTTCTATGCTACTTGTACCGCATGTAAGGCATGTCCCCCACTGCCCTATAATGTCCCCCACTGCCCTATAATGTCCCCACTGCCCTATTATGTCCCCCACTGCCCTATTATGTCCGCCACTGCCCCATAATATGCTCCATAAAGTCCCCCACCGCTTCTTAATGCCACTTGTAAAATAACACTGCTCCTCCCCCACCCGCAGCCCCTCATATAAAAGTACATCTTCGGCTCCTCTGGAGCGCTTACCTGTGCCTGCGCGTCCTCCTCTTCATCCCTGCAGCTGCGGCCTCGGTGATGATGATGTCGGTGCAGGACTGAGGCGCGCTCCTCTGCAGCCCTGGCGATGACGGTACGTTGCGGGGCTGAGCAGAGCTGCTCTCCCTCCTGTCACCGGCCGCACTGTACAAATGTATTGCGCGCCTGAAAGACGCGCATACATCTGAATACCGGCGCGGTTGGTGCAGGCCTGGGGACTCCCGCAGTGCACCGCTAGGACCTTTGGTGAGTCACATGACACATGTGATGTCACTAAAGGTCCTGCAACTGCGAAAACTTCAGTGATCATACAGAACTTGTACGATCACTGAAGTTTACGATTGAAAGGCTGGGTGCCGGGGCCCACTCAGGCCTGTGCATGGGCGTACCCAGGATCAAAGCCATGGTCGTTCACATTGTAAAATATTAGAACGGAAAAGGTGAATGAAACGAAAATTTTGAGAATTAAATGTAACTATAGCTCGATTAATGACTCCGCGCCCCTCTCCACACACACACACACACAATACAATACATCCCCCCATCACCCACTACATACACACACCCAAATACCATGCACCCCCCATTACCATCTCCCCACGCACACAATACAATGCACTCCCCCATCCCCACCTACGCACACACAATGCACCCCCGATCACCCCCTACACACACACACTACAATGCACCCCCATTACCCTCACACATACACACACACACACACAATACACGCTCCATTACCCCCCCCCCACACACACACACACACACACACACAAATACATCCCCCCTTCACCTGCTACACACACAAATACAATGCACCCCCCATCACCCCCTACACACACACACCCACAATACAATGCACCCCCACTACTCCACACACACACACACACACACACACACACACACACACAATGCACCCCCATTACTCCCTACACACACACACACACAATGCACCGTCCATCAGCCCCTACACACACACAATGCACCCCCCATCACCCCCTACACACACACACACACACACACAATACAATGCACCCCCACTACTCCCTACACACACAATGCACCCCCATTACTCCCTACACAAACACACACACAATGCACCGTCCATCAGCCCCTACACACACACAATGCACCCCCCATCACCCCCTACACACACACACTCACAATACAATGCACCCCTACTACTCCCTACACACACAATGCACCCCCATTACTCCCTACACCCACACACACACACACACATAATGCACCGTCCATCAGCCCCTACACACACACAATGCACCCCGCATCACCCCCTACACACACACACACACACACACAATGCACCCCCCCATCACCCCCTACACACACACACACACACACACAATGCACCCCTCCATCACCCCCTACACACACACACACACACACACAATGCACCCCCCAATCACCCCCTACATACACACACACACAAACACACAAAACAATGCATGACCCCCTACACACACACAATACAATGCATGACCCCCTACACACACAATACATCCCCCCATCACCCACTACACACTGTGAGGTATCAACCGGCTGTATTACAAAGGGCCGGTATGTTTTGCAGAAGCGTGGGTGCTCTGCAATGTGAAGCTGGCTGGGACCTGTGGTTCCACAGGATTGCATTACATGCAGGGCCATGGAAGGGTGTGTGATGCTGATTACACACTCCTTACCACCTGTGGGTGTGGCTCCAGGGGTTAAAGCAATCCTGTCTCTGAACCTGGGTGGAGTGTGTCTAGGGCAGTCTAGTTAGAGACTAGCTCTAGACTTCCAGTGTGTATGCTGGGAGAGAGTGAGAGCAGAGCCGAGAGTTCTGCATGAAGTGTGTCTAGGGCAGTCTAGAGAGAGACTGGCTCTAGATGTCCAGTGTGTGGACTGGAAACAAGTGAGAGCAGAGCCAGGAGCTTTGGGTGTATCAGCCTGCATGGAGGCTGATCACAAGGCTCTGATATTGAGTCTGAGGTGAGTGCAGCCAGGCCAGGGCTGTAGGGCGGAATCTCTCCAGGAGGAGAGACAGACAGGGGTCTGCAGAGGGCCCTGGGTGCTGGAAGGAACCTTGGCTAGAGTTGTACGCTGGCAGGAGCCAGAGAGTGGGGAAGTTGCTAAACTTCCATTATGGACTTATTGTTTATGTTTGAGGGCAGTTTATGCTGAGTGTTTTTAATAAACTGCCAGAATTTCTATGAAGAGACTGTGTACGTGTGTTGCTGAAGCTACCTCACACCGCTGCAAGCGAGTGAAACCCCCCACGTTGCAGGGCGCAACGTTACATATGGTGGAGAATGCGGGCATGCGGTCTGGTTGCTAGGGGCAACGCAGCCTGGTTGCTAGGGGCAACGCCCTAGGACATATTCCTGTGGATACGGACTGCTTGCGGTGGATCGGCGGGTCCACGAAAATTTTTTGAAGCGGTTTGCGGTGGATCGGCGGGTCCACGAAAATTGTCTGCGCACTCAAGCAGCTGGCGGTGGATCGGCGGGTCCACGAACAGGGACAGCGCTCTCAAGCACCTGGTGGTGAATCAGCAGGTCGTTGGGGACCCGTGCTGCAGTGGCGAGAGTCCAGCGACTGGAGGTTCCAGGCCAGCCGGAATTGCAAGGCCCTGCTTGGTGAGCAGTGATACACCACAGGCTGGAGATCCTGGTTGTACGGGCGGTACAACCCGGAAAGCATGGAGGAGCTCCTGAACCAGCTGCTGCAGAGCCAGCAGCACCAACAGCATGTGCCTGGAGGTCCAGTGACAGCAGTGGGGGCTAAAAGCCAAAAAGAGGGAATGGTCCCTGCGGACGTTGTGGAGGAGCTGTACCAGTTCCTGGTCCAGGGACAGCAGAAGCTGTCAGTGTGTAGCGATGTCGCAGCCATGGACCAGTTTGAGCGTACCCTTCGGGGGCCAGTATGGACACTGGGTGCCCAGGGAGACAAGGGCAAACAGTGTGAACTGGCGGCTAAGGACATTGCATGGCAACCGCAAAAGGGGGCGGAGTCCCAGAAGGGAATAGTTGCCCATAAGGGGGTGGAGTCCCATAAAGGGGTGGTTGCCCATAAGGGGGTGGAGTCCCATAAAGGGGTGGTTGCCCATAAGGGGATGGAGCCCCAGAAAGCGGTGGTCCCCCAAAAGGGTGCGGAGCATCCCAAATCCAAGTGGCGCAGATGGACTGTAGCCAGGGACAACAGTGTTCATGCCACAAGTGTCCTGTTTGCAATATAGACCACCCATCCGACGAGAAGCCACGTCTGTGTTCCGTGGAAGTGGATGGGGAATCTGTAACAGGGGTCGTAGACTCAAGGAGCTTGGTGACCCTGGTGAGGGCCACCTCTGATGTCCACTTGATTCCTGGAAGGAAGATCCACGTCGGCTGCACCCACAGTAATGAGACAGAATACCCGGTATCCAGCGTGGTCATTAAGACAGCCTGGGACAGTGGTTCTCATGATGTTGGAGTAGTCTCAGATTTACTGCACCCAATTATTATAGGTTGGGACTCTAAATTATTTGTGCACTTGTGGAAGCAGGGGGACGTATACGGTTGCTTGTGTAAGAGCCGGAACAGCCCAAAGGAAACCCCACCACATTGGGAGGTGAAAAGGGGTCCTTGTTGTGCAGTTATGTGTGGTAAGGAGGAGATAGCACCTCCTAAAATTGACTGTCCTAAGTTAGGGGTGACCAAAGAAAATGATGGACGGACCCAACTTAGTGACATAAGGACTAAGGGAATAACCGATAGTCTGACCGTTAAAAACGGGGTAGCTCCAGAAAGGGAGGCAGATATCTGGTTAAGTGGGGACATGATAGTCCAGGATGCCAGGGGGAGTGATGATGACTCCAGTAAAGATACTGACTCTAGTAAGGTGACAAACGAGTACAGTGTGGTACAGATGGGCGAGAAGGGCAAAACTTCCTCCCGACGCCGAAGACGTAATAAGCGCCGAGAGGGGGCACAGGGTATGCCGTCTGAGGGTGCAGAGAAAGTGACATGCCTGGTTAATGAAGACATGGTGCTAATAACACCTGCTACGGTGGAGTCAGACGGTGATATCCTACAAAAGACTGAGGAATCAGAGATTGAACTGACACATTGTGACGACAGAAATCAGCGGGCTGCAAGTGCAGAGAAGGAGCCAACCAGCTTGGCTGGTAATCTAAAACAGAGGGCACCCCATGCTGTTATTTTAAATTAAATAAATAATTTAAAACAAAAAACATGGGGTCCCCCCAAATTGGATCACCAGCCAAGGTAAAGCAGACAGCTGTGGTCTGGTATTCTCAGACTAGGGAGGCCCACTGTTATTGGACACTCCCCAGCCTAAAATTAGCAGGCCACAGCCGCCCCAGAAGTGGCACATCCATTAGATGTGCCAATCCTGGTGCTTCGCCCCAACTCATCCCGTGCCCTGGTGCGGTGGCAAACGGGGTAATATATGGGGTTGATGCCAAATGTGTAATGTCACCTGGCATCAAGCACTGAGATTAGTGATGTCACGCGTCTATCAGATATCCGACATCAGAAACCCAGTCAGTAATAAAAAAAAATAGACAACAAAAAAAAAAGTTTTATTTGAAAATACACTCCTCAAAACATTCCCTCATTCACCAATTTATTCAAAAGAAAAACAAATCCAGGTCCAGCATAATCCAATAAGGGGGTCCCATGACAATCCATACCATAGTCAATGTCCCAGTCAATGAAGAACAGAATGTTCCTCATTGGCTGGGAGAGTAATGCAGTGACCTGAGCTAACATCAATAGCCCAGGTCACTGCAGGGGATGCCGAGCGCTGCTGTCAGGAGGTTAAATGAAATCATTACCTGCGGTGACGATCTTCGCTTCACTCCTGTCAGCGCTGTCCCTGACTTCTATGCCCGCCGCGTTCTCAGCATTATCGCCCGAGACGTCACCGCTAGTGACGTGAGAACGCAGCGGCATAGAAGCCAGTGACAGCGCTGACAGGAGTGAAGCGAAGATTGTCACAGCAGGCAATGATGTCATCTAACATCCTGATGGCAGCGCTCGTTATCCCCGCGGCTGCCTGCGCTGCAATGTGAGAGGCTGCTGAGCCTGCAATGAAGGCAGCCGCGGAGTATATCCTACAAGACTCAGTAGGAACACTGAAAAGCAGCAGATCCAAATGACAACCCCACTGGTATAACAATACAACAACCTGCAACCTCACGCTCCCTTTCTGAAGTAGAACAACAACTCCCAGCATACCCACACAACCCATCGGTATGCACCAAAGCGCACATTGCAGCTTTTTTTTTTTTTTGCTGCGTTTTTGTGGTGACTACAGATGCAGCATATCAATTCTTTCTGTGTTTTTGAGCCCTTCCAGTCAATAGAATTGACTTTAAAAATACACTGGGCAAAAACGCAAAAAAATGCACGCCAGGGGTATGTTTTTTGGGACCAAAACCGTGCATCTTTGTGGTCTCCACAAAGATGCAGCATGCGCACATGGCAAATTGCTGCCCGTTAGTGTTTCCACACATTAGGAAATCCCTTTCATGACCCCCATAAAGTATGATCCCAACAAAAGTGCCCCCCAAACACTGTATGATACACCCAAAGTGAATTCCTGCACAGTACCCTCCACGCACAGTTTGATGATTCTACATCACCTCCCACCCAGCAAAGCATAATACACCCACAACAACCCCAACACAGTACGATGGCCCCAACACAGCCCTTCATACAGTAGAATGGCCCCTTTATATTCTATAACGGTCTGCACACAGTATAATGGGCCCCACATAGCCTTCCAAATAGTATAATGGCTACCATATAGGCCTTTAAACAGAATAAGGCTATGTGCGCACGCTGCATCTTTGTGGTGACCACAAAGATTCATGTTTTTAGGCCCAAAAAAACGCACTCTCGGCATGTATTATTTGCCACGTTTTACTGCGTTTTTGCTCAGTGTGTTTTTTAAGTCATCTATTGATTGGAAGAGCTCAAAAAACGCAGGAAAAAATGCAGTAAGAATTGACATGCTGCATCTTTGTGGTCACCACAAAGATGCAGCCAAAAAAAAGCTGCAAAGTGTGAACAGAAAAACTGAAATCACATAGACTTTTCTGGGAAGGAAATGCAGGAAGTTTTGTTACCAAAACTGCACTCAAAAAACGCAGTGTGCATACAAGGCCTAACTGTTACCCACACAGCCCTCCAGTGGTGCCCCTATAGCAATCAAAAATGTATAATGGCCTACATATAATAATAATATATAATATTTATTCATTTATATAGCGCTATTAATTCCACAGCGCTTTACATACATTGGCAACACTGTCCCCATTGGACTGCAATGTGAGAGGCTGCTGAGCCTGCAATGAAGGCAGCCGCGGGGCTGGAGCGGGACACAGACTGCACGGGCACTCCTGCTGTCCTGAGCAGGGGGCCTGGTGCTGGCGTTGACACCGTGGGCGGGGAGAGTACGGGGTGCGGAGGAATGTGTGGGAGGGTGCAGGGAAGAGGTGCGGGGACTCCACGCACTGTACTCGCCCAGCAGGGCGGCAACATTCTGTTCTAGATTTGCATGTCAACATGGTCCTGCCCATGTTGACATGAAATGACCGGAAGCAGCAAAATCGCGGCAGGAGCGATCACATGACCGCTCTGAGCCGGGGGAGAAAGGCTGACAGCAGGGCAGGTAAGAGATCACTAGCTACTTACCTGCCCCAATGTAGCCCAATAGGGTAATAATGAAGAAAAGTCAAAATAAGCCGGATAACCCCTTTAATTATAAAGGCCATAGATCAGAGGTTAGAGGTGGTAACCTATTTAAGGCCCTTGCGCAACTTGAGTCATTGGATTTATAGATTGGACACAAGGACTACTATTGGGCTCAATGAGAGCTTTGACTGCTTTCTTTAATTGGGTATTTTTATGTGGTGTGAGAATGGGACTGTTTGTGTTAAATTATTTTTTAATTGTTTCTTTTTCTTTTTATCCATAATTTAGAGATCTGTATATGCTAAAACCATACCTGAGGTGGTCTGCAAATTTTGAGGTACTTCACGCGACCCGCTCAGTGACTTAGATGTTGACTTTGATTGGGTCTTTTCCCTGAATGAAGTGCCTATGAGAAAATAAGAAAAACGATTATTATCTAAGAAAAGTGGAGAAAAACATTGTACAACAATTTAATTATAGTTAGGATACAACTAATATTTAATACATTTACTCAATAATTTAGTTTTTTGCATTTCTTGATTTTGCTTGCCTTATGGCATGTCATTTTTAATTTTGCATATAATATTTCTGTTTACACAACAACATGAACACTATGCACTTTTTTGTTTGTCTATTGATTAGTGATGGACAGACCCAGACTGTAAAATTTAGAATCCGAGAGGTTTTAAAAATACCCGAGTACTGGACCCGGGCCTGGAGTTCTCAGGGAACTCCGGATAAAGATCCGGAACCTTTGGAAATAAAAAATAAAAAAAGGAAAAATAAAGAAAATAAGAATAAAGCAGGCGCGTTATAACAATAGCAGCCCACAGCCACTCAGGATTGTCACATCCATTAGATGTGACAATCCTGGCACTCTACCCGATTCTTCCCGATTCCCCTGGTGCGGTGGCAATCAGGCTAATAAGGGGTTAATAACAGCTCACATCTGCCACTAAGCCCTAGATTAGCAATGGCAGGGTCTATGAAAACCCTACCCCCATTACTAATCTGTAAGTGAAAATAAATAAACACAAACACAAAATAAGATAAAAACAACACCCTCTTTCACTCCTTTATTAACCCCAAAAACTCCCAGGTCTGATGTAATCCACACGAGGTCCCATAACGATTCCAGCTCTGCTACATCTGAAGTGACAGTGCGTGGGCATAGAATATGACCACCCGCTGTGATCTTAAGGCAGAGAATGAGTCGCAGCGATGTGTGGTGACGTAACTTAGGTTATTTGCGGTCACAGCTGGAGCTGCCCATTGTCATCCACCTATGATCGCAGGTAACCTGACCTCATTGAACTGAGTGACCACTACTATCCATAAAAGTGGCGTAATACTTTGGCAAAATTACTCCCAGAAATAAAATGTGAGTCAGAAATACATTCAGGCATCTTCCGCATGCTGTTGCCATTCAGTTTCAACAATTTTCCATCCATTGCAATATTTTTACAGCCCTCGCAGGCCTATTTCCAACGTCCTCTGGAAAATTATTCGAGTTTCCCATTGACTTGGATTGGGTTCGTTATTCGGTATGAATACACAAATGTAGAAATTATTGGATTTGAACAATCCGAACCCGAATATTTTAGCATTCGCCCATATCTAGTCATCACTAATGATAATTTTAAGGATGTCTAAAACTGATCAACTGGGAAAAGGTTGTTGCATTACTCGTAAATCAAATGCCATGTCCTTCTTCAATTTGTCCAATTATTAATACCAGGTTTTGGTTAAAATGAGGCTACCATTTCAAGGTTAATTTTTCATCAAGGAGAAACTACGCTGAAAATCTATCTTTTGAATCATGTGCATTGAATATTTTTTTGGTATGGTATCAGAAGACTCAGAAGGAAAAATGTATGTAACAAAATTAAAACATTGTCGTCCATTTGGCTTATCCCTAATCTATTAATTTTACACTAGGTGGTAAGATAGATGACATCTTTATTATCTGGAGGGGTACCGGTCCTGAACTGCAGAGCTTCATGACTTGGTTGAACAATAACCCATATAACATCAAACTAACCTATAAGGCAGATCGGGAGGCAATTGTTTTTCTGGACTATAATATAAAAATGGGGTACCAGACAGAAAAGGGTACTCCACGGGTACAATTATTATCAACAAGTAAGAGGGAAGAATCTTTTTCCTCACAGATACATTTCATCTCCAAGTTAACAGTCAGAGGGGGGCGATCAGGCAGATCTTGAACAAACACTGGTCGTTACTGAAGACCGACTAGAGTTTGAACGACGTTTTACTCATCGCCCACTCTTACCTGTTAGAAGGGGGAAAAGCCTAAAGGATATGCTGGTGAAGAACCATTACGTACCTAGGGTGGTATCTCGCATTGAGAAAGGGAGTCCCAAATTTGGTTGTTTTCCTTTTGTCTGCCCAGAGATGTTGTCAGCTTGGGATGGACCTAAAGAGTATAAAATAAAAAGTTACAAATCATGCAGTAAAAGTCACGTTATCTATTATGCAGTATGTGGCTGTAGCCTAATTTATATTGGGTTAACATCAAGGGAACAACGCGTCCGCACGAGGGAACATGTTAGGGACATAATTGCGGTGTGTGATGTTGTGGATCTTGATTCCCTGAGGATGATCCAGAGACATTTCAAGCTGCGCCATGACTGTGGTCCCACAGGATTGAAAATTTGTGGTATCGCAAGGTCCATTTAGAATCTAGGGGTATATATATATACACATATTACTATATGAATTTTGTCTCTGCATGATATAGGGACATTAGAAAATCTTTTAAGGACTATACATGGTCATATTCTTTAGGCTAAGGCTGATTCTCCTTATGTTTGGATGATTTTCTTACCACCCTGGTCGTGCCCTTTCACTTGCCAGTAGTAGATATGGTCTCGTTGGGTGCGCATGTGCGGGGCTGCCTCAGCATGAGTCCCCACCAAGGGAGCTTCCTTAGACGGATGCATGGGTTAACTGACGTTAGTGGAAGTATTCTTCAGATCCACGCTTCCCCTGGAATGACTGGATGAGGCGGACTCTATGTGCGGCGTCCCACCCCCTGCACGCGCCCAAACAGCGACGATCTCGCCCAAGACACCACATAATAAAACATACACATTACACTTTCCTCAAGCGAGGAAGCCAGGTGAGAACCGCGTGTCAGGGCTACTCAAAACATCCAGTTATAAGTGCACTTTATAGGTGAGTCCGGATCACGATGATTCATGGCTGTTAGCTCTATCGGTAATAGTAATGGTAGCCTTTGAGGCTTAGGCTGCGTTACATGGGTGATATTAGATTTTTGTGTTGTTATAGCGCCACCAGGTGGCCATCTGTATTAGTACATGCAGTGGTACCTGCAATGTATTTCAATGACCCCGATCCTGCTGTACCGGAAGTCGCCGGATCCTGATAGACAGAATCCTGTTTTTTGTACTGAGCATGCCCAGAAAGCAGCTTGGCATGGTCAATACAGAAATCTCCCTCTCTCTCAGACAGAAGACCAGGATCGTGAAGGGGTGAGAAGGAGTAATAAAGATGGAGTCCCTAAGTGTGTCTGTGTATTTATTTCTAATAAAGTGTCTGTGTATTTTTTTCTAATAAAGTATTTTTTCTGTGTGATGTCTTTTTTTTAACCCTTTATTGGAGATTCTTAATGGCCGGGTCAAACTTGGCCTGACATTAGCAATCTCAGGCTTTATATATATATATTTATATTTAGGTCATATAAGCAGTGGGGGTTAGCAGCCAGTAGCTGCTTGGGTTACCTTAGCAATAGAAAATGCAGCGGGAGTCCACACATTTTATTTTTTTTACCCCCTAACCCTAGAGTTAGGGTTATGTGTTTGGGGTTTTTGTTTATTTTTTAATGAATTTAAAAAAAAAATACTCATGGGCTACCGAGAACCCGAGCATTTTAGTGCTCACTCATCCCTACTTCTAACCATACAGCCAGCAGATCAAGTAATCTGATCAGCTGACTCCAGTGTTGGCCGATTACTTGTTCTGGGTCCCCCTGCATCCATCGCAGCGTGTGCTGCCTGTGAGGTCAGCTGAATTCGGCCGACACTGGAGTCAGCTGATCTGAACTCTGTTGAACTCCAGCCCGAACACTCTGCGATAGATGCAGGGGGACACAGAACAAGTAATCGGGCAACACTGGAGTCAGCTGATCTGAACTCAGCTGAACTCATGACCACACAGCCCGAACATGGTCACACGTGATCGGCAGCAGGCAGTGATTGCTGTTAACCTGCATCCATCACAGCGTGTGCGGACTGTGAGATCAGGAGTTCAGCTTATTCCCGATCAGCTGACTCCAGTGCCAGCCGATAAATTCTGTGTTCCCCTTCATCCATCACAAGTAGAAGTAGAAGCATACAATAAAATAACAATTGCGGTTGCATGCGTTGCACATTCAATCCACAGGATCCGGTCATATGCGGTTTGCATCCTGTCAAATGTGAAAGTAGCCTTACAGCTGGAGCAGGAAGAAGAAAGACAAGATGGCAGACTTACTTTGGGAGCTTACAGGAAGAAATCGCACAGACCAATTTTTGGGGCTCCACTCAAGGGGATCTGGGGCTGAGAAAAAAAGGAGACCGTCAGCTGATGATGAAATAGCTAGCAAAGTTATTGATCATTATCTCAAACCCATTGCCTCCTCTCTCTAGTCCGGCATTTCCTCTCTGCGGCGATCGCCATCCTCCTTCTTCTGAGGCCCATGTGCATGACGCGTCGTACATCATGCTCACTAGCTGGCATTGAGGTCCTGCGCAGGCGCACTTTGATCTGCCCTGCTCAAAGCAGATCCATGTATTGTAGTGCATATGCGTAAGAGATCTTTAACCCCTTAACGATCTGGTGGCTATCATGATAGCACAGGGTCATGTGATGACTCCAGTAGCTCACATGACTCAGGTCCTGTAAGAAAAAGCCAAATACTGGCTGTTACAAGAGATGATAATTTCTCCCAGTCTAAATTGTGCTGCTCTGATTGGGATAAATAAATGAGTGATCAGACAGCTGATCCTAATAGCCCCCTAGGGGTACTAGTCAAATTTAAAAAAAAATGTAAGAAAAAGTTTTGAAAAAGTAAAAAAAAAAGTAAAAACACCTAAAAGTTTAAATCATCCCTCTTTTGCCCCACTGAAAAATAAAGGGTTAAAAAAAAATATTCACACATTTGGTATCGCTGTCTTCAGCCCGATCTATCAAAATATAAAATCATTTGTTCTGATTTTTAAACGGCGTAGCAGCAAAAAAATTCCAAATGCCAAAATTACGCTTTTTGGTTGCCACAAATCTTAAGCAAAATGCAATAACAGGCAATGAACACATAGCATCTGCGCAAAAATGATCCTGTTAAAAACGTCAGCTCGAGATACTAAAAAAAGCCATCACTGAGCCATAGATTTAAAAAAATGAGAACGCTATGGGTCTCAGAAAATGGCGCAAAACGTCTGTCACTTTTTTCGGACAAACTTCTGATAATTTTTTTAACCCCTTAGATTAAAGTAAACCTATTCATGTTTGGTGTCTACAAACTTGCAGTAACCTCAGGCATCACAGCAGCACATCAGGTTTACCATATAGTGAACACAGTGAATAAAATGTCTCAAAAACAATAGAGCAATCACACTTTTTTTTGCAATTTCTCCACATTTGGATTTTTTTTGCCATTTTACAGTACACTGCATGGTAAAACTCACAGTTTCATTTAAAATTACAGCTCATTCTGCAAAAAATTAGCCCTCACATGACCATATTGACTGAAAAATAAAAAAGTTACGTCTGTCAGAAGAATGGCAAACCCCCCACAAATACCGAAAAGTGTAAAGTCGGCCGGTCGTGAAGGGGTTAACCTTTCCTCGCGCCTGCACATTACAGTACTTTCATCAGCAGGGCAGATGAATGCGCCTGCGCAGGACCGCAATGTCGGCTCGTGTGGATGACGTAGACACATCATCCACACTGTACTGGGAAGAAGGAGGCCGAAGATCGCAGCAGAGAGGATGCGTCAGACCTGAAAGAGGAGGCACCGCACTGGAGAGCTGCGACACCCATTGGACTGGACCCACCCTAGGTGAGTATTATAAAAGTACTTTTTCCGTTTTACAGAGCGGCCTAGGCTCTTATATACAGTATTTTGGAATGCTGTATATAAGAACTCAGTGGTATTGGACACAGCTTGTAGTCCCCAAATCTGGTGACAGATTCCCATTAAAAAATCGGAAGGAACACAAACTTGCACAATAAATCACCAACATATTTGTGCTTCTAAGGGCGTGATTTATTACGCCCAGTATCCATGCCAGAAAATCTACATAGGAATGACCACAAGGGACTTAACCTCTTACAGACATTGGACGTACTGGGTACATCGTAGATAATGGCGGTGTAATCATCGTCGGCTGCTGCTGCAGTAATCCGGCACCGATTTCCGCACATATATGCTGATCTGAACAGCAGACATGTGTAGCTTACAAGCAAGGGTGGATCCACGATTCACCCATGCCTTTTAATCTTTTAGACCGCGCTGTCAATTACTGACAGCGCAATGTAAATGGCCATGGCAGGGAAATTTCCTTTCCTCTACGCTATCGGAGTCCCCGTGACGCGATCACGGGAAACCGATGGTTGCCATGGTAGCACAGGGTTATGTCATAACTCATGTCGCTATCATGACTCACATCCTGTTACAGCCGGCTGGTTGTAACAGGACAGCAGCATTTCAGCTGATCAGAGCTCTGCCGCTCTGATCAGCAGAAATGAACAAGCGATCAGACAGCTAATCCTTACCCCTAGGGGGACTATTAAAATAAAAAAAGTTTAAAACAAAGTTTTAAAGAATTAAAAAAAACAACTAAAAATTTAAATCACTCCCCATTCGCCCCACTAAAAATCAAAGGGTTAAAAAAATAATAAATATACACTCATTTGGTATCACAGAGTTCAGAAATGCCCAGTCTATCAAAATCTAAAATGAATTAATATAATCGGTACAAAAAAAATTCCAACCGGCAAAGTTAAGTTTTTTCGTCTTCGCAAATTTTGAGCAAGATGCAATACCAGGGAGTCAAAACGTAGCATCTGCGCAAAAATCGTTCAGCTAAAAATGCAAACAAATAAGCCATCAGTGAGCCCCATATCCCAAAAAATGAGAACACTACAAGTTGCAGAAAATGGCGCTGAAAGTGCTCCAATTTTTTGGACAAACCTTTTTTTAACCCCTTAGATAAAAGTAAACCTAAACATGTTTAGTATCAACGAACTCATACCAACCTGAAGTATCACACCCACCCATCAGTTTTACCATAAAGTGAACACGGTGAATAAAGTACCCCATAAACCATTGTCCAATCACACTTTTTTGTAATTTTTCCGCACGTGGAAATTTTTTGCTGTTTTCCAGTTGCATATATGGTAAAACTCATGGTTTCACTTAAAAGACCAATACGTCCCGCAAAAAATAAGCCCTCTTATGGCAAGATTGACGGGAAAAATAAAAAAGTTACGACTCTCGGAAAAAGGGGAGCAAAAAACAAAAACGGAAAAATCGTCCAGGGGTTAGGGGGTTAAAGGTGTGAGTCCGTGAGCACATCAGGGACATTGAGAAAACAAAGACTCTGCATGAGACGGAACACCTAAAATCCCTACCAAAACATTTCCAATTGTACCATAAATCTGACTCAAGCAAATTCATTATAAAGGCCATAGATCAGAGGTTAGAGGTGGTAACCTATTTAAGGCCCTTGCGCAACTTGAGTCACTTTATTTATAGATTGGACACAAGGACTCCTATTGGGCTCAATGAGAGCTTTGGCTGCTTTCTTTAATTGGGTATTTTTATGTGGTGTGAGAATGGGACTGTTTGTGTTAAAATTATTTTTAATAGTTTTTTTATCCATAATTTAGAGGTCTGTGTATGCTAAAACCATACCTGTGGTGGTCTGCAAATTTTGAGGTACTTCACGCGACCCGCTCAGTAACTTAGATGTTGATTTTGATTGGGTCTTTTCCCTGAATGAAGTGCCTATGAGAAAATAAGAAAAAAGATTATTATCTAAGAAAAGTGGAGAACAACATTGTACAACAATTTAATTATAGTTTGGATACAACTAATATTTAATACATTTACTCAATAATTTAGTTTCTTGCATTTCTTGATTTTGCTTGCCTTATGGCATGTCATTTTTAATTTTGAATATCATATTTCTGTTTACACAACTACATAAACACCATGCACTTTTTTGTTTCTCTATTGATTAGTGATGGACAGACCCGGACTGTAAAATTTAGGATCCGAGCGATTTTAAAAATACCCGAGTACCGGACCCGGGCCTGGAGTTCTCAGGGAACTCCGGATAATGATCCGGAACCTTTGGAAATAAAAAATAAATAAAGGAAAATTAAATAAAATAAGATTAAAGCAGGCGCGTTATAGCAATAGCAGCCCACAGCCACCCAGGATTGTCACATCCATTATATGTGACAATCCTGGCACTTTACCCGGCTCTTCCCGATTGCACTGGTGCGGTGGCAATCAGGCTAATAAGGGGTTAATAACAGCTCACAGCTGCCACTAAGCTCTAGATTAGTAATGGCAGGGTCTATGAAAACCCTACCCCCATTACTAATCTGGAAGTGAAAAGAAATAAACACAAATTAATAAAGGAGTGAAATAGGGTATTGTTTTTATCTTATTTTGTGTTTGTGTTTATTTATTTTCACTTCCAGATTAGTAATGGGGGTAGGGTTTTCATAGACCCTGCTATTACTAATCCAGAGCTTAGTGGCAGCTGTGAGCTGTTATTAACCCCTTATTAACCTGATTGCCACCGCACCAGTGCAATCGGGAAGAGTCGGGTAAAGTGCCAGGATTGTCACATATAATGGATGTGACAATCCTGGGTGGCTGTGGGCTGCTATTGTTATAACGCGCCTGCTTTAATCTTATTTTATTTAATTTTCCTTTATTTATTTTTTATTTCCAAAGGTTCCGGATCTTTATCCGGAGTTCCCTGAGAACTCCAGGCCCGGGTCCGGTACTCGGGTATTTTTAAAATCGCTCGGATCCTAAATTTTACAGTCCGGGTCTGTCCATCACTAATCAATAGACAAACAAAAAAGTGCATGGTGTTTATGTAGTTGTGTAAACAGAAATATGATATTCAAAATTAAAAATGACAAGCCCCAATCCTCTTCGTCCAGCAGGCTGGAGAAAGGCCAGAGGAACTCCTATGCGTGGCGGTCCAAGTCACGCCCCCAAAAGGCCGCAGGAGGCACTGCTTCCAAGGCGGCCTCCTCATGACTCTCGGCATCCCCGAACCGCATCCTCGGTCGGAGGCAGGCTCTCCTGCTTTTGCGACACCTGGTGGCCACATGTTCAAGACCGATGGGTGAGAGACATTCTGTCTCACGGTTACAGGATAGAGTTCAGCTCTCGTCCCCCGACTCGTTTCTTCAGAACATCTCCGCCCCCCCGAGCGAGCCGATGCACTTTTTCAGGCGGTGAACGCTCTGAAGACAGAAGGAGTTGTGATCCCTGTTCCCCTTCAGGAGCATGGTCGCGGCTTTTACTCCAACTTGTTTGTGGTGCCAAAGAAGGACGGCTCGTTCCGTCCCGTTCTGGACCTCAAACTGCTCAACAGACATGTGAGCACCAGACGGTTTCGGATGGAGTCTCTCCGCTCTGTCATCGCTTCGATGTCACAAGGAGACTTCCTAGCATCGATCGACATCAAGGATGCTTATCTCCATGCGCCGATCGCACCCGAACATCAACGCTTTTTGCGTTTCGCCATCGGGGACGAACACCTTCAGTTCGTGGCATTGCCTTTCGGCCTGGCGACAGCCCCACGGGTGTTCACCAAGGTCATGGCATCTGTTGTGGCGGTCCTACACTCTCAGGGCCACTCGGTGATTCCCTACTTAGACGATCTTCTGGTCAGGGCACCCTCTCAGATGGCGTGTGAAAACAGCCTTTCCGTCGCTCTGGCGACTCTCCAGCAGTTCGGGTGGATCATCAACTTCCCAAAATCCAAGTTGACACCGACCCAATCACTGACGTACCTTGGGATGGAGTTTCATACTCAGTCAGCAGTAGTCATGCTACCGCTGGACAAGCAGCTTTCGCTGCAGGCAGGGGTGCAATCTCTTCTTCGGGGTCAGTCACACCCCTTGAGGCGCCTCATGCACTTCCTGGGGAAGATGGTGGCAGCGATGGAGGCAGTGCCCTTCGCGCAATTCCATCTGCGGCCACTCCAGTGGGACATTCTCCGCAAATGGGACAGGAGGTCGACTTCACTCGACAGGAACGTCTCTCTTTCCCTTGCAACCAAGACGTCACTTCAGTGGTGGCTCCTTCCCAACTCTCTATCGCAGGGAAAATCCTTCCTACCCCCCACCTGGGCTGTGGTCACGACGGACGCGAGCCTGTCAGGGTGGGGGGCGGTTTTTCTCCACCACAGGGCTCAGGGAACCTGGACTCCGATAGAGTCATCCCTTCAGATCAATATTCTGGAGATAAGGGCAGTGTATCTAGCCCTATTGGCCTTTCATCGGTGGCTGGAGGGCAGGCAGATCCGGATCCAGTCGGACAACGCCACTGCCGTCGCATACATCAACCACCAAGGCGGCACTCGCAGTCGTCAAGCCTTCCAGGAAGTCCGACGAATTCTGCAGTGGGTGGAAGCCACAGCTTCCACCATCTCCGCAGTTCACATCCCGGGCGTAGAAAACTGGGAAGCAGATTTTCTCAGCCGACAGGGCATGGACGCGGGGGAATGGTCTCTTCACCCAGACGTGTTTCGAGAGATCTGTCGCCGCTGGGGAACGCCGGACGTCGATCTCATGGCGTCACGGCACAACAACAAAGTCCCGGCATTCATGGCCCGGTCTCAAGATCACAGAGCTCTGGCGGCGGACGCATTAGTTCAGGATTGGTCGCAGTTTCGACTGCCCTATGTATTTCCTCCTCTGGCGATGCTGCCCAGAGTGCTGCGCAATGTCGTCGCGCCATTCTCGTCGCCCCAGATTGGCCGAGGCGGTCGTGGTACCCGGATCTGTGGCATCTCACGGTGGGTCAACCGTGGGCGCTCCCAGACCGCCCAGACTTGCTGTCTCAAGGACCGTTTTTCCATCTGAATTCTGCGGCCCTCAACCTGACTGTGTGGCCATTGAGTCCTGGCTCCTAGCGTCCTCAGGGTTATCTCAAGATGTCATTGCCACTATGAGACAGGCCAGGAAACCAACGTCCGCCAAGATCTATCACAGGTCTTGGAGGATCTTCTTATCCTGGTGCTCTGATAAGGGTTTTTCTCCCTGGCCCTTTGCCTTACCCACTTTTCTTTCATTCCTTCAATCCGGAATGGACAAGGGTTTGTCTCTCGGCTCTCTCAAGGGACAAGTATCGGCGCTATCCGTATTTTTTCAAAAGCGTCTAGCCAGGCTTCCGCAGGTCCGCACGTTCCTGCAGGGAGTTTGCCACATAGTCCCACCTTACAAGCGTCCGCTGGAACCCTGGGATCTTAACAGGGTGCTAATGGCTCTTCAGTAACCACCTTTCGAGCCGCTGCGGGATGTCTCTTTATCACGTCTTTCGCAGAAGGTGTCATTTCTAGTGGCAGTTACATCGCTCCGTAGAGTGTCGGAGCTGGCAGCGCTGTCATGCAAAGCCCCCTTCCTGGTTTTTCACCAGGATAAGGTGGTTCTGCATCCGGTCCCGGAATTTCTCCCTAAGGTAGTATCCCCTTTTCATCTCAATCAGGATATCTCCTTACCTTCATTTTGCCCTCATCCAGTTCACCAATGTGAAAAGGATTTGCACTCGTTAGATCTGGTGAGAGCTCTCCGGCTCTACGTGTCTCGCACGGCGCCCCTGCGCCGTTCGGATGCGCTCTTTGTCCTTGTCGCTGGCCAGCGTAAGGGTTCGCAGGCTTCCAAGTCAACCTTGGCTCGGTGGATCAAGGAACCGATTCTTGAAGTCTACCGTTCTTCTGGGCTTCCGCTTCCTTTGGGGCTGAAAGCCCATTCTACCAGAGCCGTGGGTGCGTCCTGGGCATTGCGGCACCGGGCTACGGCTCAGCAGGTGTGTCAGGCAGCTACCTGGTCTAGTCTGCACACTTTCACGAAACACTATCAGGTGCATACCTATGCTTCGGCAGACGCCAGTCTAGGTAGGCGAGTGCTTCAGGCGGCGGTTGCCCACCTGTAAGAGGGGGTCGTTTTCGGCTCTTTTTATCGAGGTATTCTTTTACCCACCCAGGGACTGCTTTTGGACGTCCCAATTGTCTGGGTCTCCCAATGGAGCGACAAAGAAGAAGGGAATTTTGTTTACTTACCGTAAATTCCTTTTCTTCTAGCTCCTATTGGGAGACCCAGCACCCGCCCCTGTTCCCTTCGGGCTGTTTGTTCTTTTGTGTACACATGTTGTTCATGTTGAATTGTTCTTTTGGTTCATGGTTTTCAGTTCTCCGAACATCCTTCGGATTGAATTTACCTTAGACCAATTTATAAGTTTTCTCCTTCCTGCTTTTGCACCAAAACTGAGGAGCCCGTGATGCACGGGAGGGTGTATAGGCAGAGGGGAGGGGTTACACTTTTTAAAGTGTAATACTTTGTGTGGCCTCCGGAGGCAGAAGCTATACACCCAATTGTCTGGGTCTCCCAATAGGAGCTAGAAGAAAAGGAATTTACGGTAAGTAAACAAAATTCCCTTCTTTCCGAGAGTCGTAGCTTTTTTATTTTTCCCGTCAATCTTGCTATAAGAAGGCTTGTTTTTTGCAGGACGTATTGGTCTTTTAAGTGAAATCATGAGTTTTACCATATATGGTACTGGAAAACAGCACAAAATTTCCACGTGCGGAAAAATTACAAAAAAGTGTGATTGGACAATGGTTTATGGGGTACTTTATTCACCGTGTTCACTGTATGGTAAAACTGATGGGTGGGTGTGATACTTCAGGTTGGTATGAGTTCATTGATACCAAACATGTTTAGGTTTACTTTTATGTAAGGGGTTAAAAAAAGGTTTGTCCAAAAAATTGGAGCACTTTCTGCAACTTGTAGTGTTCTCATTTTTCGGGATATGGGGCTCACTGATGGCTTATTTGTTTGCATTTGTAGCTGTACCATTTTTGCGCAGATGCTACGTTTTGACTCCTTGGTATTGCATTTTGCTGAAAATTTGCAAAGACCAAAAAACGTAACTTTGCCAGTTGGATTTTTTTTTACGGCTACGCCATCTACCGATCTAATTGATTCATTTTATATTTTGATAGACTGGGCATTTCTGAACTCTGCGATACCAAATGAGTGTATATTTTTTACTTTTTTAACCCTTTGATTTTTAGTGGGGCGAATGGAGAATGATTTAAACTTTTAGTTGTTTTTTTAATTCTATAAAACTTTTTTTTTACTTTTTTTATTTTAATAGTTTCTCTAGGGGTAAGGATTAGCCGTCTGATCGCTTGTTCATTTCTGCTGATCAGAGCGGCAGAGCTCTGATCAGCTGAAATGCTGCTGTCCTTTTAAAGCCAGCCGGCTGTAACAGGATGTGAGTCATGATAGCGACAGGAGTCATCACATAACCCTGTGCTACCATGGCAACCATCGGCTTCCTATGATAGCGTTACGGGGCCTCCTATGGCGGTGTAGAAAGGCAATTGGAATAGTCATGGGCCCTCGTGTGGATTTCCACAGACCTGCGTGTTTTTGGGGTTAATAAAGGAGTGAAATAGGGTATTGTTTTTATCTTATTTTGTGTTTGTGTTTATTTCTTTTCACTTCCAGATTAGTGATGGGGGTAGGGTTTTCATAGACCCTGCCATTACTAATCTAGAGCTTAGTGGCAGCTGTGAGCTGTTATTAACCCCTTATTAGCCTGATTGCCACCGCACCAGTGCAATCGGGAAGAGCCGGGTAAAGTGCCAGGATTGTCAAATATAATGGATGTGACAATCCTGGGTGGCTGTGGGCTGCTATTGTTATAACGCGCCTGCTTTAATCTTATTTTATTTAATTTCCCTTTATTTATTTTTTATTTCCAAAGGTTCCGGATCATTATCCGGAGTTCCCTGAGAACTTCAGGCCCGGGTCCGGTACTCGGGTATTTTTAAAATCGCTCGGATCCTAAATTTTACAGTCCGGGTCTGTCCATCACTAATCAATAGACAAACAAAAAAGTACATGGTGTTTATGTAGTTGTGTAAACAGAAATATGATATTCAAAATTAAAAATGACATGCCATAAGGCAAGCAAAATCAAGAAATGCAAAAAACTAAATTATTGAGTAAATGTAGTAAATATTAGTTGTATCCAAACTATAATTAAATTGTTGTACAATGTTTTTCTCCACTTTTCTTAGATAATAATCTTTTTTCTTATTTTCTCATAGGCACTTCATTCAGGGAAAATACCCAATCAAAGTCAACATCTAAGTCACTGAGCGGGTCGAGTGAAGTACCTCAAAATTTGCAGACCACCACAGGTATGGTTTTAGCATATACAGATCTCTAAATTATGGATAAAAAAACTATTAAAAATAATTTTAACACAAACAGTCCCATTCTCACACCACATAAAAATACCCAATTAAAGAAAGCTCTCATTGAGCCCAATAGGAGTCCTTGTGTCCAATCTATAAATAAAGTGACTCAAGTTGCGCAAGGGCCTTAAATAGGTTACCACCTCTAACCTCTGATCTATGGCCTTTATAATTAATTTGCTTTACAATTGGAAATGTTTTGGTAGGGATTTTAGGTGTTCCATCTCATGCAGAGTCTTTGTTTTCTCAATGTCCCTGATGCGCTCACGGACTCCCACCTTTAACCCCCTAACCCCTGGACGATTTTTCCGTTTTTGTTTTTTGCTCCCCTTTTTCCGAGAGTCGTAACTTTTTTATTTTTCCCGTCAATCTTGCCATAAGAGGGCTTGTTATTTGCGGGACGTATTGGTCTTTTAAGTGAAACCATGAGTTTTAACATATATGGTACTGGAAAACCGCAAAAAATGTCCACGTGCGGAAAAATTCCAAAAAAGTGTGATTGGACAATGGTTTGTGGGGTGCTTTATTCACCGTGTTCACTTTATGGTAAAACTGATGGGTGGGTGTGATACTTCAGGTTGGTATGAGTTCGTTAATACCAAACATGTTTAGGTTTACTTTTATATAAGGGGTTAAAGAAAGATTTGTCCAAAAAATTGGAGCACTTTCAGCTCCATTTTCTGCAACTTATAGTGTTCTCATTTTTCGGGATGTGGGGCTCACTGATAGCTTATTTGTTTGCATTTTTAGCCGAACCATTTTTGCGCAGACGTTACGTTTTGACTCCCTGGTATTGCATTTTGCTCAAAATTTGCGAAGACCAAAAAACTTAACTTTGCCGGTTGTAATTTTTTTTTACGGCTACGCCGTCTACCGATCATATTAGTTCATTTTATATTTTGATAGACTGGGCATTTCTGAACTCTGTGATACCAAATGAGTTGGTATGAGGCGGGGCTCGGCGGCTCTGCTCTGTGTGGGGCTGCTCAGCTCTGTGCGTCTCGGCTCTGTGCGGCAGGCAATGAGGCACGGGCCATTCTGAATATGGCGGTGAGCGCTTTAAATAATGGCGCCTAAAGTCGGCGCATGCGCAGATGGAGCTCTCGGCTTAATCTTTCATCTGCGCATGTGTGGCACCACTGAGGCTTCAGTCGCCACAGAGGTACTGCACCTCATCCAGAGGTGTGGTATTCCATCTTGAGTATGAAGGAGGTCATCCACTGGTTCACACAAAAGCACAACACCCTGATTCAGCAACACCTCATCAGAAATGGCAAGGGAGTGCTGTACCTGAAGCCAGGCTGAAAGGGTGGAGTCTTAGGAGTGGGAAAACAGTAGTAAAGTGGGAACAGGAATGTGAGTGTGGAGAGGGAAGGAGAAGTAGAGGAGTGAAGAGACCTTTGGTCTGGAGCTGGTTCACCTCGACCCAGGGCCAGACAGAAGGGGTCCCAGGGACCACGGGAAGTGCACCAGCCACCTGTGGCCATGTTCCACATACAGCAACCAAGTGGAGGAACTTGGCCGCATATCGGGGACTGGTCCCTAGGCTACAGTAGAAGAACCTACGTACTCCGCTAGTAAAACCAACGGCTGAGGTGACTGCAAGCACATAGGCCACATCCATACACGAGTTCACTGGAAGGTGACCTCACAGGGCCAAGGGATAGAGCTTCACACCGCCCAAAAGGGCTCGCGGGCACTGGCACAGGGCTCTGTGTACGAAGGCGCAAAAGCAGGAGGGAGAAGCAAGCACAGGAAGGCGACCAGGAAAGGGACAAATAAAGAATTGCTCCGGACTCGACCTCCGAACTACCCGAGATCGGCTGGAGCCCTTCACAGTGATACCCAGCACTCTAAAGGCGATCACTGGCTAGTAGTGTTACCTTGGAACCTGCTACAGTGAGTAAACATCTTGAGACTGCATTCCTGTGTCGCTCCGTTATTCACCTGCGCCTCCGGCTCTGCAAACCACCACCATCATAGACTACTACCACCACCATCCGCCCCAGGGCCCAGCTCTACCTGTGGACAGCTATACCAATAAAGCTACATCACCAACTGACCCCGGGGTCCCATCCGCAGCGTCGGCTATCTCTGGCCGAATACCACAGGTGCCATCACGAACTACCATCCCCATCATTCATCATCATCTCTTTCATCTTTATTAAATGACACCGCCGGGGTCATGGAACCGGGCCTTGCCACCGTGGCGTCCCAGCAGCAGAAACGTGGCCTGGTAACAGTGCCCCACGGCCCCGGTTTGTGCGTCACATGCGACGACTCCGGCCACCATTATTTGAGGCCCTCACCGCCATCTTCATAATGGCCAGTGCCTTATCCTCCACACAGAGCAGCGCCCGCAGTGGGTCCCCTCTGTACCACTCACAGCATCAAAGGACTCCAGTATCACCCCTGTCACCTGTGATCCCTGCTCCTCTGCCGCTCTCCTCCCTGGTAAGACACCATCGAATTATAAAACGGACACCATATGGGGTTTTTTCCCTCCAAATTTGGGATGCATCTTATAATCTGGTGCGTCTTATAAAACGAAAAATACGGTATACAGCAAAGTCTTGCATTGGAACTGTTTTTCATTTGGAACTGGAGGTACACTTTAAGATATTTTGGTCGCGATTCATCTAGAATGGCGTTCACACTGGTCTAATTAGGGGGCATGAAGAGTCAGATGCTCCTAATTCATGAAAAGGTTAAACTGGTGTGATCAGAGACAACTGTAAGGCAAGGTCCACACTGTGTTTGTGCTCACTGACGGCATACCCTCCAGAGGTATGTGCCTGATTTTGGCCACAGTCAGGATGGATGTCAAGGCATTCGTCTGCTGTAACGGCTCACTATCAATATGATCGCATATTGACTCTACACCCACCTTTTTTTTTTAACAAAACATGACTTGCAGAATATGGCGACAGAAGCCAAATTGTTTTTGTAAAAAATTTTTGAGCAGTAAATTAAAAAATAAATATATAAATTTGACATCCCATAATCATGACTCTTAGAAAAAGTTAAAAGATCGCTACCAGATAACCAAAAAGTGACCAGTGCTATTACAAACAAGTAAAAAATTAAAGTGACATTACTGGCGTTTTTTTTTTCACCATTTCCACTTATTTGGTAAAATAAATGGTGTCATGCAAAAATAGCAAGCCCTCTTGCTTCTAATACTAAAAAAGTTATGGCTCCCAGTAGGAGAGGAAAAAAAATGACAGTATTCTGGGAAAAAGTTCTATGTCTGCGTCATTACAACCTCATGCTCAGGGATTGTTACGCCACAAATGTCCTGTCCATAGTCAAAGCAATCTGATGTACACCGTACACAAGTATTGGTGCTCAACTCTAAATCATTAAATTCAGGTCTTTTATATGGTCCCACTGCCACAGGTATATAAATTCCAGCCTCAAACATGCAATCTGTTCTGCAAATATTTGTGAAACAATAACAAATTCTAAAGAGCTTACTGGTCACTGATCATGGTGCTGTAATATGTTGTCACAAGTCATTTCATGAATGTCAAAACTGACCTGGTTTGGTGTTGAATAACTTGACTGGCCCTCAAAGAGTCCTAACCTCAACCCCATCAAACGCCTTTTGGCCTGAACTAGAGATTGCAAACCAGGTCCTCTCGTCCATCATCAGTGGCTGACCTGATAAATCAACAAAGTCTGCATAAAAATACCTCAGAATTCGTTAGAAAGCCTTCCAAAAGAGTGTAAGCTGCAATATCAGCAAAGGGAAATGACCATGGATTTAGAATGAAATGTCATAAAAGCTCCTTCCAATGTAATGTGTAGACATCACGATACTTTCTTCATCGTTCCTTATGGGAGACCCAGACCATGGGTGTATAGCTTCTGCCTCCGGAGGACACACAAAGTACTACACTCAAACGTGTAGCTCCTCCCTCCGGGCTATATACACCCCCTGGATGACAATCTAACCAGTTCAATGCTTTGTGTTTCAGGAGGTCACACACACACATGCATTCTCTGATTTTTAATTTTTAAGATTTTTGATTTCAAAGATATGGAAGAAAAGCGGGTCCAGTCTGGACTCCCGGCATGTCCCTTCTCACCCCACTGTGTCGGCGGTGCTGTTAAGGTTGACTTTACAAGGCTGGAGCCTTCACATGCCGCGCTCCTTCACCATCCTCTGAGGCTCTGGCTTGAAGTGGGAGCCATCACGGTCCTCTCTGCTTTGCAGGAGACCGGTCTCCATCCGCAGCCCTGTCAGGATTCTGCCGGACGGAGCGCTTAACCCCCCCCCAGGGACATGGCCCTGCGTCTCAAAAGCTAAGTATTGAGACGTTTCTCAGGGGTCCCGGGTACATTTATTATGGGGAGAGTGTGTCTTTTGACTTTGCTGTAAATTCCGGCCGGTTCTCTGGGTTTTTCCTGAGAACCGCGCCGAGGGTGCCTGCTCGTCGGCCGCATGTAAAAATCTAGGCCCCGGCTTCAGTTGCGGCCTAGTTTCGGTTTCAGCTTCCCCTGCATGTCATTCATGCAGGGGAACAGTGTGGCTCCGCCCACCGGCCGTTCAGCAGAGGGGAGGACACTCCTCTCTGAGGAGATGTTCCCTCCCCTGTATCTCTCCTTGGCCCTCCGGTTTCCCGCTCTTGGGCTAATCCCCGCCCCCCCTCCTCACTCCAGCTCCATTTTATCAGCGTTCTCACACTGATCGGCGCTGGCTGCTGCAGCTGCTGCATCCTGGAAAGCGCTTCACTGGGGGTCCGAGCTGTGGAATCCGGAGGGCACACACGGTCTGGTAAGCCACAACCTCTGGTTGTGGGCTTTATTATACACTCTCAGGGGGTCATTCTACAGGAGTGTATTCTTTACTGCAGAGCCTCCACCTCAGCAGCATGTCTGTCACTAGGAGCAAGTCTGCTAAGCTGTACGCTATATGCACTGCATGTAAGCTCATTCTGCAAGAACCGAGCACTTATCCACACTGTGATGCCTGCTCTAACATGGTGGTGCCTCAGCCTGGAGCCTCTTCAGGGGTCCCTCCGGCTGCTCCGGCCCCGGTGGCTGAACCCCCGGCTTGGGTAGCATCTTTTTCCAGAGCTATCTCCCAGTCTTTTGCCGACTCCATGGGACAGCTGTCCCGGACTCTGCTGACCATGAATCAGCCCCCTTCTCAGGGCGCCTCTGCTGCTCCGAGCTCTGCAGAGCTCTCAGAGCATGTTTTAGGACCCCGTCCTCCTAAACGGAGACGCAGAAACCCTTCTCCTTCCTCGTCCCACGGCTCTGATTCACGAGCTGAATTGCAGGGCGAGGAGGATACTTTTACTGTGGGCTCAGACGCTACCTCTATGTACCCCATTGACTTATCTGAGGGTGATGCGGATGTTAGTGACTTGATTGCATCCATTAACTCCGTACTGAACCTCAATCCCCCAGTGTCAGAGGAACAAGCCTCTCTGGTAGAAATACACCAGTTTACCTCTCCTAAGAGAGCTAGGAGTACGTTTTTTAACCACTCCAGTTTTCAGGCCACTGTTACCAAGCCCAGGGCCTGTCCTGACAAACGCTTCCCAAAGCGTAGTTCTGATGACCGTTTTCCCTTTCCACCAGAGGTGGTTAAGGAGTGGGCTCAGTCCCCAAAGGTAGACCCTCCGGTGTCTAGAATCTCAGCCCGGACAGTCGTATCTGTGGCCGATGGCACCTCTCTTAAGGATCCCACTGACCGCCAGGTTGACCTTCTGGCCAAATCTGTATATGAGGCGGCAGGAGCCTCGTTCTCCCCGTCTTTTGCAGCAGTGTGGGCTCTTAAGGCAGTCTCTGCCTCTCTGGCGGAGATACATTCCCTCGCCAGGGACTCTATACCCGAGATGGTTGCCTTAACTTCCCAGGCTTCGGCTTTTTCGTCCTACGCCATGTCTGCCATTCTGGAGGCTTCTCACCGCACGGCGGTGGCTTCCGCTAATTCTCTCGCGATCCGCAGGATTTTGTGGCTTCGAGAGTGGAAAGCAGACGCTTCTTCTAAGAAGTACCTTGCTGGGCTCCCCTTTGCTGGGTCCCGGCTGTTCGGTGAACAACTGGATGAAATTATTAAGGAAGCTACTGGCGGGAAGAGTACTTCCTTGCCACAAACTAAAACCAGGAAACCTGTCCAGGGCAGGAACCAGTCGAGGTTTCGTTCCTTTCGTTCCTCTAACTGGTCGTCCTCTAAGCCCTCAGCCTCGTCCACTAACTCAGCCAAGGATCGTAAACCCAACTGGCGCGCGAAGCCGCGTCCTCAGAAGAACGGAGGAGCCGCTGCCACTAAGGCAGCCTCCTCTTGACTATCTGGCTGCGCCAGCAACGTCCTTGGTCGGTGGCAGGCTCTCCCTCTTTGGCGACGTGTGGTTTCAGCACGTCTCCGATCAGTGGGTGCGGGATATCATCTCCCACGGCTACAGGATAGAATTTTCTTCCAGCCCGCCAAACAGATTTTTTCTGTCCATTCCCCCCTGCTCCAAAGCCGCCGCCTTCTCACAGGCCGTGGCATCCTTGCAGGCCAACGGTGTAATTGTTCCGGTTCCCGCCCGGGAACGGTTCAGAGGTTTCTACTCAAACCTCTTCCTAGTCCCCAAGAAGGACGGTTCCTTCCGGCCCATCCTGGATCTCAAGCTTCTCAACAAGCATGTTCAGGTGCGGCGCTTTCGCATGGAATCTCTGAGATCAGTCATTGCCTCAATGACCCAAGGAGATTTTCTAGCATCCATCGACATCAGAGATGCCTATCTGCATGTGCCTATTGCGGTTTCACACCAACGTTGGCTACGCTTTGCAGTCGGAGAGGAACATTTCCAATTCGTGGCTCTCCCCTTCGGGTTAGCCACGGCCCCTCGTGTTTTCACCAAGGTCATGGCAGCAGTGGTTGCGGTCCTGCATCTCCAGGGGTTGGCAGTAATCCCCTACCTGGACGACCTTCTAGTCAAGGCCTCATGCAGTGCAGACTGCCAGCGGAGCGTCTCGCTCACTCTCGACACGCTTGTTCAATTCGGGTGGCTTGTCAATCTGCCCAAGTCCACTTTGACCCCGACCCAGGAACTTACGTACCTAGGGATGCAATTCGAGACTCTGCCGGCACTTGTGAAGCTGCCCTTAGTCAAACAGCAGTCCCTTCATCTGGCGGTGCGCTCTCTGTTGAAGCCCCGCCGTCATTCCATCAGGCACCTCATGCAGGTGCTGGGTCAGATGGTGGCGTCAATGGAAGCGGTTCCCTTTGCCCAGTTCCATCTGCGTCCCCTGCAGCTGGACATTCTCCGCTGTTGGGACAAGCGGACCTCTTCCTTGCACAGGCTAGTGGCTCTGTCGCCGCAGACCAGGAGCTCTCTTCAGTTGTGGCTTCGGCCCCTCTCTCTGTCACAGGGACGCTCCTTCCTGACTCCGTCCTGGGTGATCCTCACCACGGATGCCAGCCTCTCCGGCTGGGGAGCAGTATTTCTCCACCACCGAGCACAGGGCACTTGGACTCCGTCCGAATCAGCCCTCTCGATCAATGTGCTGGAAATCAGGGCTGTTCTTCTAGCTCTCGTAGCCTTTCACCACCTGTTGGCGGGCAAGCACATTCGAGTCCAGTCGGACAACGCGACAGCGGTTGCCTACATCAATCACCAGGGCGGGACTCGCAGCCGCCTGGCGATGTTGGAGGTTCAACGAATCCTTCAGTGGACGGAGGACTCCAAGTCCACCATATCCGCAGTCCACATCCCAGGCGTAGAAAACTGGGAGGCCGATTATCTCAGCCGTCAAACCGTGGACAGCGGCGAGTGGGCCCTGCATCCGGCAGTGTTCAGGTCAATCTGCCGCAAGTGGGGCACTCCGGAAGTGGATCTAATGGCATCCCGGCACAACAACAAGGTTCCGGTTTACGTGGCTCGCTCCCACGATCCTCAGGCCTTCGCAGCGGACGCGCTGGTTCAAGATTGGTCCCAGTTCCGTCTGGCCTATGTGTTTCCTCCTCTAGCGCTCTTGCCCAGGGTTCTGCGCAAGATCAGAATGGAGGGCCGTCGGGTCATAATCATTGCTCCAGACTGGCCCAGGCGAGCTTGGTACCCAGACCTGCTCCGTCTGTCCGTAGAAATGCCGTGGCATCTCCTGGACCGCCCAGACCTTCTCTCTCAAGGTCCGTTTTTCCGCCAGAATTCTGCGGCTCTCAGATTGACGGCGTGGCTCTTGAGTCCTGGATCCTGACGGCTTCAGGCATTCCTTCTGAGGTCATCTCCACTATGACTCAGGCTCGGAAGTCTTCCTCGGCCAAGATTTACCACAGGACTTGGAAGATTTTCCTGTCCTGGTGTCGCTCTTCCGGCCATGCTCCTTGGCCGTTCTCCTTGCCGACCATCCTGTCCTTTCTACAGTCCGGTCTGCAGCTAGGACTGTCCCTCAATTCCCTCAAGGGACAGGTGTCGGCTCTGTCGGTATTATTCCAGCGGCGTATCGCCCGACTGGCTCAGGTGCGCACCTTCATGCAGGGCGCATCTCACCTCATTCCTCCTTACCGGCGGCCTTTGGATCCCTGGGATCTTAATCTGGTCCTCACGGCCTTACAGAAACCCCCCTTTGAGCCTCTTAGGGAGGTTCCTTTGTTTAGACTTTCACAGAAAGTGGTTTTTCTAGTAGCCATAACTTCTCTCAGGAGAGTCTCTGATTTGGCTGCGCTCTCTTCGGAGTCACCTTTTTTAGTGTTTCACCAAGACAAGGTGGTTCTCCGTCCGACTCCGGATTTTCTCCCTAAGGTGGTGTCTTCTTTCCACCTTAACCAGGACATTTCGTTGCCTTCCCTTTGTCCGGCCCCTGTGCATCGCTTTGAGAAGGCGTTGCATACCTTGGATTTGGTGCGGGCGCTCCGAATCTATGTGTCACGCACCGCCGCTTTTAGGCGGTGCACCTCACTTTTTGTGCTAACCACGGGTCAGCGCAAGGGTCTCTCGGCTTCTAAACCGACCCTAGCTCGTTGGATTAGGTCGGCCATCTCCGATGCCTACCAGTGTTCTCAGGTGCCCCCACCGCCAGGGATTAAGGCGCACTCGACCAGAGCTGTCGGTGCCTCCTGGGCTTTCAGGCACCAGGCTACGGCTCAGCAGGTTTGTCAGGCTGCCACTTGGTCTAGTCTGCACACCTTTTCGAAGCACTACCAAGTGCATGCTCATGCTTCGGCAGATGCGAGTTTGGGCAGACGCATCCTTCAGGCGGCTGTCGCCCATTTGTGAAGTTAGGTTTTGCCTACTTCTCAGTTTGGTTTATTTCCCACCCATGGACTGCTTTGAGACGTCCCATGGTCTGGGTCTCCCATAAGGAACGATGAAGAAAAAGAGAATTTTTTTTACTTACCGTAAATTCTTTTTCTTATAGTTCCGACATGGGAGACCCAGCACCCTCCCTGTTGCCTGTTGGCAGTTCTTGTTCCGTGTGTTTCACCGGCTGTTGTTGTAGACAGAGGTTCCGGTTTTTCCGAGTTTTACTCTATCTCTACTTATGGGTGGATGTCCTCCTTCAGCTTTTGCACTGAACTGGTTAGATTGTCATCCAGGGGGTGTATATAGCCCGGAGGGAGGAGCTACACGTTTGAGTGTAGTACTTTGTGTGTCCTCCGGAGGCAGAAGCTATACACCCATGGTCTGGGTCTCCCATGTCGGAACTATAAGAAAAAGAATTTACGGTAAGTAAACAAAATTCTCTTTTTCTTTGTCGCTCTATTGGGAGACCCAGACAATTGGGTGTATAGCTACTGCCTCCGGAGGCCACACAAAGTATTACACTTAAAAGTGTAAGGCCCCTCCCCTACTGCCTATACACCCCCCGTGGGATCACGGGCTCCTCAGTTTTCATGCTTTGTGCGAAGGAGGCTAACATCCACGCATAGCTCCACTGTTTAGTCAGCAGCAGCTGCTGACTTTGTCGGATGGAAGAAAAGAGGGCCCATACTAGGGCCCCCAGCATGCTCCCTTCTCACCCCACTTTTGTTGGCGGTGTTTGTTAAGGTTGAGGTACCCATTGCGGGTACGGAGGCTGGAGCTGACATGCTGCTTTCCTTCCCCATCTCCTTAGGGCTCTGGGTGAAGTGGGATCCTATCGGTCTCCAAGCACAGGAGACCGTGCTCCGTCCACAACCCCTGGGAATCTGCTGGACATGGAGCTGAGTATCGTCAGGGACAGGGCCCTGCTACATTAAGGTACTCTGGGTCCCCGTACAGATCGCGCACACACACCAGCATTGCTGGGTGTGTTAGTGCGCCGGGGACAGCAGCGCGGCGCGCTGGTGCTTTACTCACTGCAGCTTTGCTGAGTGAGTTTCTGTATTAGGAACTGCTGCGCCGGCCGCGGCTGGCGGTTTTTTACACTGCGGCGCGGCTGGGACGTGTGGTGCGCCGGGGACTTCCGCGCTGGCCGTGCTTATACGACGGCCGCGCTTATAAATCGAGTCCCCGGCTTTTGCGGCCTAGTTCCGTTTCGTTCCCGCCCCCAGGCCTGCCAGTCAGGGGAAGGGCGGGACGCTGGTCAGAACGTCAGCGCCGAGGGCTGGAGTCTGCTTAGCATACTCCAACCCCCCTCACTAGGCACAGTGGGACGCTAGTTTCCCGCACTTTGTCTGGGGCACGCCCACGGCCCGCCCCTCTTCACAGGACGCCGGCAGCCATTCCTGTTTGCAGTCTGAGTGGAGAAGGGACACGAGCTCTGGGAGACCCAGGCACGGGATTCTGGCGGTCACACACCCGCTTTTCAGCGGGCGGTAAGCAGCCCTCGAGGGCTCACCCCACTAGTGCCGCAGTGTTCATTTGTACTTTATGCTTGTATGATACATTGCATTGTACGGTCGCTATTCTTGGCTATATACCCTCCTAGATTGCTAGACAACAGCATGTCGTCCGCAAAAAGCAAAGGGGCCAAGACACAGGCTTTCTATGCTACTTGTACCGCATGTAAGGCATGTCCCCCACTGCCCTATAATGTCCCCCACTGCCCTATAATGTCCCCACTGCCCTATTATGTCCCCCACTGCCCTATTATGTCCGCCACTGCCCCATAATATGCTCCATAAAGTCCCCCACCGCTTCTTAATGCCACTTGTAAAATAACACTGCTCCTCCCCCACCCGCAGCCCCTCATATAAAAGTACATCTTCGGCTCCTCTGGAGCGCTTACCTGTGCCTGCGCGTCCTCCTCTTCATCCCTGCAGCTGCGGCCTCGGTGATGATGATGTCGGTGCAGGACTGAGGCGCGCTCCTCTGCAGCCCTGGCGATGACGGTACGTTGCGGGGCTGAGCAGAGCTGCTCTCCCTCCTGTCACCGGCCGCACTGTACAAATGTATTGCGCGCCTGAAAGACGCGCATACATCTGAATACCGGCGCGGTTGGTGCAGGCCTGGGGACTCCCGCAGTGCACCGCTAGGACCTTTGGTGAGTCACATGACACATGTGATGTCACTAAAGGTCCTGCAACTGCGAAAACTTCAGTGATCATACAGAACTTGTACGATCACTGAAGTTTACGATTGAAAGGCTGGGTGCCGGGGCCCACTCAGGCCTGTGCATGGGCGTACCCAGGATCAAAGCCATGGTCGTTCACATTGTAAAATATTAGAACGGAAAAGGTGAATGAAACGAAAATTTTGAGAATTAAATGTAACTATAGCTCGATTAATGACTCCGCGCCCCTCTCCACACACACACACACACAATACAATACATCCCCCCATCACCCACTACATACACACACCCAAATACCATGCACCCCCCATTACCATCTCCCCACGCACACAATACAATGCACTCCCCCATCCCCACCTACGCACACACAATGCACCCCCGATCACCCCCTACACACACACACTACAATGCACCCCCATTACCCTCACACATACACACACACACACACAATACACGCTCCATTACCCCCCCCCCCACACACACACACACACACACACACACAAATACATCCCCCCTTCACCTGCTACACACACAAATACAATGCACCCCCCATCACCCCCTACACACACACACCCACAATACAATGCACCCCCACTACTCCACACACACACACACACACACACACACAATGCACCCCCATTACTCCCTACACACACACACACACAATGCACCGTCCATCAGCCCCTACACACACACAATGCACCCCCCATCACCCCCTACACACACACACTCACAATACAATGCACCCCTACTACTCCCTACACACACAATGCACCCCCATTACTCCCTACACCCACACACACACACACACATAATGCACCGTCCATCAGCCCCTACACACACACAATGCACCCCGCATCACCCCCTACACACACACACACACACACACAATGCACCCCCCCATCACCCCCTACACACACACACACACACACACAATGCACCCCTCCATCACCCCCTACACACACACACACACACACACACACACAATGCACCCCCCAATCACCCCCTACATACACACACACACAAACACACAAAACAATGCATGACCCCCTACACACACACAATACAATGCATGACCCCCTACACACACAATACATCCCCCCATCACCCACTACACACTGTGAGGTATCAACCGGCTGTATTACAAAGGGCCGGTATGTTTTGCAGAAGCGTGGGTGCTCTGCAATGTGAAGCTGGCTGGGACCTGTGGTTCCACAGGATTGCATTACATGCAGGGCCATGGAAGGGTGTGTGATGCTGATTACACACTCCTTACCACCTGTGGGTGTGGCTCCAGGGGTTAAAGCAATCCTGTCTCTGAACCTGGGTGGAGTGTGTCTAGGGCAGTCTAGTTAGAGACTAGCTCTAGACTTCCAGTGTGTATGCTGGGAGAGAGTGAGAGCAGAGCCGAGAGTTCTGCATGAAGTGTGTCTAGGGCAGTCTAGAGAGAGACTGGCTCTAGATGTCCAGTGTGTGGACTGGAAACAAGTGAGAGCAGAGCCAGGAGCTTTGGGTGTATCAGCCTGCATGGAGGCTGATCACAAGGCTCTGATATTGAGTCTGAGGTGAGTGCAGCCAGGCCAGGGCTGTAGGGCGGAATCTCTCCAAGAGGAGAGACAGACAGGGGTCTGCAGAGGGCCCTGGGTGCTGGAAGGAACCTTGGCTAGAGTTGTACGCTGGCAGGAGCCAGAGAGTGGGGAAGTTGCTAAACTTCCATTATGGACTTATTGTTTATGTTTGAGGGCAGTTTATGCTGAGTGTTTTTAATAAACTGCCAGAATTTCTATGAAGAGACTGTGTACGTGTGTTGCTGAAGCTACCTCACACCGCTGCAAGCGAGTGAAACCCCCCACGTTGCAGGGCGCAACGTTACATATGGTGGAGAATGCGGGCATGCGGTCTGGTTGGTAGGGGCAACGCAGCCTGGTTGCTAGGGGCAACGCCCTAGGACATATTCCTGTGGATACGGACTGCTTGCGGTGGATCGGCGGGTCCACGAAAATTTTTTGAAGCGGTTTGCGGTGGATCGGCGGGTCCACGAAAATTGTCTGCGCACTCAAGCAGCTGGCGGTGGATCGGCGGGTCCACGAACAGGGACAGCACTCTCAAGCACCTGGTGGTGAATCAGCAGGTCGTTGGGGACCCGTGCTGCAGTGGCGAGAGTCCAGCGACTGGAGGTTCCAGGCCAGCCGGAATTGCAAGGCCCTGCTTGGTGAGCAGTGATACACCACAGGCTGGAGATCCTGGTTGTACGGGCGGTACAACCCGGAAAGCATGGAGGAGCTCCTGAACCAGCTGCTGCAGAGCCAGCAGCACCAACAGCATGTGCCTGGAGGTCCAGTGACAGCAGTGGGGGCTAAAAGCCAAAAAGAGGGAATGGTCCCTGCGGACGTTGTGGAGGAGCTGTACCAGTTCCTGGTCCAGGGACAGCAGAAGCTGTCAGTGTGTAGCGATGTCGCAGCCATGGACCAGTTTGAGCGTACCCTTCGGGGGCCAGTATGGACACTGGGTGCCCAGGGAGACAAGGGCAAACAGTGTGAACTGGCGGCTAAGGACATTGCATGGCAACCGCAAAAGGGGGCGGAGTCCCAGAAGGGAATAGTTGCCCATAAGGGGGTGGAGTCCCATAAAGGGGTGGTTGCCCATAAGGGGGTGGAGTCCCATAAAGGGGTGGTTGCCCATAAGGGGATGGAGCCCCAGAAAGCGGTGGTCCCCCAAAAGGGTGCGGAGCATCCCAAATCCAAGTGGCGCAGATGGACTGTAGCCAGGGACAACAGTGTTCATGCCACAAGTGTCCTGTTTGCAATATAGACCACCCATCCGACGAGAAGCCACGTCTGTGTTCCGTGGAAGTGGATGGGGAATCTGTAACAGGGGTCGTAGACTCAAGGAGCTTGGTGACCCTGGTGAGGGCCACCTCTGATGTCCACTTGATTCCTGGAAGGAAGATCCACGTCGGCTGCACCCACAGTAATGAGACAGAATACCCGGTATCCAGCGTGGTCATTAAGACAGCCTGGGACAGTGGTTCTCATGATGTTGGAGTAGTCTCAGATTTACTGCACCCAATTATTATAGGTTGGGACTCTAAATTATTTGTGCACTTGTGGAAGCAGGGGGACGTATACGGTTGCTTGTGTAAGAGCCGGAACAGCCCAAAGGAAACCCCACCACATTGGGAGGTGAAAAGGGGTCCTTGTTGTGCAGTTATGTGTGGTAAGGAGGAGATAGCACCTCCTAAAATTGACTGTCCTAAGTTAGGGGTGACCAAAGAAAATGATGGACGGACCCAACTTAGTGACATAAGGACTAAGGGAATAACCGATAGTCTGACCGTTAAAAACGGGGTAGCTCCAGAAAGGGAGGCAGATATCTGGTTAAGTGGGGACATGATAGTCCAGGATGCCAGGGGGAGTGATGATGACTCCAGTAAAGATACTGACTCTAGTAAGGTGACAAACGAGTACAGTGTGGTACAGATGGGCGAGAAGGGCAAAACTTCCTCCCGACGCCGAAGACGTAATAAGCGCCGAGAGGGGGCACAGGGTATGCCGTCTGAGGGTGCAGAGAAAGTGACATGCCTGGTTAATGAAGACATGGTGCTAATAACACCTGCTACGGTGGAGTCAGACGGTGATATCCTACAAAAGACTGAGGAATCAGAGATTGAACTGACACATTGTGACGACAGAAATCAGCGGGCTGCAAGTGCAGAGAAGGAGCCAACCAAGGACGTAATGGTGGTGGTCCCTATGACTTCAAAGTGTGAAGTTGATAGTCTGTCAGGCGAGAGTGGTATAGGAAATGGAATCCTGGAGAGTGTGGGGGAAGGAATAATCCCCAACAGTCGTGGTGAGCAGACTGGTGAACTACCAAGTGCTGGGGTGGATGACAGCGAATTTAGCCCCAAATCTCTAAAAGGAACAGAGTGCCATGTTGAAGGGTGTGACACCCAGGCTGAGGGTGACACTGCAGAGACCCCAGAGGAAGTGGAAGATAATGCAGTGAAGAAACAAGAAACAGCTGGCGCTGAAGTGAAGAGAGCCTCTGAGGAGGTGAAGTCTGGACCAGAGGTCTCATCCAGGACTGGGAGCCTGCCTGACCTGCTTGGTAAAACTACGATGGAGGATATAGAGAAGGTCGTGGGTAAGGAGTGTAAGAAACCCAAACGTTCTGAAGCTGAGATGGAAGAAGCCTCAGAAATAGTGTGTCGTAGACCAGAGAGGTCCGCAAGTGAAGACTCATTCAAGAGGATGAGCAAAGACCATCTGCAACAAGAGATACTTCTTAGGCAGGCTACTGAGAGTCGAGTAAGGGAGCTGGAGAAAGAAGTGGCAGCGCTCCGAAGTCACTTGGCAGAGTACCAGTCCAGGTCCCAGGTAGCCTTGGAGCAGATGGAGCAGCGAGTGTCAATCCTGACCAAACATGTTGAAACAGGGGAGGCCCAAAGAGAGCTGACTTTGGAAGCTAAACTGGACAAGCATGTGGCAGGGATGAATGAGACTTCTGTAGTCAAGTGCATGGTGGATATACCTAAGGACTTAAGAGAAGCGTGTGCCATCGAGTGCATGCATGACGACTTTAAGAGAGCTGTGGAAGCGTGTGAGGTCTACTGTACCCCAGGGGCTGAACAGTTAGTGATATTGTCCACCAGTGAAATTACTGGGCAGCGGGTGGCTATTCTAAAGGACATGCACTTCAGATGTGTTCGTATGAAGTGGCAGGTCCAACTGCAAAAGGAAGAAACCACTAGACAGCTAGAGTATAAAAGGAAAGCGCAGAGTCTGGCGGAAGATATCGTCCAAGTACCCCGGGCTCTGGTGGGGAGAGTCATTGGAAAAACCGGACGAGTCATGCAAGACATGGTGAATAAGTCGGGATTGGTGAGATTAAGAATCCCTGCTTCTAATGAGAGCAAGATACCCAGGGAAGCTGGTATGGTTCCGTTCATCTGTGTCGGGACTGTAGAGAGTCTTGGAGACATTCGAAGCCTTATTGAATATCGGGTACACCATGTACGTGACATGGAGCAGTTGTGTCAAGAAAACCTGAAAATTAAGGATCAGCTTCGCCAACTGTGTGGGGGACAGCAGCCGTCTTCCACCCGTTGTTCAGGGGAAAGAAGTGGAAGATGGCGTGTCGGTCCAGTAGTTCAGACGTGCGATAAAAGGAATCGCCGACAGAGTGGTAACCTACGATGTACTGTAGATAGTGGCCGCTATGAGCTTAGAGTTCCCGACAGTAGCCTTGGGGGTACTCGAGAAAGCCTAGGTTCAGACAAAACTGTAGGTTTGACTGGGGACATGTCTCTCTACTACGGTGACCCTGGGAGGGGGTCAGGGAGAGAACGGTCTGGAAATGGGACGTCCTTTAACCCTAGGTTGACCAGACAGGGTTTGGTGACAGTGTCGGGCGATGCCTCAGGGACTACTGCTCTTGGACGGCCCTCTCAACTGGTGGGGCATGGCAGCAGGGATGCCCTGTCTCGCGGCCCCAGGTCATTGGCAAGTGTTCTACCCTACGGGTTTGAACAGAGGGGGAGGGTATGTGAGGTATCAACCGGCTGTATTACAAAGGGCCGGTATGTTTTGCAGAAGCGTGGGTGCTCTGCAATGTGAAGCTGGCTGGGACCTGTGGTTCCACAGGATTGCATTACATGCAGAGCCATGGAAGGGTGTGTGATGCTGATTACACACTCCTTACCACCTGTGGGTGTGGCTCCAGGGGTTAAAGCAATCCTGTCTCTGAACCTGGGTGGAGTGTGTCTAGGGCAGTCTAGTTAGAGACTAGCTCTAGACTTCCAGTGTGTATGCTGGGAGAGAGTGAGAGCAGAGCCGAGAGTTCTGCATGAAGTGTGTCTAGGGCAGTCTAGAGAGAGACTGGCTCTAGATGTCCAGTGTGTGGACTGGAAACAAGTGAGAGCAGAGCCAGGAGCTTTGGGTGTATCAGCCTGCATGGAGGCTGATCACAAGGCTCTGATATTGAGTCTGAGGTGAGTGCAGCCAGGCCAGGGCTGTAGGGCGGAATCTCTCCAGGAGGAGAGACAGACAGGGGTCTGCAGAGGGCCCTGGGTGCTGGAAGGAACCTTGGCTAGAGTTGTACGCTGGCAGGAGCCAGAGAGTGGGGAAGTTGCTAAACTTCCATTATGGACTTATTGTTTATGTTTGAGGGCAGTTTATGCTGAGTGTTTTTAATAAACTGCCAGAATTTCTATGAAGAGACTGTGTACGTGTGTTGCTGAAGCTACCTCACACCGCTGCAAGCGAGTGAAACCCCCCACGTTGCAGGGCGCAACGTTACAACACACACACACACACAATACCATGCACCCCCCATTACCATCTCCCAACGCACACAATACAATGCACCTCCCCATCACCCCCTCCAACACACACACACAATGCACCCCTCCATCACCCCCTACATACACACACACACACACACACACACAATACAATGCATCCCCATCACACCCTACACACACAATACAATGCATCCCCCATCACACCCTACACACACAATACAATGCATCCCCCATCACACCCTACACACACACACACACGCACACACACACACAATGCACCCCCCATCACCCTACACACACACACACACACACACAATGCATCACCCCCTACACACACACACACAATACAATGCACCCCCCCATCACCCCCTACACACACACACACACACAATGCAGCCTCCCATCACTCTTTACACACACACAATACAGTGCACCCTCCATTACCCCTCCCCCCCCATACAATACAATGCACCCTCCATTACCCCCTCCCCAGATATAATACATTGCACCCCACATCACCACTCCCTGCAGACACAAATTACACTACCCCATCACTACACACTCCTGCCTCCCCCCCTCCCTCGGAATACAGTACTCCTCCTCTGCCTGTCACAAAGCTGTGTCTCCTTCACAAATGTTCCCCGTTATGTGTCCTCAGCCCCTCCCCACACATCTCCATTAATTACAGCTGTCTCTTCGGCTCCTCCATGGAGCGCTCGCTTCCTGGTGAATCCAGTGTTGCGCCCGCAGCACTGTGATGACGTCGGCAATGTGCTGATCTCTTCACGTTGCTACACGTCGGGGGCGGGGCCCAGTCCCGGCGCGCTGTTCAAATGTATTTACGTCTGAAAGACGCAAATACATTTGAATAGGAAGAAGCTGCGGTCACCGCCACTGGCGCATTCCTCAGGCACACAGCAGGGCCGGAACAGCACAGCGCGCTGCCTCCTGCTAATGTGCCCGGCATGCACACACTGATAGATACAGGCAGGTGACTGGTAAGAAGAAGAGCCCCCCGCACATACCCCCGGGGCCCCTGCTCGCTCCCCGGGGCCCCCGCACCCCCCCCCCCGGGCCCCCTCACACGCCCCTGCACACCCCCCCCGGGGCCCCTGCTTGCCCCCCTGGGCCCCCGCACCCCCCCCTCCCCCCGGGCCCCCACCTTCTATACTGACGCACTCCTGCAGCTGCCAGCACCTGCACAGGAAGGAAGCAGTCATCCCTCTGAGACTGCCTCCTCCTGCAGTGTCGCTGCGCAGATGAGTCAGAGCCACGCGGCACTGAGAGTGACAGCAGGCAGAGCAGGGAGATCGCTCTCCCTGCTTGCCGCTGCAGAGGAAATGGGATTGTCACTAATCATATCGGCAATGTGCCAATATGATTAGTGAAATTACCGGCGGGGGGGGGCCCTCTCACACATATCCATAGGGGCCCAGGGGGGGTAGGGGGCGGGGCCTAGGGGGCGTGGCCATCAATAGCAGGGGCCCACCGGGGGTTCTCCCAACATCCTGGTGGGCCAGTCCGCCCCTGATGATAGCACAGGGTCATGTGATGACTCCTGTAGCTCACATGACTCAGGTCCTGTAAGAAAAAGCCAAATACTGGCTGTTACAAGAGATGATAATTTCTCCCAGTCTAAATGGTGCTGCTCTGATCGGGATAAATAAATGAGTGATCACACAGCTGATCCTAATAGCCCCCTAGGGGTACTAGTCAAATTTAAAAAAACATTTAAGAAAAAGTTTTGAAAAAGTAAAAAAAAAAACTGAAAACACCTAAATCACCCCTCTTTTGCCCCACTGAAAAATAAAGGGTTAAAAAAAAATATATTCACACATTTGGTATCGCTGTCTTCAGAAATGCCCGATCTATCAAAATATAAAATCATTTGTTCTGATTAGTAAATGGCGTAGCAGCAAAAAAATTAAAAAATGCCAAAATTACGCTTTTTGGTTGCCACAAATTTTAAGCAAAATGCAATAACAGGCAATGAAAACATAGCATCTGTGCAAAAATGATACTCTTAAAAACGTCAGCTCGAGATACAAAAAAAAGCCATCACTGAGCCATAGATTTAAAAAAATGAGAACGCTATGGGTCTCAGAAAATGGCGCAAAACGTTCGTCACTTTTTTCGGACAAACTTCTGATTATTTTTATAGCCCCTTAGACAAAAGTAAACCTATTCATGTTTGGTGTCTACAAACTTGCAGTAACCTCAGGCATCACAGCAACACATCAGGTTTACCATATAGTGAACACAGTGAATAAAATGTCTCAAAAACAATAGAGCAATCACACTTTTTTTTGCAATTTCTCCACATTTGGAATTTTTTTGCCATTTTACAGTACACTGCATGGTAAAACTCATGGTTTCATTTAAAATTACAGCTCATTCTGCACAAAACGAGCCCTCACATGACCATATTGACTGAAAAATAAAAAAGTTACGTCTGTCAGAAGAATGGCAAACCCCCCCAAATACCGGAAAGTGGGCCGGTCGTGAAGGGGTTAACCTTTCCTCGCGCCTGCACATTACAGTACTCTGATCTGCCCTCAGCAGCGCAGATGAATGCGCCTGCGCAGGACCGCAATGTTGGCTCGTGTGGATGACGTAGACACATCATCCACACCGGACTAGGAAGAAGGAGGCCGAAGATCGCAGCAGAGAGGATGAGTAAGACCTGAAAGAGGAGGCACCGCACTGGAGAGCTGCGACACCCATTGGACTGGACCCACCCTAGGTGAGTATTATAAAAGTACTTTTTCCGTTTTACAGAGCGGCCTAGGCTCTTATATACAGTATTTTGGAATGCTGTATATAAGAACTCAGTGGTATTGGACACAGCTTGTAGTCCCCAAATCTGGTGACAGATTCCCATTAAAAAATCGGAAGGAACACAAACTTACACAATAAATCACCAACATATTTGTGCTTCTAAGGGCGTGATTTATTACGCCCAGTATCCATGCCAGAAAATCTACATAGGAATGACCACAAGAGACTTAACCTCTTACAGACATCGGACGTACTGGGTACATCGTAGATAATGGCGGTGTAATCATCGTCGGCTGCTGCTGCAGTAAACCGGCACCGATTTCCGCACATATATGCTGATCTGAACAGCAGACATGTGTAGCTTACAAGCAAGGGTGGATCCACGATTCACCCATGCCTTTTAATCCCTTAGACCGCGCTGTCAAATACTGACAGCGCAATATAAATGGCCATGGCAGGGAAATTTCCTTTCCTCGACGCCATCGGAGTCCCCGTGACGCGATCACGGGAAGCCGATGCTTGCCATGGTAGCACAGGATTATGTCATGACTCATGTCGCTATCATGACTCACATCCTGTTACAGCCGGCTGGTTGTAACAGGACAGCAGCATTTCAGCTGAAAACCCTACCAAAACATTTCCAATTGTACCATAAATCTGACTCAAGCAAATTAATTATAAAGGCCATAGATCAGAGGTTAGAGCCGGGCCTGGACTTCTCAGGGAACTCCGGATAATGATCCGGAACCTATGGAAATAAAAAATAAAAAAAGGAAAAATAAAGAAAATAAGAATAAAGCAGGCGCGTTATAACAATAGCAGCCCACAGCCACTCAGGATTGTTACATCCATTAGATGTGACAATCCTGGCACTCTACCCGATTCTTCCCGATTCCCCTGGTGCGGTGGCAATCAGGCTAATAAGGGGTTAATAACAGCTCACATCTGCCACTAAGCCCTAGATTAGCAATGGCAGGGTCTATGAAAACCCTACCCCCATTACTAATCTGTAAGTGAAAATAAATAAACACAAACACAAAATAAGATAAAAACAACACCCTCTTTCACTCCTTTATTAACCCCAAAAACACCCAGGTCTGATGTAATCCACACGAGGTCCCATAACGATTCCAGCTCTGCTACATCTGAAGTGACAGCGCGTGGGCATAGAATATGACCACCCGCTGTGATCTTAAGGCAGAGAATGAGTCGCAGCGATGTGTGGTGACGTAACTTAGGTTATTTGCGGTCACAGCTGGAGCTGCCCATTGTCATCCACCTATGATCGCAGGTAACCTGACCTCAGGTGACCTCATTGAACTGAGTGACCACTACTATCCATAAAAGTGGCGTAATACTTTGGCAAAATTACTCCCAGAAATAAAATGAGAGTCAGAAATACATTCAGGCATCTTCCGCATGCTGTTACCATTCAGTTTCAATAATTTTCCATCAATTGCAATATTTTTACAGCCCTCGCAGGCCTATTTCCAAGGTCCTCTAGAAAATTATTCGAGTTTCCCATTGACTTGGATTGGGTTCGTTATTCGGTATGAATACACAAATGTAGAAATTATTGGATTTGAACAATCCGAACCCGAATATTTTAGCATTCGCCCAGTTCTAGTCATCACTAATGATAATTTTAAGGATGTCTAAAACTGATCAACTGGGAAAAGGTTGTTGCATTACTCGTAAATCAAATGCCATGTCCTTCTTCAATTTGTCCAATTATTAATACCAGGTTTTGGTTAAAATGAGGCTACCATTTCAAGGTTAATTTTTCATCAAGGAGAAACTACGCTGAAAATCTATCTTTTGAACCATGTGCATTGAATATTTTTTTGGTATGGTATCAGAGGACTCAGGAAGGAAAAATGTATGTAACAAAATTAAAACATTGTCGTCCATTTGGCTTATCCCTAATCTATTAATTTTACACTAGGTGGTAAGATAGATGACATCTTTATTATCTGGAGAAGTACCGGTCCTGAACTGCAGAGCTTCATGACTTGGTTGAACAATAACCCATATAACATCAAACTAACCTATAAGGCAGATCGGGAGGCAATTGTTTTTCTGGACTATAATATAAAAATGGGGTACCAGACAGAAAAGGGTTCTCCACGGGTACAATTATTATCAACAAGTAAGAGGGAAGAATCTTTTTCCTCACAGATACATTTCATCTCCAAGTTAACAGTCAGAGGGGGGCGATCAGGCAGATCTTGAACAAACACTGGTCGTTACTGAAGACCGACTAGAGTTTGAACGACGTTTTACTCATCGCCCACTCTTACCTGTTAGAAGGGGGAAAAGCCTAAAGGATATGCTGGTGAAGAACCATTACGTACCTAGGGTGGTATCTCGCATTGAGAAAGGGAGTCCCAAATTTGGTTGTTTTCCTTTTGTCTGCCCAGAGATGTTGTCAGCTTGGGATGGACCTAAAGAGTATAAAATAAAAAGTTACAAATCATGCAGTAAAAGTCACGTTATCTATTATGCAGTATGTGGCTGTAGCCTAATTTATATTGGGTTAACATCAAGGGAACAACGCGTCCGCACGAGGGAACATGTTAGGGACATAATTGCGGTGTGTGATGTTGTGGATCTTGATTCCCTGAGGATGATCCAGAGACATTTCAAGCTGCGCCATGACTGTGGTCCCACAGGATTGACAATTTGTGGTATCGCAAGGTCCATTTAGAATCTAGGGGTATATATATATATATATATATACACACATATTACTATATGAATTTTGTCTCTGCATGATATAGGGACATTAGAAAATCTTTTAAGGACTATACATGGTCATATTCTCTAGGCTAAGGCTGATTCTCCTTATGTTTGGATGATTTTCTTACCACCCTGGTCGTGCCCTTTCACTTGCCAGTAGTAGATATGGTCTCGTTGGGTGCGCATGTGCGGGGCTGCCTCAGCATGAGTCCCCGCCAAGGGAGCTTCCTTAGAAGGATGCATGGGTTAACTGATGTTAGTAGAAGTATTCTTCTGATCCACGCTTCCCCAGGAATGACTGGATGAGGTGGACTCTATGTGCGGCGTCCCACCCCCTGCACGCGCCCAAACAGCGACGATCTCGCCCAAGACACCACATAATAAAACATGCACATTACACTTTCCTCAAGCGAGTAAGCCAGGTGAGAAACGCGTGTCAGGGCTACTCAAAACATCCAGTTATAAGTGCACTTTATAGGTGAGTCCGGATCACGATGATTCATGGCTGTTAGCTCTATCGGTAATAGTAATGGTAGCCTTTGAGGCTTAGGCTGCGTTACATGGGTGATATTAGATTTTTGTGTTGTTATAGCGCCACCAGGTGGCCATCTGTATTAGTACATGCAGTGGTACCTGCAATGTATTTCAATGACCCCGATCCTGCTGTACCGGAAGTCGCCGGATCCTGATAGACAGAATCCTGTTTTTTGTACTGAGCATGCCCAGAAAGCAGCTTGGCATGGTCAATACAGAAATCTCCCTCTCTCTCAGACAGAAGACCAGGATCGTGAAGGGGTGAGAGGGAGTAATAAAGATGGAGTCCCTAAGTGTGTCTGTGTATTTATTTCTAATAAAGTGTCTGTGTATTTTTTTCTAATAAAGTATTTTTTCTGTGTGATGTCTTTTCTTTAACCCTTTATTGGAGATTCTTAATGGCCGGGTCAAACTTGGCCTTACATTAGCAATCTCAGGCTTTATATATATATTTATATTTAGGTCATATAAGCAGTGGGGGTTAGCAGCCAGTAGCTGCTTGGGTTACCTTAGCAATAGAAAATGCAGCGGGAGTCCACACATTTTATTTTTTTTACCCCCTAACCCTAGAGTTAGGGTTATGTGTTTGGGGTTTTTGTTTATTTTTTAATGAATTTAAAAAAAAAAATACTAATGGGCTACCGAGAACCCGAGCATTTTAGTGCTCACTGTGACGGGGTGTACATCAGAGCAAAGAGAGACAACAGGCCGAGGATGATCCAACAGGTTTACTAACAGGAATACAGGAACAGCACACGACAAGTCCAAATAAAACAGATTCGGGGGCACCTCCCGATAATCCAAAGTGCCAGATCACAACGTAATAGTCCTTTTCAGAGTCCCAGAAATCCCACACAATCCACTGGACGGCGAGGTCTGTCCGCAGATTCAGATCTCGCTCCCTTCCTCTTCAAAAACTCAACTCCCAACTGCATTTAGAAACAGGAGTGAATTGTTTGAGCTCGTGGGCCCGCCCCTCAAGGGTAGGGGTCTATGCAATGGTTGGGCCCACTAGAAGATTCTAGAAGGTTGGCTCCGAGATGTCTACAGGTTTGTGTAGTTGGCGTTATCCACTGCTTACGAAACAATGAGAAGTTCCCCTGGCTGTGTGGACAAGAGATAATTGCATTATGGGCCCAGAGACACAGGAGATGGGGGGAAGGTATGGTTACTTACATCCCAAGACATTTCAAAGTGTTCAGTAAGTACAACCAAAGGAAAGTGACATCACATCCTGACATAGTATTACAGCAAATACAGTGAGAAGGTAAAATACATCATGACAATTCCTTCCCCTCCCAACTTGTGTACGTACTAGGGACCTCTACAGGTCGCTGGTTAAGTACACGCAGGCATGGCTGACAGGACTCAAGGCTCCTCTTGCCTGGACAGTCCATCTGCATTTTGGTGTTGGCTGCCCCTTCTATATTGTATGGTAAAGTTATAGGGCTGCAGAGCCAGGCTCCATCGCAGTAAGCGTCCATTGTCCCCAGAGACTCTGTTCAGCCAGGTGAGGGGATTGTGATCAGTAACCACAGTGAATTCCCGTCCATACAGATACGGCCGTAGTTTCTTAAGGGCCCACACTACAGCCAGACATTCCTTCTCAACAGTTGCATAGGCCACTTCTCGGTCCAGCAGTTTCCGGCTGAGATAGGCGATGGGGTGCTCGTCCCCAGCTGCATTCACCTGGCTGAGGACGGCTCCCAGTCCATAAGCAGAGGCATCCGTTTGCACAATGAATCTCCTCTTGTAGTCTGGAGCAGCCAGGACAGGATCGCAGATCAAAGCATCCTTCAGCCGGTTAAAAGCCTCATCACAGGCTGGAGTCCAGATCACCAGCCGGGGCATTGTTTTCTTGGTCAGGTCGGTAAGAGGCTTGGCCACAGTACTGAAATGAGAAACAAATTTTCGGTAATAACTGGCAGTGCCCAGAAAAGCCATAACTTGTTTCTTAGTTTGGGGTACAGGCCAGTCTCTAATAGCCTGGATTTTGGCAGGCTCAGGTCGGAGCTTCCCTCCTCCCACTCTATGTCCTAGGTACTGGACTTCCCCCATCCCCAATTGGCATTTATCGGGTCGAATAGTTAGGCCGGCTGCAAGAATCAGGTCCAAAATAATGGCTACTTGATTCAGATGTTCCTCCCATGTGTGGCTGAAGACGGCGATATCATCCAAGTAGGCACAAGCAAAGTCATCACATCCCCGGAGGATCTGATCCACCATTCTCTGGAAGGTGGCCGGGGCATTTTTCATTCCAAAAGGCATGCTTAGAAATTCATACAGACCAAAGGGGGTTATAAAAGTGGACCGTTCTCTCCCTTCATCCGTTAGAGGGATCTGCCAGTATCCCTTACTGAGATCCAAGGTAGTGACATATCGGGACCCAGCCAGTCGGTCTAGAAGTTCGTCAATACGAGGCATTGGGTAAGGATCGCTGACGGTATGGTCGTTTAGTCGCCGATAGTCCACACAAAATCGAGTACTCCCATCCTTCTTGGGTACTAACACCACAGGGGAGGCCCAAGGGCTATGGGAGGCCTGGATTACCCCAAGCTGTAACATCTCCTCCAGTTCGTGCTGCATGGTGTTTCGAACTGATTCAGGTACCCGGTAAGGAGCCAGTTGTATGGGACGGATGCCCTGAGTGTCCACATGATGTTGGGTGACGGTGGTTCGACCTGGTTGGGATGAGAAAGCAGCCCGTCTCTGTTGAAGCACTTCCAGCATCTGGATTTTCTGTAAGGAGTCCAGGTAATCTCCCAGGGGAACCTGTTCCACAGTGGATGGGGCTCTCGCTGCTTCCACGAGATCAGGTAGAGAGTCCTCATCCTCTTGACCATCTTCTGAAGCCAACCGACAGCTTGCTATCATTGGAATGTTCCGGTCATGGTACTCCTTAATCATATTCACATGGACAGTCTTTTGCCTTAGCCCCTGATCATCTAAAGCAAGAAGGTAATTGGTATCATTCAGTTTTCTGAGAACCCGGAAGGGACCCTCCCATGTGGTCTGCAGTTTATTCTGCCGATGGGGAACAATCATTAAGACTTGTTGTCCTTCTACAAACTCCCGATAGCGTGCGTTACGGTCATACCATGTCTTCTGTCTGGTTTGAGCCATACGCAAATGACTCTGTGCAAAACTAGCAAGTTGGGCCAAGGTTTCTCGCAGCTTTAGGACATAAGGGACAACAGGGGTTCCTGTATCTTCAACTTGCCCCTCCCAGTATTCCTTGAGCAGGGTTAAGGGTCCTCGGACCTTTCTTCCATAGAGTAGTTCAAAGGGGGAGAACCCAGTGGACTCCTGGGGAACTTCCCGATAGGCAAACAAGAGATGGGGTAGGTACTTCTCCCAGTCTGAATCTCGGTCCGTGAAGGCCCTCAGCATATTCTTCAGAGTGCCGTTGAATCGTTCACAAAGTCCATTTGTTTGGGGATGATACGGGGTCGTTCGGATCGCTCGTACTCCACAGGTGCGCCACAGACACTGGACCAACTCTGACATAAACTGGGAGCCTTGGTCCGACAAGATCTCACTGGGGAATCCTACTCTGGTAAAAATAATAACCAAGGCCTCGGCCACCTTGGCTGCAGAGATACTTGACAAGGCCACGGCTTCTGGATATCGGGTGGCGTAGTCCACAACAGTGAGAATGTACTGCTTTCCAGATTTACTTGGTTTAGCCAGAGGTCCAATGATATCAACAGCTACTCTTTGAAAGGGTTCTTCTATTATAGGGAGCGGTTGCAGGGGTGCCTTTGGGTGATCTCCGGGTCGCCCTCTACGCTGACATATGTCACAAGTTCGGCAGAAATGCGCCACTGCTTGGGAAATCCCCGGCCAATAAAAAGTTTGAGTCAATCGTCTCTCGGTGCGGGTTTTGCCTTGATGGCCAGCCGTAGGAATGTCATGAGCCAGGTGTAATAGGGGAATTCTGTACTTCTGAGGAACAATCAGCTGTTTGCTATAAGTCCAGGGCTTATCTAGGGAGTCGGCATTGGCAACCCGATACAGAAGTCCATTTTCTCTGATAATTCTTTCTCCGTTCTCCCCTAGCTGCCCTATTTCAGCCCGAGTTCTAAAACTAGCAAGGGTGGGGTCAGTCTCTACTTCTTGTCTAAACTGAACTTTATCCCAAGTAACATTCCTATTATCCCCACAAGAAGAATCACTCACCGGCTGTAATGGCAGTTCTGGTGGCCTCATTTCCATGGATGGGTTGTACACGTCCACATGGGCTGCTCTCTTGGCTTGACTTCTGGTTACCGCACCGACAAAGTGGCAATGAAGATTCCCCACATCATTTCCTAGAAGAACGTCTGCAGGGAGGCCGTTCATCACACCGACCACACATTGTTTTGCCCCAAAGCCATAATCAAGGGTCACACTCGCTCTTGGAATATATCTCTGGGTACCTCCTGCCAGTTCAATGGCAATTCCTGGTCCCTTTTGAATTGCTTGTGGTTGAATTACTCGGGGATCGGCTATGGTGAGGAAAGCCCCAGTGTCACGGAAGCCAACAACTTTTTGGCCATCCAGCACGACCTCCTGTAGATGTTTGTCCTGAAGATCAGAAGAACAGGTGGCTGGAGCTCGCACCCCATAGACTCCGGGTAGGGGAGCCAGGATATCTGAGTCACTTGGCAAGTCATCAGGCACAGAATCCAGCTCTTCTCCTGGTGAAGGTGTCTGTAGGTAATGAACAGGCAAAGGCGGTCTGTAGCTGTTCTGTCTACGAACACCTGGACATTGGAATTGCATGTGCCCAGGCTGCCCACATCCATAACATCTGCGCTCTGGGATTCTTCCTCCGCGTCGTATTCCCAAAGGTGGAGCATGAGTAATGCGAGGCACAGTCACACGAAGGTCCCCATGAGTTGACGGTCTAGGGTGATGGTGAACATTGGGGCCAGAAGGACCAGGGGCCACCAGCGTTGGGGGGTTGGTGTTTTTTTTCTCACTGGGTAGTAGTTTTTTCCACTGAGGCTTGATGGTGAGAGCCTCATCAGCTAGAGCTGCAGCTTCCTCCACAGTGGCTGGTCTCCTTTCACGCACCCATTCCCGGATCTCAGCGGGGCACTTGAAGTAAAACTGCTCTTTTAGGAGGACCTGGAGGACGGTCTCCAAGGTTAAGGCCTCCTCTGCCTCCAACCAACGATGCCACAGATGTTTGAGTTTGTGGGCATACATCTTGAAGGACACTTCCTCATCACATGCTAGAGTACGGAACTGAGTCCTGTAAGTGTCTGGCGTTACAGCATAATGTTCTAGAATAGTCTGTTTAATATCCGCATACTCACAGTTCCACCGAGGGTCCATAGCTCTATAGGCTGCAGCAGCTCCACCCTCTAAGAGCCCAACCAGATGCCGGACGCGCTCCCTTTCTGGGACTTCCATTAATCGACACTGATGCTCAAAGTCCTGGAAGAAGCCCTCAATGTCACCAGCAGCCTCATTAAACTGCTTGAAGTCTTTGCGGGACACTTTGGGAAGTTCCCTCATGATGGGTGCTGGGGTTACAGTCTGTCTGGAACCTCTCGCGGCTTCCACAGCGAGCTGCTTATCCAGCAATGCCATCTCCTCCATCCTGCGCTCCTTCTCTTCAGCTCCACGCATGGCCTCCCTCTTATCTTCTATGGTGGCCTCATCTCCAAGCAGTGCCATCTTTTCCTTGTACCACACAACCCATTGACTTTTTTGGGTATTCACCTCCGGCTCCCGTCTTTGCTCCCCTTGCAGTGGAAATTGTTCCTCGGTGCCATCTTGCAGGCAAGCGTGTTCCAATGCCTCAATTAGTTGCTCCTTAGAGAGTCCTTTGTAGCCGACACCTAATTCACGGGCCTTTGTTTGTAGACTCGCCACAGTCCAGTTCCTGTATCCTGAGGTTCTGGTTTCAGACGTCGATTGGCTGTTGTCCTCCATTTCTTCTGCTCTGATCCCGCCGCTGCCACCAGTTTGTGACGGGGTGTACATCAGAGCAAAGAGAGACAACAGGCCGAGGATGATCCAACAGGTTTACTAACAGGAATACAGGAACAGCACACGACAAGTCCAAATAAAACAGATTCGGGGGCACCTCCCGATAATCCAAAGTGCCAGATCACAACGTAATAGTCCTTTTCAGAGTCCCAGAAATCCCACACAATCCACTGGACGGCGAGGTCTGTCCGCAGATTCAGATCTCGCTCCCTTCCTCTTCAAAAACTCAACTCCCAACTGCATTTAGAAACAGGAGTGAATTGTTTGAGCTCGTGGGCCCGCCCCTCAAGGGTAGGGGTCTATGCAATGGTTGGGCCCACTAGAAGATTCTAGAAGGTTGGCTCCGAGATGTCTACAGGTTTGTGTAGTTGGCGTTATCCACTGCTTACGAAACAATGAGAAGTTCCCCTGGCTGTGTGGACAAGAGATAATTGCATTATGGGCCCAGAGACACAGGAGATGGGGGGAAGGTATGGTTACTTACATCCCAAGACATTTCAAAGTGTTCAGTAAGTACAACCAAAGGAAAGTGACATCACATCCTGACATAGTATTACAGCAAATACAGTGAGAAGGTAAAATACATCATGACACTCACTCATCCCTACTTCTAACCATACAGCCAGAAGATCAAGTAACCTGATCAGCTGACTCCAGTGTTGGCCGATTACTTGTTCTGGGTCCCCCTGCATCCATCGCAGCGTGTGCTGCCTGTGAGGTCAGCTGAATTCGGCCGACACTGGAGTCAGCTGATCTGAACTCTGTTGAACTCCAGCACGAACACTCTGCGATGGATGCAGGGGGACACAGAACAAGTAATCGGCCAACACTGGAGTCAGCTGATCTGAACTCAGCTGAACTCATGACCACACAGCCCGAACATGGTCACACGTGATCGGCAGCAGGCAGTGATTGCTGTTAACCTGCATCCATCACAGCGTGTGTGGGCTGTGAGATCAGGAGTTCAGCTTATTCCCGATCAGCTGACTCCAGTGCCAGCCGATAAATTCTGTTTCCCCTTCATCCATCACAAGTAGAAGTAGAAGCATACAATAAAATAACAATTGCGGTTGCATGCGTTGCACATTCAATCCACAGGATCCGGTCATATGCGGTTTGCATCCTGTCAAATGTGAAAGTAGCCTTACAGCTGGAGCAGGAAGAAGAAAGACAAGATGGCAGACTTACTTTGGGAGCTTACAGGAAGAAATCGCACAGACCAATTTTTGGGGCTCCACTCAAGGGGATCTGGGGCTGAGAAAAAAAGGAGACCGTCAGCTGATGATGAAATAGCTAGCAAAGTTATTGATCATTATCTCAAACCCATTGCCTCCTCTCTCTAGTCCGGCATTTCCTCTCTGCGGCGATCGCCATCCTCCTTCTTCTGAGGCCCATGTGCATGACGCGTCCTACATCATGCTCACTAGCTGGCATTGAGGTCCTGCGCAGGCGCACTTTGATCTGCCCTGCTCAAAGCAGATCCATGTATTGTAGTGCATATGCACAAGAGATCTTTAACCCCTTAACGATCTGGTGGCTATCATGATAGCACAGGGTCATGCGATGACTCCTGTAGCTCACATGACTCAGGTCCTGTAAGAAAAAGCCAAATACTGGCTGTTACAAGAGATGATAATTTCTCCCAGTCTAAATTGTGCTGCTCTGATTGGGATAAATAAATGAGTGATCAGACAGCTGATCCTAATAGCCCCCTAGGGGTACTAGTCAAATTTAAAAAATAATTTAAGAAAATTTTTTGAAAAAGTAAAAAAAAAAGTAAAAACACCTAAAAGTTCAAATCATCCCTCTTTTGCCCCACTGAAAAATAAAGGGTTAAAAAAAATATATTCACACATTTGGTATTGCTGTCTTCAGCCCGATCTATCAAAATATAAAATCATTTGTTCTGATTTTTAAACGGCGTAGCAGCAAAAAAATTCCAAATGCCAAAATTACGCTTTTTGGTTGCCACAAATCTTAAGCAAAATGCAATAACAGGCAATCAAAACATAGCATCTGCGCAAAAAAGAGAATTTTGTTTACTTACAATAAATTCTTTTTCTTATAGTTCCGTATTGGGAGACCCAGACCTTGGGTGTTTAGCTTCTGCCTCTGAAGGACACACAAAGTACTACACTTAAAAGTGTAGCTCCTCCCTCTGAGCTTATACACCCCCTGGTGAGCAGACCCAGCCAGTTTAGTGCAAAAGCTGAAGGAGAATAGCCACCCACAAGTAGAACAGAGCAAGAGCCGGAACAACCGGAGACTCTGTCCACGACAACAGCCGGTGATAACACGCGGAACAAGAAATTGCCAACAGGCAACAGGGAGGGTGCTGGGTCTTCCAATACGGAACTATAAGAAAAAGAATTTACGGTAAGTAAACAAAATTCTCTTTTTCTTTATCGTTCCTTTGGGAGACCCAGACCATGGGACGTTCCAAAGCAGTCCCTGGGTGGGAATAAACAGAAAAACTAAGAAGTAGGCAGAACCTAACTTCACAAATGGGCGACAGCCGCCTGAAGGATGCGTCTGCCCAAGCTCGCATCTGCCGAAGCATGAGCATGCACTTGGTAGTGCTTCGAGAAGGTATGCAGGCTAGTCCAAGTGGCAGCCTGACAGACTTGTTGAGCCGTAGCCTGGTGCCTGAAAGCCCAAGAGGCACCGACAGCTCTGGTCGAATGTGCCTTGATCCCCGGCGGGGGAGGCACCTGAGTACTCTGGTAGGCGTCCGAAATGGTCGATCTAATCCAACGGGCTAAGGTCGGCTTAGAAGCAGGGAGGCCCTTGCGCCGACCTGTGGTTAGCACAAAAAGAGAGGTGCACCGCCTAAGCGCAGCGGTGCAAGACACATAGATCCGGAGAGCACGCACCAGATCCAGAGTATGCAGCGCTTTTTCAAAGCGATGAACAGGAGCCGGACAGAAGGAAGGTAGGGTAATGTCCTGGTTAAGGTGGAAAGGAGAGACCACCTTAGGAAGAAAGTCCGGAGTCGGACAGAGAACCACCTTGTCTTGATGAAAAACTAAAAAAGGTGACTCCGAAGAGAGCGCAGCCAAATCAGAGACTCTCCTGAGGGAAGTTATGGCCACCAGAAAGGCCACCTTCTGAGAAAGACGATACAAAGAAACCTCCCCAAGAGGCTCAAAAGGGGGTTTCTGCAAAACCGTGAGAACCAAGTTAAGGTCCCAGGGATCCAAGGGCCGCCGGTAAGGCGGAATGATGTGAGACGCGCCTTGCATGAAGGTGCTAACCTGAGCCAGCCGAGCGAGACGCCGCTGGAACAGAACTGACAGAGCTGAGACTTGTCCCTTGAGAGAGTTGAGGGACAGTCCTAGCTGCAGACCGGACTGTAGAAAAGACAGAAGGGTCGGCAAGGAGAATGGCCAAGGAGGATGGTCGGTAGAGCGACACCAGGACAGGAAAATTTTCCAAGTCCTGTGATAGATCTTAGCGGAGGAAGACTTACGGGCCCGAGTCATAGTGGAGATGACTTCAGGAGGGATACCAGAAGCCGTCAAAATCCAGGACTCAAGAGCCACGCCGTCAATTTGAGAGCCGCAGAATTCGGGCGGAAAAACGGACCTTGCAAGAGTAGGTCTGGACGGTCCGGGAGATGCCACGGCATCTCTACGGACAGATGGAGCAAGTCTGGATACCAAGCTCGCCTGGGCCAGTCCGGTGCAATGAGGATGACCCGACGGCCCTCCATTCTGATCTTGCGCAGGACTCTGGGCAAGAGAGCTAGAGGGGGAAACACGTAGGACAGACGAAACTGGGACCAGTCTTGAACCAGAGCGTCCGCGGCGAAGGCCTGAGGATCGTGGGAGCGAGCCACGTAAACAGGAACTTTGTTGTTGTGACGGGATGCCATTAGGTCCACGTCTGGAGTGCCCCATTTGCGGCAGATTGACTGAAACACTGCCGGGTGCAGGGACCACTCGCCACCGTCCACGGTTTGACGGCTGAGATAATCTGCCTCCCAGTTTTCCACGCCTGGGATGTGGACTGCGGATATGGTGGACTTGGAGTCCTCCGCCCATTGAAGGATGCGTTGTACCTCCATCATTGCCAGGCGGCTTCGTGTCCCGCCCTGGTGATTGATGTAGGCAACCGCGGTCGCGTTGTTTGACTGGACTCGAATGTGCCTGCCCGCCAGCAGGTGGTGAGAAGCTAGGAGAGCTAGAAGCACGGCTCTGGTTTCCAGCACATTGATTGAAAGGGCTGACTCGGACGGAGTCCAAGTGCCCTGCGCTCTGTGGTGGAGACATACCGCTCCCCAGCCGGATAGACTGGCATCCGTGGTGAGAATCACCCAGGACGGGGTCAGGAAGGAGCGCCCTTGGGACAGGGAGAGGGGCCGAAGCCACCACTGAAGAGAGCTCCTGGTCCGTGGCGACAGAGCCACTAACCTGTGTAAGGAGGAAGGCCGCTTGTCCCAACAGCGGAGAATGTCCAGCTGCAGGGGGCGCAGATGGAACTGGGCAAAGGGAACAGCCTCCATGGACGCTACCATTTGACCCAGCACCTGCATCAGACGCCTGAGGGTATAACGGCGGGGCCTCAGCAGAGAGCGCACCGCTAGCTGGAGTGACTGCTGTTTGACTAAGGGCAACTTCAAAAGTGCCGGCAAAGTCTCGAACTGCATCCCTAGGTACGTGAGACTCTGGGTCGGAGTCAGAGAGGATTTGGGAAGATTGACAAGCCACCCGAATTGGGCTAGAGTGGCGAGAGTGAGCGAGACACTCCGATGACAGTCTGCGCTGGATGAAGCCTTGACTAGAAGGTCGTCCAGGTAAGGAATCACTGCCAACCCCTGGAGGTGCAGAACTGCAATCACTGCTGCCATGACCTTGGTGAATACCCGAGGGGCCGTGGCTAACCCGAAGGGAAGAGCCACGAATTGGAAATGATCTTCTCCTATTGCAAAACGTAGCCAACGCTGGTGTGAAACTGCAATTGGAACATGCAGATAGGCATCTCTGATGTCGATGGATGCCAGGAAATCCCCTTGGGTCATTGAGGCAATGACTGATCGCAGAGACTCCATGCGAAAGTGCCGCACTTGAACATGCTTGTTGAGAAGCTTGAGATCCAGGATGGGCCGGAAGGTACCGTCCTTTTTGGGAACTAGGAAGAGATTTGAGTAGAAACCTCTGAACCGTTCCCGGGCGGGAACTGGTACAATTACTCCGTTGGCCTGCAAGGCTGCCACGGCCTGTGAGAAGGCGGCGGCCTTGGAGCAAGGGGGAGTTGAGAGAAAAAATCTGTTTGGCGGGCTGGAAGAGAATTCTATCCTGTAGCCGTGGGAGATGATATCTCTCACCCACTGATCGGAGACGTGTTGAAACCAAGCGTCGCCAAAGTGGGAGAGCCTGCCACCGACTAAGGACGTCGCCGGAGCGGGCAGAGAGTCACGAGGAGGCTGCCTTAGTGGCAGCACCTCCTGCGGTCTTCTGTGGACGCGCTTTTGGGCGCCAGTTGGATTTCTGGTCCTTGGCTGAGTTAGCGGACAAGGCCGAGGGCTTAGAGGACGACCAGTTGGAGGAACGAAAGGAGCGAAACCTCGACTGACTCCTACCCTGGGCAGGTTTCCTGGTTTTGGTTTGTGGCATGGAAGTACTCTTCCCGAAAGTAGCTTCCTTAATAATTTCATCCAGCTGTTCTCCGAACAGCCGGGACCCAGCAAAAGGGAGCCCAGCAAGGTACTTCTTAGAAGAAGCATCTGCCTTCCACTCTCGAAGCCACAAGATCCTGCGGATAATGAGGGAATTAGCCGAAGCCACCGCAGTGCGGTGAGAAGCCTCCAGCATGGCAGACATGGCGTAATATGAAAAAGCTGAAGCTTGAGAAGTTAAGGCAACCATTTCGGGCATAGATTCCCTGGTGAGGGAATGCATCTCCTGCTGCAAAAGTCGGGGAAAACGCGGCCCCCGCCGCTTCATACACGGATTTGGCCAGAAGGTCAATCTGACAGTCAGTGGAATCCTTAAGGGAGGTGCCATCAGCCACCGACACAACGGTCCGGGCTGAGAGCCTAGACACCGAAGGATCTACCTTTGGGGAATGAGCCCACTCCTTGACCACCTCAGGTGGAAAGGGAAAACGGTCATCAGAACCACGCTTTGGGAAGCGTTTGTCAGCACAGGCCCTGGGCTTGGTCACAGCAGCCTGAAAACTGGAGTGGTTAAAGAACACACTCTTTGCTCTCTTAGGCTAGGTAAACTGGTGTTTTTCTGCCAGAGAGGGTTGTTCCTCTGATACTGGCGGATTGAGATCCAGTACAGAATTAATGGAAGCAATCAAGTCACTAAGATCTGAGTCACCCTCGGACAGATCAATGGGGTACATGGAGTTAGCCTCCGAGCCCCCTGTAAAGGCATCCTCCTCATCCTGCGAGTCAGCTCTTGAATCAGAGCCGCGGGAGGAGGAGGGAGAGGAAACCCTGCGTCTCCTCTTAGGAGGACGGGGTCTGGGCCCTGATGATGAATCCTCTGTGAGCTCCGGTCCTAAGGGACCCTTAGCAGTAGAGGCACCCTGTGAAGGGGGCTGATGCATATTCATCAAAGTCCTGGACAGAAGTCCCATGGACTCAGCAAAAGACTGGGAGATAGACCTAGAAAAGGATTCTACCCAAGCCGGGGGTTCAGCCACAGGTGCAGGAGCAGCCTGAGAGACCACTGGGGGTGAGACTCCATGCTGTGGCACCACCAAGTTAGAGCAGACATCACAATGTGGATAGGTGCTCGGTTCAGGCAGCTGGAGCTTACATGCAGCGCATACAGTATAAAGCTTTGGAGCCTTGCTCCTCATGTGAGACATGCTGCTGGAGTGGGGGCTCTGCAAGAGAATGAACCCCAGAGAGTATATACAGTGGTCCACAACCAGAGACCGGTTCTCGGGCGACAGCTAGAGAATCCGCCGGAAATGCCAATAAATACAGTAAGCACACTCTCCCCAAACAATAAAGCACAGGGACCCCCAATATATAAACGTCTCAGGTACTTAGCTGCTGAGACGCAGGGCCAGGTCCCTGGGGATGAGTGCTCCGGTCCAGCAGGGTCCTGAAGGGCTGCGGATGGAGACCGGTCTCCTGCCAGGCATGGAGACCGTGCTGGCTCCCACTTCAAGCCAGAGCCCAGGAGGGATGGTGAAGGAGCACGGCATGTAAGGCTCCAGCCTTGGAAATCAACTTTACAACACCGCCGACACAGTGGGGTGAGAAGGGGCATGCCGGGGGTCCAGACGTGGACCCGCACTTCTTCAATCTCATTCCAAAAAGGAAAAAATCATATGAGAATGCATGTGTGGATGTATGCCTCCTGAACACAAAGCGATAAACTGGCTGGGTCTGCTCACCAAGGGGTGTATAAGCTCAGAGGGAGGAGCTACACTTTCAAGTGTAGTACTTTGTGTGTCCTCCGGAGGCAGAAGCTAAACACCCAAGGTCTGGGTCTCCCAAAGGAACGATAAAGAAAATGATACTGTTAAAAACGTCAGCTCGAGATACTAAAAAAAGCCATCACTGAGCCATAGATTTAAAAAAATGAGAACGCTATGGGTCTCAGAAAATGGCGCAAAACGTCCGTCACTTTTTTCGGACAAACTTCTGATTATTTTTTTAACCCCTTAGATTAAAATAAACCTATTCATGTTTGGTGTCTACAAACTTGCAGTAACCTCAGGCATCACAGCAGCACATCAGGTTTACCATATAGTGAACACAGTGAATAAAATGTCTCAAAAACAATAGAGCAATCACACTTTTTTTTGCAATTTCTCCACATTTGGAATTTTTTTGCCATTTTACAGTACACTGCATGGTAAAACTCACGGTTTCATTCAAAATTACAGCTCATTCTGCAAAAAATGAGCCCTCACATGACCATATTGACTGAAAAATAAAAAAAGTTACGTCTGTCAGAAGAATGGCAAACCCCCCAAAAATACCGGAAAGTGTAAAGTCGGCCGGTCGTGAAAGGGTTAACCTTTCCTCGCGCCTGCACATTACAGTACTTTGATCAGCAGGGCAGATGAATGCGCCTGCGCAGGACCGCAATGTCGGCTCGTGTGGATGACGTAGACACATCATCCACACCGGACTGGGAAGAAGGAGGCCGAAGATCGCAGCAGAGAGGATGCGTCAGACCTGAAAGAGGAGGCACCGCACTGGAGAGCTGCGACACCCATTGGACTGGACCCACCCTAGGTGAGTATTCTAAAAGTACTTTTTCCGTTTTACAGAGCGGCCTAGGCTCTTATATACAGTATTTTGGAATGCTGTATATAAGAACTCAGTGGTATTGGACACAGCTTGTAGTCCCCAAATCTGGTGACAGATTCCCATTAAAAAATCGGAAGGAACACAAACTTACACAATAAATCACCAACATATTTGTGCTTCTAAGGGCGTGATTTATTACGCCCAGTATCCATGCCAGAAAATCTACATAGGAATGACCACAAGGGACTTAACCTCTTACAGACATTGGACGTACTGGGTACATCGTAGATAATGGCGGTGTAATCATCGTCGGCTGCTGCAGTAAACCGGCACCGATTTCTGCACATATATGCTGATCTGAACAGCAGACATGTGTAGCTTACAAGAAAGGTTGGATCCACGATTCACCCATGCCTTTTAATCCCTTAGACCGCGCTGTCAATTACTGACAGCGCAATGTAAATGGCCATGGCAGGGAAATTTCCTTTCCTCGACGCTATCGGAGTCCCCATGACGCGATCACGGGAAGCCGATGGTTGCCATGGTAGCACAGGGTTATGTCATGACTCATGACTCACATCCTGTCACAGCCGGCTGGTTGTAACAGGACAGCAGCATTTCAGCTGATCAGAGCTCTGCCGCTCTGATCAGCAGAAATGAACAAGCTATCAGACAGCTAATCCTTACCCCGAGGGGGACTATTAAAATAAAAAAAGTTTAAAAAAAAGTTTTAAAGAATTAAAAAAAACAACTAAAAATTTAAATCACTCCCCATTCGCCCCACTAAAAATAAGAGGGTTAAAAAAAAGGGAATTTTGTTTACTTACCGTAAATTCCTTTTCTTCTAGCTCCTATTGGGAGACCCAGACAATTGGGTGTATAGCTTCTGCCTCCGGAGGCCACACAAAGTATTACACTTTTAAAAAAGTGTAACCCCTCCCCTCTGCCTATACACCCTCCCGTGGATCACGGGCTCCTCAGTTTTGGTGCAAAAGCAGGAAGGAGAAAACTTATAAATTGGTCTAGGGTAAATTCAATCCGAAGGATGTTCGGAGAACTGAAGACCATGAACCATAAGAACAAATCAACATCAACAACATGTGTACACAAAAGAACAACCAGCCCGAAGGGCACAGGGGCGGGTGCTGGGTCTCCCAATAGGAGCTAGAAGAAAAGGAATTTACGGTAAGTAAACAAAATTCCCTTTTTCTTTGTCGCTCCATTGGGAGACCCAGACAATTGGGACGTCCAAGAGTAGTCCCTGGGTGGGTAAAAGAATACCTCAATAAAAGGAGCCGAAAACGGTCCCCTCTTACAGGTGGGCAACCGCCGCCTGGAGGACTCTCCTACCTAGACTGGCGTCTGCCGAAGCATAGGCATGCACTTGATAGTGCTTCGTGAAAGTGTGCAGACTAGACCACGTAGCTGCCTGACACACCTGCTGAGCCGTCGCCCGGTGCCGCAAAGCCCAGGACGCTCCTACGGCTCTGGTAGAATGGGCTTTCAACCCTGAAGGAAGTGGAAGCCCAGAAGAACGGTAGGCCTTGAGAATCGGTTCCTTGATCCACCGAGCCAAGGTTGACTTGGAGGCCTGAGAGCCCTTACGCTGGCCAGCGACAAGGACAAAGAGCGCGTCTGAACGGCGCAGGGGCGCCGTGCGAGACACGTAGAACCGGAGTGCTCTCACTAGATCCAAAGAGTGCAAATCCTTTTCACACTGGTGAATTGGATTAGGGAAAAAGGAAGGCAAGGAGATATCCTGATTTAGATGAAAGGGGGATACCACCTTAGGAAGAAATTCCGGGACAGGACGCAGAACCACCTTATCCTGGTGAAAAACCAGGAAGGGGGCTTTGCATGACAGCGCTGCAAGCTCAGACACTCCCTGAAGTGATGTGACCGCCACCAGGAAGGCCACCTTCTGAGAAAGACGGGAAAGAGAAACATCCCGCAGCGGCTCAAAAGGCGGCTTTTGAAGAGCCGTCAGAACCCTGTTAAGATCCCAAGGATCCAACGGACGTTTGTAAGGTGGGACCATGTGGCAAACCCCCTGCAGGAACGTGCGGACCTGCAGAAGCCTGGCTAGACGCTTTTGAAAAAAAAACACGGAGAGCGCCGACACTTGGCCCTTGAGAGAGCCGAGGGACAAACCCTTGTCCATTCCAGATTGTCGGAATGAAAGAAATGTGGGTAAAGCAAACGGCCATGGAGACAAACCGTTATCAGAGCACCAGGATAAGAAAAGTTGCCAAGACCTGTAATAGATTTTGGCGGACGTTGGCTTCCTGGCTTGTCTCATGGTGGCAATGACATCCTGAGATAACCCTGAAGACGCTAGGAGCCAGGACTCAATGGCCACACAGTCAGGTTGAGGGCCACAGAATTCAGATGGAAAAACGGCCCTTGTGACAGCAAGTCTGGACGGTCTGGAAGCGCCCACGGTTGACCCACCGTGAGATGCCACAGATCCGGATACCACGACCGCCTCGGCCAGTCTGGAGCGACGAGAATGGCGCGACGGCAGTCGGACCGGATCTTGTGTAGTACTCTGGGCAGCATTGCCAGAGGGGGAAACACATATGGCAGTCGAAACTGCGACAAATCCTGGACCAGAGCGTCCGCTGCCAGAGCTCTGTGATCCTGAGACCGTGCCATGAAGGCCGGGACCTTGTAGGGGACGGCAGTGGCGTTGTCCGACTGGATTTGGATCTGCCTGCCCTCCAGCCACCGATGGAAAGCCAATAGGGCTAGATATACTGCCCTTATCTCCAGAATATTGATATGAAGGGACGATTCTATTGGAGTCCAGGTTCCTTGAGCCCTGTGGTGGAGAAAAACCGCTCCCCAACCTGACAGGCTCGCGTCCGTGGTGACCACGGCCCAGGTTGGGGGGAGGAAGGATTTTCCCCGAGACAGAGATGTGGGTAGGAGCCACCACTGAAGTGATGTTTTGGTTGCAAGTGAAAGAGAGATGTTCTTGTCGAGGGAAGACGAACTCTTGTCCCATTTGCGAAGAATGTCCCATTGGAGTGGCCGTAGATGGAATTGCGCGAACGGCACTGCCTCCATAGCTGCAACCATCTTCCCCAGGAAGTGCATGAGGCGCCTTAAGGGGTGTGACTGACTCCGAAGAAGTGACTGCACCCCCGCCTGCAGAGAAAGCTGTTTGTCCCGCGGTAGCTTGACTAACGCTGGAAGGGTATGAAACTCCATCCCGAGGTAAGTCAGTGATTGGGTCGGCGTCAACTTGGATTTCGGGAAATTGATGATCCACCCGAACTGCTGGAGAGTCGCCAGAGTGACGGTAAGACTTCGTTGACACGCCACCCGAGAAGGGGCCCTGACTAGGAGATCGTTCAAGTATGGGATTACCGAGTGGCCCTGAGAGTGCAGGACCGCCACGACGGATGCCATGACTTTGGTGAAGACCCGTGGGGCTGTCGCCAGGCCGAAGGGCAATGCGACGAACTGGAGGTGTTCGTCCCCGATGGCGAAACGCAGGAAACGTTGGTGTTCGGGTGCGATCGGCACATGGAGATAAGCATCCTTGATGTCGATCGATGCTAGGAAGTCTCCTTGTGACATCGAGGCGATGACCGAGCGGAGAGATTCCATCCGAAACCGTCTGGTTCTCACATGTCTGTTGAGCAGCTTGAGGTCCAGAACGGGACGGAAAGACCCGTCCTTTTTTGGCACCACGAACAAGTTGGAGTAAAATCCGCGACCACGTTCCTGAAGGGGAACGGGAATCACAACTCCTTCCATCTTTAGAGCGTCCACTGCCTGAAACAGTGCGTCTGCCTGTGCGGGGGGTGGGGAGGTTCTGAAAAAACGAGCCGTAGGTCGAGAGCTGAACTCTATCCTGTAACCATGAGACAGAATGTCTCTCACCCATCGGTCTTGAACGTGTGGCCACCAGGCGTCGCCAAAGCGGGAGAGCCTGCCACCGACCGAGGATGTGGCTAGATGAGGCCGAGAGTCATGAGGAGGCCGTCTTGGAGGCAGTGCCTCCTGCGGCCTTTTGGGGGCGTGACTTGGACCGCCACCCATAGGAGTTCCTCTGGCCTTTCTCCGGCCGGTTGGACGAAGAGGATTGGGGTTTGACGGAGGGACGAAAGGACCGAAACCTCGATTGGATTTTTCTCTGCTGAGGTCTCTTAGGTTTGGACTGGGGTAAGGAGGAGTCCTTTCCCGAGGATTCCTTAATAATCTCATCCAACCGTTCGCCAAACAAACGTTCGCCAGAAAAAGGCAAACCAGTTAAGAACCTTTTGGAAGCAGAGTCTGCTTTCCATTCGCGCAGCCACATGGCCCTGCGGACTGCCACGGAGTTAGCGGATGCTACAGCCGTACGGCTAGCAGAGTCCAGGACGGCGTTCATGGCTTAGGACGAAAATGCTGATGCCTGAGAGGTCAAGGAAGACACATGCGGAGCAGAATTCCGCGTGACAGCATTAATCTCAGTCAGACATGCCGAGATTTCTTGGAGAGCCCACACAGCCGCAAAGGCCGGGGCAAAAGACGCGCCCGTGGCCTCATAAATAGACTTCACCAAGAGCTCTATCTGTCTGTCAGTGGCATCCTTCAGGGATGAGCCATCGGCAACAGACACAACGGACCTAGCAGCCAATCTAGAGACTGGCGGATCCACCTTGGGTGAGTGCGCCCAGCCCTTAACGACCTAAGGTGAAAAGGGATAACGCGTGTCAGAGTGCCTTTTAGCAAAACGCTTTTACGGGACCGCTCTGGGCTTCTGGACAGCGTCCCTGAAGTTAGAGTGATCAAAGAACGTATTGCGCGTACGTTTGGGGAATCGAAATTGGTGTTTCTCCTGCTGAGAAACCGACTCCTCTACCGTTGGAGGCGGGGGAGAGAGATCCAACACCTGGTTGATGGACGAAATAAGATCATTTACTAAGGCGTCCCCCTCAGGGGTATCAAGGTTGAGGGCGAAGTCAGGGTCAGAGCCCTGAGCTCCCACGTCCGCCTCGTCATCCTGAGAGTCCTCCAGCGGAGATCCAGAGCAGCGTGAGGAAGCCGGGGAAGAGTCCCAGCGAGGCCGCTTAGCCGGTCTGGGACTGCGATCCAGGCAGGAGTCCTCCGCCTGGGACCTGGGGGCTATCCTGGGAGCGCGCTGCGGCGCGGACCGAGAAGGCCCTGGAGGAGACAAACTAACAGGGGCCGGGGCCTGTGAAGAGCCCGGTATGGATTGCAAAGCCTCAAGGAGCTTAGATGACCATTTGTCCATAAACTGTGCAATGGATTGAGAAAGTGACAGAGAGTTTCTCAGCGAAAGAGGCCAATGACGGTGACTCTGTCCCTGCAGCCTGCTCAGGAGGAGCAGGGGGATCTACATGAGCCGAGGGGCCCACAAGTGCCCCGGGCTCCGGCTGAGCAAGCGTGGCAGGAGTCGAGCATTGATCACAGTGAGGGTAGGTGGATCCCGCAGGCAACATAGCCCCACAAGAGGTACAGGCTGCGAAAAAAACCTGTGTCTTAAGGGCTTTGCTCCTTGTGGACGACATGCTGCAAGCAATAAGTGTCCCTTAGGAGAGCGACCACTGAGGGTATATGGGAAAGGGTTAAACAGCCGTTCCGGGTGACCGGTGTGGCTTACCAACCGCTGGTGTCCTCCAGATTCCCTGTCGTGGGTCCCCCAGAGCTGTAGAGATGTGCAGCTGCAGCATACACCGGCAGAATGCCAAACATGGCCGCCGGAGCTCTCAAGGAGGGAGTGGAGCCATGGGCGGCGCCAGCAAAAAGCGGGAATCTGGAGGCCCCATAGTGGTCCATAAGAGGGGAGGGGAGGCATGCAACGATGCTCCAGCCCTCTGTCGGTAATACCGCCCTTCCCCCTGACAAGCAGGCCCGGGGGCGGGATTTTTCGCGACTAGGCCGCGATGAAGCCGGGGACTAAATTTAAGGCCATGCCCGACAAGCAGGCACGGCCGGCGCGGAAGTCCGATGAAAAAACAACGGACGGCGCTACTGGGGAGAGAGGCGACCTCTCTCCCCGTACCGTCCCCCCATGGGGACACAGAGTACCATGAAGGTGCAGGGCCCGGTCCCTGGGGATGAAAACGCTCCGGTCCAGCAGGTTCCACCAGGGGCTGCGGATGGAGCACGGTCTCAGCAGGTGAATGACCGATGAAGCTCCCACTTCTCCCAGAGCCGCATAAGGGATGGTGAAGGAGACGGCATGTGGCTCCAGCCTTTGTACCCGCAATGGGTACCTCAACCTTAACAACACCGCCGACATAGTGGGGTGAGAAGGGAGCATGCCGGGGACCCCATAGGGGACCTCTTTTCTTCTGTCATACTATGTATGATAAATCTTTTTTTTTTTTTTTTCTATGAGTGGATGTGTGCCTCCTTCCACACAAAGCATAAAACTGAGGAGCCCGTGATCCACGGGAGGGTGTATAGGCAGAGGGGAGGGGTTACACTTTTTTAAAAGTGTAATACTTTGTGTGGCCTCCGGAGGCAGAAGCTATACACCCAATTGTCTGGGTCTCCCAATGGAGCGACAAAGAAATAATAAATATACACTCATTTGGTATCACAGAGTTCAGAAATGCCCAGTCTATCAAAATCTAAAACGAATTAACATGATCGGTAGACGGCGTAGCCGTAAAAAAAAATTCCAACTGGCAAAGTTAAGTTTTTTGGTCTTCACAAATTGCAAAATGCAAACAAATAAGCCATCAGTGAGCCCCATATCCCGAAAAATGAGAACACTACAAGTTGCAGAAAATGGCGCTGAAAGTGCTCCAATTTTTTGGACAAACCTTTTTTTAACCCCTTAGATAAAAGTAAACCTAAACATGTTTGGTATCAACGAACTCATACCAACCTGAAGTATCACACCCACCCATCAGTTTTACCATACAGTGAACACGGTGAATAAAGTACCCCATAAACCATTGTCCAATCACACTTTTTTGTAATTTTTCCACACGTGGAAATTTTGTGCTGTTTTCCAGTACCATATATGGTAAAACTCATGGTTTCACTTAAAAGACCAATACGTCCTGCAAAAAACAAGCCCTCTTATGGCAAGATTGACGAGAAAAATAAAAAAGTTACGACTCTCGGAAAAAGGGGAGCAAAAAACAAAAACGGAAAAATCGTCCAGTGGTTAGGGGGTTAAAGGTGGGAGTCCGTGAGCACATCAGGGACATTGAGAAAACAAAGACTCTGCATGAGGCGGAACACCTAAAAACCCTACCAAAACATTTCCAATTGTACCATAAATCTGACTCAAGCAAATTAAAGAAGTTGCCCGACATTAGCTTACCAAAAAAATTTGAGTTTATCTGTGCTGTATTGTCATATAAAACACCCCTAGGGGGGCGTGTCCTGGCTATGAAGGAGTGAGGACGTGACTTGTCTTAGCTCCTGCCACTGGACTTTATAACTGATGATCCACGCAACTGAGGACTCTGTAACACAGGCTATGCAGCGGAGGAGACGAGGGAGATCCCAGGGGTGCAGCAGCAGAGCTTCACAATCGGAGGAGAGAGGGATCAAGCACTTTTTATCCAGGCCGGGGCAGAGAGAAGCTTCACAGGTGGCACCCAAGATGGCTGCTAAGGCTACACACGAGGTGAGCTCAGCGTGCAGCAGTGAGATGGCAGCTATGGAGATGCAGGGAAAGGCTCAGCAGCTGACGGGACTGAGAGGAGAGACCACTCGGAGTGAAGAGGAGATACAGAAGATAAGGCCAGACAGCCCAAGATTACAGGTACAGGGGAAACCCGGAGTGAGAAGCACGGGGGAAGTGCCTGCTGATACAAACAGTAGCCCTGAAGCCTGGAGGCCTCTGGAGGGGGAAGTAACGTCCTCTCTTATAACACACATGCAGGAGTGTGAGGAATTTCAGGAGGGGGGACACTGCACTGCAAATGAGTTACAGGTCCCTGAAGGAAGTGAGACTGTACCCAGGGAGAAGCACAACATAAATCTAAAGTTACCAGATGCAGACAAGCATGCAGGGTCTGGGCCAGCCATAACAACAACACAAGAGTCAGGAGTTCTGACAGAGCTTAATGAGATGCGGGCACGTTTCTCAGCTATACCCACCAGGGAAGATATGGAGGCATATATAACCAGGCTGGAGCAGGCGTACCGCACAGAGCTGTCAGCCCTGAAGGGGGAGGTGGAGAGAGTGGACACCCAGAGTCAAGTGCAGGCAGCTAAAATTCAGAATATGGAGGACACTTCACAGGCCCACGGGGCACTATTAGAACAACACTCCCGCCAAATACAATACGTGGTTGAAGCAATGGATGATGCTGAAAATAGGGGCCGAAGAAACAATCTCAGAGTGCGCGGCCTGCCTGAGTCTGTCGAGTCCAAGGACTTACATGGTACCCTTCAAGTGATCTTCAATAATATTCTGGGTGAACCATCAAGCCAACCCCTGGAATTGGATAGAGCGCATAGAGCGTTGGGCCCCAAACCAGCCCAGAACGACCGACCTCGGGATGTGATCTGTAGGGTCCACCGCTATGTTATTAAGGAGGCCATTCTGTTTAAGCTCCGCAGTGGAGTATCACCATCGTATGAGGGGAGCCAAATCCAGATTCTACAAGATCTATCCCGTTTTACCTTACAAAGGAGAAGAGCTCTTAAACCTCTGCTGGACATTCTCCGCTCATACGAGTTTCCATATAGCTGGGGGTTCCCCTTCCGCCTGCAGGTTCGGCACGCGGGACGAATGCATGTTCTTCGGTCTCCGGCGGATTTACCCTCGTTCACCGCGGCCTTGGACATTCCATTAGTGCCTATAGAGGACTGGCCGGACTTTCCAATGGGGGGGGGAGTCACTGTCCCAGCCGGTGATCGGATGCGTGGCTCTCATAGAGAAAGAGGAGGGAGGCCGGTCTGATGTATAAGAGAATGGTGGATTAAATTGTTCTAGTATGTTTTTGGTTATAGGATCACAGTACGATGGAGTCTATCCTCTGGTCCTGATGGGAATTTCGCGTTGTGGGGTTATTGTATCGCCCTGGACAGGGGGGTGGGGGGTTCCCTCCTTCCATCCTGGGTGTAATGGGGGGCGCCCCTCAACATTATAAGGTACAATACCCTCTCAAAGCCCCTTCTCCCTTCTTTATACAGAGCTTTAGTTGCAAATCAAAATATATATAGTTAAAAGCTGTTTTTTAGTCCAGGGCAGGGGGCTCCTTTGTGGAAAGTTCCCTCCCTGATTGGGATAACACGCCACAGGGTAGTGGCGTAAGATTAACATCCCTGGTATATAGAGATTCTTATTTTTCTGCATTTACCTCTAGTCTATTTGACCAAGTATAAGGGTCACGTTACGACCCTACAGGCAAGAGGTGCTTTGACCTTTTTGCCTACGGTACTCTCTCTTTGTTTGTAGTTTCCTTCATATACTTAATCCTTCTACCCCCCTCCTCCTTTTTTTTTTTTTTTTTTCTCTTCCCCTCTCCTAACCTTCTCTATTCTCTCCACCCACACCTCTCTTCCCATCCCCATCTTCCCGGTTCCTCACCGTTCCTCCTCCTCAGAATGACGCAGATTACCTTTGGCTCATTGAATGTGAGAGGCCTCAATGTCCCGCAAAAACGGTCTCAGGTATTCTTTGACATGCATAAGAAACGAGTCCATATATTATTGATTCAGGAAACACATTTCAAAACTGGTCACCTCCCTAACTTTAAAGACAGATATTACACCAAATGGGTCCATAGCACCAACCCAGAGTCAAAATCAAAAGGGGTGTCTATAGGCATCCATAAAGCCCTGGTGCACACGGTTCTGGACACGAGAGTGGACACTGAGGGAAGATTCATTTTTCTGAAAATTAATGTTAATTCATCTATCTTTACCATTGTCAATTGGTATTTACCAAACAGAGATCCGGCGACGTCCTGCTCCTCTCTCCTGTCATCATTGGATGAATTCGCAGAAGGGACCGTGATCGTGGGTGGCGATTTAAACTTCACTTTGGACCCTAAGGTAGATACAACTTCGGGACACAATTTTCTCTCTCTCAGAAAGCTAACAAAAGTTAAACGCTCAATACAAGAGCTTCGATTGGTAGATGTGTGGAGAACGTTACACCCAGTGGAGCGTGACTACACATACTTCTCCCCGGCTCACTCCTCGTACAGCCGCATAGACCTGTTTCTTGTGAGCCAAAAGGCTCTGACTTGGCAGATACAGGCCTCTATAGGCAGTATATCCTGGTCTGACCACGCTCCTATATTCCTGAGCCTTACTATCCCAGATGGGGCAGGGAGGCCGTGGTCTTGGCGGCTGAACGATAGTCTGCTTGGGGATCAGGGGTGCATGAAGGATCTACAGAACACGATTGATGAATTTTTAGAAATACACTCAGAAGACCCCACAGCCCTTCCCGTGCAGTGGGAGGCACTTAAATGTGTGTTGAGAGGGGTTTTGATCAAACATGGGGCTAGGCTTAAGAGAGAGAGAGCCCAAACCATTTTGTCCCTACTTCAGAATATTTCAGATCTGGAAAGGGCCCATAAGAAGACATTATCACCTTTGACACTGGCGGAGCTAGTCAAAAATAGAGAGGAGCTTAAATCGATTCTCGACCGACAGTATGAGCGACATAGGACTAGAATAAAAAGATTCCTCTATGAGTATGCAGATAAATGTGGTAGACCACTAGCTAGGATTCTACACCCTAGGGGAGACCCCAGCCACATTCCCATGATTAAACAAGCAGACGGCTCTTCGACTCAGAACCCAACTCTCATCGCGGAACAGTTCCAAAAGTATTATAGAGACCTATATAACATAAAGGGCAAATTTGGAGACATGCCACATGACGCATTAGAAAATAAAATAAATGACTACGTATCCAGAACGGCCCTACCGGTTATACCCAGTACTGAGGTTGAAAATTTAGAGACGGACTTTACAGAAGCAGAAGTGGCATCTATCATTAAAGAATCTCCCTCAGGCAAAAGTCCGGGTCCAGATGGGTTCACCCCTAAATTTTATAAAATATTCCAAACTCAGCTATCCCCGTTCTTGACTAAAGTATTTAATTCCATCTCAGAAAATTCCCAATGGGTGGCGCAATCTCTCGAAGCCCATATATGTGTTATCCCCAAACCGGGGAAGGATCACATGTTAGTTACAAATTACAGACCCATTTCACTGATCAATCTAGACCTAAAACTTTTTTCCAAAGCCTTAGCCAACAGACTTGCTCCTTCCTTGCCCGGGATAATACACACAGATCAAGTGGGGTTCGTACAAGGTCGGGAGGCGCGTGACAATACCAACAAACTGTTCCTCCTGATGACCCGGTCGAGGGCTCATTCTCTTCCCATGTGTTTACTCTCAGTGGATGCGGAGAAGGCCTTTGACCGGGTCAGTTGGAATTTCATGATGGCCGCTCTAAAGCAGGTGGGTTTGGGCAAAAAATTTTTAGATAGGATTGCGTCCCTTTATTCGAGACCCTCAGCAAAAGTTAGGACGAATGGGTTTCTGTCGTCATCGTTTCAGGTCCACAATGGAACAAGGCAAGGATGTCCATTGTCACCTCTGCTCTACGTCATTGTCATGGAGCATCTAGCGGTCGCCATAAGAAATAATGCTAGTATCCATGGGATAGAGGCCGGGGGAGGGAATCGCAAGTTAGCTTTATTTGCTGACGACCTTCTCATGTTTATTTCCCAGCCACACATATCCTTCCCGTCTTTGCTCAAAGAGTTCGAGGAGTTTGGTAACTTAAGTAATTTTAAAGTGAACTTCTCTAAATCAGAGGCTATGAATGTGACCCTGTCGGCGGAAGATCTAGCCCGTACAACCAAAAATTTTCCCTTTAAGTGGCAACCGTCAGCTATAAAATATCTGGGGGTAGTTGTACCTCGGGATCCAACAAAAATTATGCATCATAATTTTCTACCCCTGTTAGAGAGGACAATTAGGGATTTAAAGAAGTACGACAAAAAAAGACTATCGTGGTTTGGGCGTATCAACGCTATTAAAATGGATGTTCTTCCTAGGTTTCTTTTCTTGTTCCAAACGGTACCTATTCAGCTGCCGGGGAGTTACTTTTCCAAAATTCGGACGGCTTTGTCAAGGTTCGTTTGGGGGAATAGGAGACCTCGGACAAGCATAAAAACTCTTACCAGACACAAAAATAATGGAGGGGCAGGGCTCCCAAATTTCCAGTTATACTACAGGGCAACTATTCTAACGAGGATAATGGATTGGCACTTCCATAGGAACTCGAAACAATGGGTCGCGATCGAACAGGACGGATTGGGAGTCCCTTTGCACTTCCTCTCATGGATGGGAAAGGAGAGTAGGTCACAGATAGAGAAGGGAATGGAGTTTATTTGGACAGTGATGGGGACGTGGGACGGTGAGGTTAAGAGGGGTTCTCTCTCACAGGGGAGGGGTCCACTTACCCCCCTCTTTGGCAACCAGGAGTTCCCTCCGGGGCTTCATTCCAATAAATTTCTGGGATATACTCGGGTGGAGGAAACTCGTTTTTTTCATGTGCTCCAGGGAAATACCCTGCCCCCTTATGCATCTCTACGGGCCACAGGGAGAGAGGTTTCCTGGATAGAATATATGCAGCTGAAATCGTTTCTATCCAACCAGGACAGGGAGAGGAAGTTGAGGACCCCCCCTACTCCATTTGAGAAATTGTTCTTGCAGGGTTCGTCACCTGGGCATGTCATCTCTCTTATTTATAAAATGCTGAACCAGAGAGACATGTCGGACAAACCCAAATTTGTCTATAGATGGGGAGAGGAACTGGGAGAGGACATTTCGGAGGACAGATGGAGCAGGGCGTTTCTGTGGACCCACAAACTTTCTCTGGCTTGTGCCGCCCAAGAGAAAAACTATAAAATTCTCACAAGGTGGTACCAATACCCGACCAAATTGCATGCTATCTTTCCCTCAGTGTCCGACATGTGCTGGAGATGTGGTACAGAAAAAGGGTCTATGTTACATATATGGTGGAGCTGTGCTAAATTGCAACCATTCTGGGACTCAGTGTTTTCTCTGTATAAAAAGATGAGTTGGGTTGAGGTGGAGAGATCTCCCCAGGTGGCCCTCCTCTCTATCCTCCCAGGTTCATTCAAGTCACAAAAGAGGGACCTGCTGCGATTTTGTTTAGCGGCAGCCCGTATAATTATTCCCAGATACTGGAAACAGACTAGATGCCCCACGTTAGCTGACTGGGTAGAGGAGATGGCAAACCTCCAGAGAATGGAGGAACTCACAGCTGAACTTAATGGGCTCACGGAAAAATTTATCACAGTGTGGGGACCGTGGATTACGTTCATGGAGTCTCCTGAGTTCACGGTGAGTCTGGCAGGTTATTTGGGATGAGAAATGGTGACATACCTTGTCTTCCCCTCTCCCCACACACTTTTTTCCCCCACCCCCTCTTTACCCTACTTTCTTCACTCTATTTGATTCCTTCTTTTCTAAGCTTATATCTGTTCTTTTTTTTTTTTTTTTCTAGTTTTCTACTTTTTCTTAAATTTTTATTCAATAACTTAAAAGGGGATTGTTTTATGCTGAGAGTGGTCTTGTCAATTATCAGGAAGACATGTTTAGCTGGAACTCTGATTTCTAGTGTATGGTTTGCCATGGAGTGTTAGCATAAGGATAGCTTATAGAGTTCCAATGAAATCTACAATGTGATGTTATTTTTGTCATTCCGAAACTGAGAGATCACTGTTTATGTATTATAATCTTTATAAATGTTCAAGATGTATGCTTGATTTATAAACTTAATAATAAAACAGATTTGAAATATAAAACACCCCTACATTGTTATTTTTTGTTTTCTAACTTTTGTTCCAGTTGAATTATCCCTTTATTCTCTGCAGTTCTTTGTTTACATTTTGCTCTAGCAAACTGACCACTTCCTGTGCAAAACCTCAGTTAGAGCTGGCACCGCCCGGCCTCAGTGTCCAGCCCCGTCCAATGCCCGCCCCCTGCACACACATTCCCTGTCAGTATTCTACCCCAGCACCTGATCTGTTCTCACTCTAGCAATGAAAATAACAGCCCCACATCGGGCTCTGTGCCACACACACACACACACACACACACACATCGGGCTCTGCGCCACACATATCAGGCTCTGCAACCCTCCCCCACACACACACACACACGGCGCTCTGTACCGACCTCCCCCTCACCATCGTTCTGTACCAACCCCTACCCCCATAGGGAAAACATGTAGGCTACATTCCCATGACCGTTCCGTTTTTGCGGTCCGAAAAAAATGCCCAATTTTTTCACGAATACATCCGTGTGTCATCCGTGTGCCTTCCGTTTTTTTTTGCGTACCGCAAAAAACGGAAGCAGCAAGAAAGATAAATAGAAGAGTAGATATAGAGATGAATAGATAGATATAGAGACAGAGAGATAGAGGGATGAATGAATGAACAGAGGGATAGATAGATAGATAGATAGATAGATAGATAGATAGATAGATAGATAGATAGATAGATGAGAAAGACATATAATGTCCTACCCCCCCTGCATATTCTAAGCTGGCACCCTTTAGTAACTTTCATGTGGCACTAAAGTGTGCTTAGCCTTGTATTTATCCAAAAATTAAATAAAAAATAATTAAAAAAAAAACAAACGACAATGGGTCCCCCATACTTTTGTAGCCAGCTAGGGTAAAGCAGATGGCTGCAGCCTGCAAACCACAGCTGGCAGCTTCAGCTTGGCTGGTAATCTAAAACAGAGGGCACCCCACGCTGTTATTTTAAATTAAATAAATAATTTAAAACAAAAAACATGGGGTCCCCCCAAATTGGATCACCAGCCAAGGTAAAGCAGACAGCTGTGGTCTAGTATTCTCAGACTAGGGAGGCCCACTGTTATTGGACACTCCCCAGCCTAAAAATAGCAGGCCACAGCCGCCCCAGAAGTGGCACATCCATTAGATGTGCCAATCCTGGTGCTTCGCCCCAACTCATCCCGTGCCCTGGTGCGGTGGAAAACGGGGTAATATAAGGGGTTGATGCCAAATGTGTAATGTCACCTGGCATCAAGCCCTGGGATTAGTGATGTCACGCGTCTATCAGATATCCGACATCACAAACCCAGTCAGTAATAAAAAAAAATAGACAACAAAAAAAAAAGTTTTATCTGAAAAAACACTCCTCAAAACATTCCCTCATTCACCAATTTATTCAAAAGAAAAACAAATCCAGGTCCAGCATAATCCAATAAGGGGGTCCCATGACAATCCATACCATAGTCAATGTCCCAGTCAATGAAGAACAGAATGTTCCTCATTGGCTGGGAGAGTAATGCAGTGACCTGAGCTAACATCAATAGCCCAGGTCACTGCAGGGGATGCCGAGCGCTGCTGTCAGGAGGTTAAATGAAATCATTACCTGCGGTGACGATCTTCGCTTCACTCCTGTCAGCGCTGTCCCTGACTTCTATGCCCGCCGCGTTCTCAGCAGTATCACCGCTAGTGACGTGAGAACGCAGCGGCATAGAAGGCAGTGACAGCGCTGACAGGAGTGAAGCGAAGATTGTCACAGCAGGCAATGATGTCATCTAACATCCTGATGGCAGCGCTCGTTATCCCCGCGGCTGCCTGCGCTGCAATGTGAGAGGCTGCTGAGCCTGCAATGAAGGCAGCCGCGGGGCTGGAGCGGGACACAGACTGCACGGGCACTCCTGCTATCCTGAGCAGGGGGCCTGGTGCTGGCGTTGACACCGTGGGCGGGGAGAGTACTGGGTGCGGAGGAATGTGTAGGAGGGTGCAGGGAAGAGGTGCGGGGACCCCACGCACTGTACTCGCCCAGCAGGGCGGCAACATGCTGTTCTAGATTTGCATGTCAACATGGTCCTGCCCATGTTGACATGAAATGACTGGAAGCAGCAAAATTGCGGCAGGAGCGATCACATGACCGCTCTGAGCCGGGGAAAAAAGGTTGACAGCAGGGCAGGTAAGTGATCACCAGCTACTTACCTGCCCCAATGTAGCCCAATAGGGTAATAATGAAGAAAAGTCAAAATAAGCCGGATAACCCCTTTAATTATAAAGGCCATAGATCAGAGGTTAGATGTGGTAACCTATTTAAGGCCCTTGCGCAACTTGAGTTATTGGATTTATAGATTGGACACAAGGACTACTATTGGGCTCAATGAGAGCTTTGACTGCTTTCTTTAATTGGGTATTTTTATGTGGTGTGAGAATGGGACTGTTTGTGTTAAATTATTTTTTAATTGTTTCTTTTTATCCATAATTTAGAGATCTGTATATGCTAAAATACCTGTGGTGGTCTGCAAATTTTGAGGTACTTCACGCGACCCGCTCAGTGACTTAGATGTTGACTTTGAATGGGTCTTTTCCCTGAATGAAGTGCCTATGAGAAAATAAGAAAAACGATTATTACCTAAGAAAAGTGGAGAAAAACATTGTACAACAATTTAATTATAGTTAGGATACAACTAATATTTAATACATTTACTCAATAATTTAGTTTTTTGCATTTCTTGATTTTGTTTGCCTTATGGCATGTCATTTTTAATTTTGCATATAATATTTCTGTTTACACAACTACATAAACACTATGCACTTTTTTTGTTTGTCTATTGATTAGTGATGGACAGACCCGAACTGTAAAATTTAGAATCCGAGAGGTTTTAAAAATACCCGAGTACCGGACCCGGGCCTGGAATTCTCAGGGAACTCCGGATAATGATCCGGAACCTTTGGAAATAAAAAATAAAAAAAGGAAAAATAAAGAAAATTAGAATAAAGCAGGCGCGTTATAACAATAGCAGCCCACAGCCACTCAGGATTGTTACATCCATTAGATGTGACAATCCTGGCACTCTACCCGATTCTTCCCGATTCCCCTGGTGCGGTGGCAATCAGGCTAATAAGGGGTTAATAACAGCTCACATCTGCCACTAAGCCCTAGATTAGCAATGGCAGGGTCTATGAAAACCCTACCCCCATTACTAATCTGTAAGTGAAAAGAAATAAACACAAACACAAAATAAGATAAAAACAACACCCTCTTTCACTCCTTTATTAACCCCAAAAACACCCAGGTCTGATGTAATCCACACGAGGTCCCATAACGATTCCAGCTCTGCTACATCTGAAGTGACAGCGCGTGGGCATAGAATATGACCACCCGCTGTGATCTTAAGGCAGAGAATGAGTCGCAGCGATGTGTGGTGACGTAAATTAGGTTATTTGCGGTCACAGCTGGAGCTGCCCATTGTCATCCACCTATGATCGCAGGTAACCTGACCTCAGGTGACCTCATTGAACTGAGTGACCACTACTATCCATAAAAGTGGCATAATACTTTGGCAAAATTACTCCCAGAAATAAAATGTGAGTCAGAAATACATTCAGGCATCTTCCGCATGCTGTTGCCATTCAGTTTCAACAAATTTCCATCAATTGCAATATTTTTACAGCCCTCGCAGGCCTATTTCCAAGGTCCTCTAGAAAATTATTCGAGTTTCCCATTGACTTGGATTGGGTTCGTTATTCAGTATGAAGATGTGAAGCCCCACAGGTGTTGTATCGGTGCATACCTTCAGGGACTCCACGTAGCTGGTGCTGGTCACAGGTAGGGAATCTTCGGTTTTGATCGTGACGCCACTCTCAGTATTGCGGTCAGTGGGGACCGCCACTGCAGGTTAGGGGACGCCTGGGACTGATGGTGGGTGCAGTCGGATGTAGTAGCCTCCTGAGAGTGAGGCAAGCCCCAGGGCCCTGTGTAGGTTTGTAGTACCACAAGTCGCAGAATGACTCACACAGGCAGAACTGTCTTTCAAGGGCTTTACTCACATTTGATGGCAGGGTGAGTAGCCCGGGCGTAGCTGAGATGAACCAGGTGGGAACCAGGTATCCTTCAGGCTGACTTTATGAGGGTGACTACTGACTCGCCTTCCTTAGCCCTTGGTGGTTTGGGGTGACCCCGACTTTGAGTCCCTATGGGGGTCACCCAGGGAAGATGCTGCAGCCTCTCTCCCCCTTTTGTTTGCCGTTTGCTTGTTCCCCGGACCAGGCCACTCCAGCTGCTTGCCTCCTGTGACCTATGGGCCCTCACTGCGGTTACGTGGCTGCGGCTTTTGTGGTGTTGTGGTGTGGGCTTTGAGAGCCCCACACCGGCAGGTTTAGCAGAAGAAAGCTGGATCTATCTTCGCTTCGGGATCTGCCGCCCGGTTGGGCCTGGTGCTCTCTAGCAGTCTCCTTACTTCCCACTCCGTGCTTTCTCTCTAGCTGAAGCTGGCTTTCAGGCAGCACTCCTAGTTGACCGTTCTCCCCCGTCAGTAGCCACTGCGCGGGCGCTGTTAGACAGCAACAGCCCCACAGGTCTGCCCTCACTGAGCCCTATGGAGTTCTCCTCTAACTGACTCACTGCTCCTCCTCTCCTGTTCTTGCCTACGCCACCTAGCAACCAGACTCTCCACCACACCCCTTGAGAGGAGATGGAGGCTTTTGGCCCCCTCCACTATTCCAGTGAAGGTCAAGGCTTTGCCCCCTCCTGGGACCCCCAGGGGTCCTCTCAAAGGTACATGTGTGAGACCTGATCACTATGCGCCTGTGTTCCACACCCCGGTCAGCCTTCTGGATTACCTGTATTGTACTGTCCCCAGCATGGGTGCAGTACTCAGTGGTGCCTGACCAGGTCAGGGGCGCCACATTCCCCCTTAGTTATCACCAGCACGTCCTCGGGCTGCAAGACAACATTTTAAAATGCATAAAACATTAAAACATGTAAAACATTTAAAAGCACCAGGTACCATACATCACCACCTTCCACCCACAAGTCCGTTAACCCACCCAAAACCCTTCCACGTTGGCCGCGACTTCAGCCACTTCTGGCAGGATGTAGAGGCGGCTTACATGGGCTGGTGGTTTTCAGGGTATACCTGGCCTGGTGGATCCGCGCCTTCAGCCTCTTCTGGCAGGATGCAGAGGCGGCCTCCACAGTTGGTGCTGACCAGGTACCCTCTTTGTGGTGGTGAGCCAAGGCCCCATAAACAGGCGTGCTCTCTGGTTGCAGGTGAGCCAAGGCCCTATATACGGACGGGCTCCTCCTGGTTGCAGACGAGCCAAGCCCCTAAACAGGCTGACTCTGGTGGCGGTGGTGCCCTCTGGTGTAACTATTTACACTGCGAGAGTTTGTGGCTATAGCCAGTTCATAGCCTTAAGGTTTATGGTTTTCTCACAATAGTTTTTGTGGGCACATACTTGAACTTGAGAACGTTGCAAACCAAAACTTTTCAAAACTTTAACTTCTGTACTTCTTACTTTACTTTACTTTACTCCTCTTTACCAGGGCTTGAGCCTGTATGGCTGCGGCACCTGCTGCTTTCCTGCTCTTTGTCGTCATCTGAGGTAGTTTCATCTGTAGGTTCCTTGTCTTTTCTCTCTTGATCTTCATCTGGGTCTTTATCTCTGTCTTTTCTTTCTTGTAGCATGGGGTGGCTGTAAGGTTTGCTGGAGCATAGTGCTACGTCAAGCGCGTACAGTCCTCTTTCGCCTTCATGCATAGTGAATTGTACTGAATCCCCCATCTTTAGGTTTCTGCCAGGGTGTCCTCTAGGCAGATGAGCGCTCACATCTCTTCTGTTGACAAATATCCCTTCTTTGATACCAGGGGCTACAATAAAGCCGTATCCGCTTTTCAAGTTGAAATCCTCCACTACTCCTCTGCAAAGGGGTCCTCTAACCTGGGCTTTGGCTCTTCTCAGGAACCTTTTCTCCTGTAGGTCTCTGGCTGTGACTTCTCTCTGCTCTGGAGATGGCGGTGCAGGGGACAGCGTTGTTCTATTGCGACGCCTTGTCTTGCGGCCTGAACTCTGCGTGGTACAGCTTGCAAACTCCCAGGTGAGACTTTTAGGCAGATCTTCGTCAGCGGACGGTGTCAAGTCTTCCTCATCCCAACGGGAATAGGGTAACATCTCCGGCTCTGAGTATAGATCCACTGCTGGTGGCTCCGGAGTCAGCTCCTCAGCTTCCTGGCCTCCTCTCCCCCTTAGTTCTTCGCTGCACTCTGGTTGTGGCAGTGCTGGGGATGGGCTTTCTTCAGCAGGCCCAGGCGGGGGACTCTTTGACGCGGCTGCAGGGGTTGCCTGAATCTCCTTGGGGGTATGCGGAGGGAGCAGATACCGATCCACCATCTCTTGTGGGAACTGGGCCTCTAGGTCAGCCTTCAGCTTCCAGTATTCGGGGTCCTCTCCTATCAGGGTCTTCCTAGCAGGGACCTCTTTGGACTGGGGAGCGGTGTCTGCTCTGGCCTTGCAGGCCGGGGTAAATGATGAGGTAATCTCTTGGCGGGCCGCGCCTGGCATGGCGGCGGCCTGGTCTTGGCGGGCCGCGTCCGGCATGGCGGCGGCCTGGTCTTGGCGGGCCGCGCCTGGCATGGCGGCGGCCTGGTCTTGGCGGGCCGCGCCTGGCATGGCGGCGGCCTGGTCTTGGCGGGCCGCGCCTGGCATGGCGGCGGCCTGGTCTTGGCGGGCCGCGCCTGGCATGGCGGCGGCCTGGATCAGTGTCGCTGTTGCAGGGGGCTCTGTGCAGGCTGGGCTGGGCGTCGCTGCAGGGACCGGGTCTTGGTTAGCCGAGCAGGGCATCGCTGCGGCGGCCGGGGCTTGGCGGGCCGCGCCTGGCGTGGCTGCGGCCTGGTTCAGCACCTCACTTGCGGCGCGGACGAGCGTTGCTGCGGCGGTGGGGTCTCGGCGGGCCGGGCCTAGCAGGGCGGCGGCCTGGGTCAGCGTTACGCCTGCGACACGGATGAGGGTCGCGGTGGCAGCCGGTTCTTTGCGGGCCGGACTGGGCGTTGCTGCAGGGACCGGGTCTTAATGGGCCGAGCAGGGCATCGCTGCGGCCGCTGGGGCTTGGAAGGCCGCACCTGGCGTGGCTGCGGCCTGCTTCAGCGTCGCCGCACCGGACGCCTCTTCGGGGACCGCGGGCGTGGCAGCAGGGGTCGGGGCACTTGCGCTGGCCGGGGCATCACTTGACTCACCCACCGGTGGCAGCATCGGGGTCTGCGTCATCGCCGTCCTGTCTGGCACTCGGCGCGCGGCTCTCCTTTCATAGGCCCGAACCGCCGCGGTCATCTCCAGCATTTCCATTCGTTCTTCCCGGATCTGCTCCACAACCCGGGTCTCCAGTCGGTCGCAGAACTGGGCCAGCTCCCGATACCACCAGGCAGCGGAGCCCGGTTCTGGATTTCTGCGGTCAGACGCCATTTCTTCTGCGCCCTCTTCTGCACGACTCTCCAGCTGTGGACTCGCCGTTGCCTCTGATAGCAAGCTGTTCAGTTTCTGCTCTGCCTCTTTCAGCAGCTCCTCTCCCAGCAGCAGGCTTGTGGCTTCCTTTCCTTCCCGCCGTCTCTGGACGCTTCCACTCTCATAGCTGGCAAGGTCAGAACTCTGCAGGGGATCTCTGGGTAGCCACGCCTCTTTGTGGGCGGTAACTTCTTCCAGCGCGGGCTGCTGTTGTTTTTCAGCGCGCTTTTCATGGTGGCAATATGGCGGCGCTTCCAATTTTTCAAGCGGACCGCCCAGGCACATGGTCACCTGTCTGGACAGGTCTAGTCCTTATCCTGTTCGTGACGCCAGATGTGAAGCCCCACAGGTGTTGTATCGGTGCATACCTTCAGGGACTCCACGTAGCTGGTGCTGGTCACAGGTAGGGAATCTTCGGTTTTGATCGTGACGCCACTCTCAGTATTGCGGTCAGTGGGGACCGCCACTGCAGGTTAGGGGACGCCTGGGGCTGATGGTGGGTGCAGTCGGATGTAGTAGCCTCCTGAGAGTGAGGCAAGCCCCAGGGCCCTGTGTAGGTTTGTAGTACCACAAGTCGCAGAATGACTCACACAGGCAGAACTGTCTTTCAAGGGCTTTACTCACATTTGATGGCAGGGTGAGTAGCCCGGGCGTAGCTGAGATGAACCAGGTGGGAACCAGGTATCCTTCAGGCTGACTTTATGAGGGTGACTACTGACTCGCCTTCCTTAGCCCTTGGTGGTTTGGGGTGACCCCGACTTTGAGTCCCTATGGGGGTCACCCAGGGAAGATGCTGCAGCCTCTCTCCCCCTTTTGTTTGCCGTTTGCTTGTTCCCCGGACCAGGCCACTCCAGCTGCTTGCCTCCTGTGACCTATGGGCCCTCACTGCGGTTACGTGGCTGCGGCTTTTGTGGTGTTGTGGTGTGGGCTTTGAGAGCCCCACACCGGCAGGTTTAGCAGAAGAAAGCTGGATCTATCTTCGCTTCGGGATCTGCCGCCCGGTTGGGCCTGGTGCTCTCTAGCAGTCTCCTTACTTCCCACTCCGTGCTTTCTCTCTAGCTGAAGCTGGCTTTCAGGCAGCACTCCTAGTTGACCGTTCTCCCCCGTCAGTAGCCACTGCTCGGGCGCTGTTAGACAGCAACAGCCCCACAGGTCTGCCCTCACTGAGCCCTATGGAGTTCTCCTCTAACTGACTCACTGCTCCTCCTCTCCTGTTCTTGCCTACGCCACCTAGCAACCAGACTCTCCACCACACCCCTTGAGAGGAGATGGAGGCTTTTGGCCCCCTCCACTATTCCAGTGAAGGTCAAGGCTTTGCCCCCTCCTGGGACCCCCAGGGGTCCTCTCAAAGGTACATGTGTGAGACCTGATCACTATGCGCCTGTGTTCCACACCCCGGTCAGCCTTCTGGATTACCTGTATTGTACTGTCCCCAGCATGGGTGCAGTACTCAGTGGTGCCTGACCAGGTCAGGGGCGCCACAAATACACAAATGTAGAAATTATTGGATTTGAACAATCCGAACCCGAATATTTTAGCATTCGCCCATATCTAGTCATCACTGATGATAATTTTAAGGATGTCTAAAACTGATCAACTGGGAAAAGGTTGTTGCATTACTCGTAAATCAAATGCCATGTCCTTCTTCAATTTGTCCAATTATTAATACCAGGTTTTGGTTAAAATGAGGCTACCATTTCAAGGTTCATTTTTCATCAAGGAGAAACTACGCTGAAAATCTATCTTTTGAATCATGTGCATTGAATATTTTTTTGGTATGGTATCAGAAGACTCAGAAGGAAAAATGTATGTAACAAAATTAAAACATTGTCGTCCATTTGGCTTATCCAAAATCTATTAATTTTACACTAGGTTACCACCTAGATAGATGACATCTTTATTATCTGGAGGGGTACCGGTCCTGAACTGCAGAGCTTCATGACTTGGTTGAACAATAACCCATATAACATCAAACTAACCTATAAGACAGATCGGGAGGCAATTGATTTTCTGGACTATAATATAAAAATGGGGTACCAGACAGAAAAGGGTTCTCCACGGGTACAATTATTATCAACAAGTAAGAGGGAAGAATCTTTTGCCTCACAGATACATTTCATCTCCAAGTTAACAGTCAGAGGGGGGCGATCAGGCAGATCTTGAACAAACACTGGTCGTTACTGAAGACCGACCAGAGTTTGAACGACGTTTTACTCATCGCCCACTCTTACCTGTTAGAAGGGGGAAAAGCCTAAAGGATATGCTGGTGAAGAACCATTACGTACCTAGGGTGGTATCTCGCTTTGAGAAAGGGAGTCCCAAATTTGGTTGTTTTCCTTTTGTCTGCCCAGAGATGTTGTCAGCTTGGGATGGACCTAAAGAGTATAAAATAAAAAGTTACAAATCATGCAGTAAAAGTCACGTTATCTATTATGCAGTATGTGGCTGTAGCCTAATTTATATTGGGTTAACATCAAGGGAACAACGCGTCCGCACGAGGGAACATGTTAGGGACATAATTGCGGTGTGTGATGTTGTGGATCTTGATTCCCTGAGGATGATCCAGAGACATTTCAAGCTGCGCCATGACTGTGGTCCCACTTTGTGGTATCGCAAGGTCCATTTAGAATCTAGGGGTATATATATATACACACATATTACTATAAGAATTTTGTCTCTGCATGATATAGGGACATTAGAAAATCTTTTAAGGACTATACATGGTCATATTCTTTAGGCTAAGGCTGATTCTCCTTATGTTTGGATGATTTTCTTACCACCCTGGTCGTGCCCTTTCACTTGCCAGTAGTAGATATGGTCTCGTTGGGTGCGCATGTGCGGGGCTGCCTCAGCATGAGTCCCCGCCAAGGGAGCTTCCTTAGAAGGATGCATGGGTTAACTGACGTTAGTGGAAGTATTCTTCCGATCCACGCTTCCCCTGGAATGACTGGATGAGGCGGACTCTATGTGCGGCGTCCCACCCCCTGCATGCGCCCAAACAGCGACGATCTCGCCCAAGACACCACATAATAAAACATGCACATTACACTTTCCTCAAGCGAGTAAGCCAGGTGAGAAACGCGTGTCAGGGCTACTCAAAACATCCAGTTATAAGTGCACTTTATAGGTGAGTCCGGATCACGATGATTCATGGCTGTTAGCTCTATCGGTAATAGTAATGGTAGCCTTTGAGGCTTAGGCTGCGTTACATGGGTGATATTAGATTTTTGTGTTGTTATAGCGCCACCAGGTGGCCATCTGTATTAGTACATGCAGTGGTACCTGCAATGTATTTGAATGACCCCGATCCTGCTGTACCGGAAGTCGCCGGATCCTGATAGACAGAATCCTGTTTTTTGTACTGAGCATGCCCAGAAAGCAGCTTGGCATGGTCAATACAGAAATCTCCCTCTCTCTCAGACAGAAGACCAGGATCGTGAAGGGGTGAGAGGGAGTAATAAAGATGGAGTCCCTAAGTGTGTCTGTGTATTTATTTCTAATAAAGTATTTTTTCTGTGTGATGTCTTTTTTTTAACCCTTTATTGGAGATTCTTAATGGCCGGGTCAAACTTGGCCTGACATTAGCAATCTCAGGCTTTATACCAGCAGGTAAAACAAAGCTGGTATTAACCCCTTATTACCCAACGTGCCACCCGGCACCAGGGCCGCTGGGAGAGATGTTGGACACAACGCCAGAAGATAGCGCTTTTAAGAAAGCGCCATATTCTGTGGCGACTGTTGACTGCAATTCGCAGCGGGGGGGGGGCCAAGAAAGCTTGGGCCACCCTGCACTGCGTATTCCCATCCCCAGCTGCCTAGTTGTACCTGGCTCGTCGGAAAAATTGGCCGAAGCCCATGTCGTTTTTTGTTTTTTTTAATTATTTCATGAAATTCATGAAATACTTAAAAAAGGGCTTCCCTGTATTTTTGGTTCCCAACCGGGTACAAATAGGCAGCTGGGGGTTGGGGGCAGCGCGTACCTGCTTGCTGTACCTGGCTAGCATACAAAAACAGGGTGAAGATGTCTTTTTTTTTTAGTTTTTGGGCAAAAAACGTTAAAAAAGGGCTTCCCTGGATTTTCCATTGCCAGTGAAGGTCATATAAGCAGTGGGGGTTAGCAGCCAGTAGCTGCTTGGGTTACCTTAGCAATAGAAAATGCAGCGGCAGTCCACACATTTTATTTTTTTACTCCCTAACCCTAGAGTTAGGGTTATGTGTTTGGGGTTTTTGTTTATTTTTTAATGAATTTAAAACAAAAAAATACTCATGGGCTACCGAGAACCCGAGCATTTTAGTGCTCACTCATTCCTACTTCTAACCATACAGCCAGCAGATCAACTAATCTGATCAGCTGACTCCAGTGTTGGCCGATTACTTGTTCTGGGTCCCCCTGCATCTATCGCAGCGTGTGCTGCCTGTGAGGTCAGCTGAATTCGGCCGACACTGGAGTCAGCTGATCTGAACTCTGTTGAACTCCAGCCCGAACACTCTGCGATGGATGCAGGGGGACACAGAAAGTAATCGGCCAACACTGGAGTCAGCTGATCTGAACTCAGCTGAACTCATGACCACACAACCCGAACATGGTCACACGTGATCGGCAGCAGGCAGTGATTGCTGTTAACCTGCATCCATCACAGCGTGTGCGGGCTGTGAGATCAGGAGTTCAGCTTATTCCCGATCAGCTGACTCCAGTGCCAGCCGATATAGCCACTGCGCAACCAGCTCTGTCCTCACCTATTGTACCATCACCCATTCCCTGTAGACTGTGAGCCCTCGCGGGCAGGGTCCTCTCTCCTCCTATACCAGTCTGTCTTGTACTGTTAATGATTGTTGTACGTATACCCTCTTTCACTTGTAAAGCGCCATGGAATAAATGGCGCTATAATAATAAATAATAATAATAATAATAATAATATATTCTGTGTTCCCCTTCATCCATCACAAGTAGAAGTAGAAGCATACAATAAAATAACAATTGCGGTTGCATGCGTTGCACATTCAATCCACAGGATCCGGTCATATGCGGTTTGCATCCTGTCAAATGTGAAAGTAGCCTTACAGCTGGAGCAGGAAGAAGAAAGATAAGATGGCAGACTTACTTTGGGAGCTTACAGGAAGAAATCGCACAGACCAATTTTTGGGGCTCCACTCAAGGGGATCTGGGGCTGAGAAAAAAAGGAGACTGTCAGCTGATGATGAAATAGCTAGAAAAGTTATTGATCATTATCTCAAACCCATTGCCTCCTCTTTCTAGTCCGGCATTTCCTCTCTGCGGCGATCGCCATCCTCCTTCTTCTGAGGCCCATGTGCATGACGCGTCCTACATCATGCTCACTACCTGGCATTGAGGTCCTGCGCAGGCGCACTTTGATCTGCCCTGCTCAAAGCAGATCCATGTATTGTAGTGCATATGCGTAAGAGATCTTTAACCCCTTAACAATCTGGTGGCTAAAATGATAGCACAGGGTCATGTGATGACTCCTGTAGCTCATATGACTCAGGTCCTGTAAGAAAAAGCCAAATACTGGCTGTTACAAGAGATGATAATTTCTCCCAGTCTAAATTGTGCTGCTCTGATTGGGATAAATAAATGAGTGATCAGACAGCTGATCCTAATAGCCCCCTAGGGGTACTAGTCAAATTTAAAAAAAATTTAAGAAAAAGTTTTGAAAAAGTAAAAAAAAAGTAAAAACACCTAAAAGTTCAAATCATCCCTCTTTTGCCCCACTGAAAAATAAAGGGTTAAAAAAAAATATATTCACACATTTGGTATCGCTGTCTTTAGCCCGGATATATATCAAAATATAAAATCATTTGTTCTGTTTGGTAAACGGCGTAGCAGCAAAAAAATTCCAAATGCCAAAATTACGCTTTTTGGTTGCCACAAATTTTAAGCAAAATGCAATAACAGGCAATGAAAACATAGCATCTGCGCAAAAATGATACTGTTAAAAACGTCAGCTCGAGATACAAAAAAAAGCCATCACTGAGCCATAGATTTAAAAAAATGAGAACGCTATGGGTCTCAGAAAATGGCGCAAAACGTCCGTCACTTTTTTCGGACAAACTTCTGATTATTTTTTTAACCCCTTAGATTAAAGTAAACCTATTCATGTTTGGTGTCTACAAACTTGCAGTAACCTCAGGCATCACAGCAGCACATCAGGTTTACCATATAGTGAACACAGTGAATAAAATCTCTCAAAAACAATAGAGCAATAACACTTTTTTTGCAATTTCTCCACATTTGGAATTTTTTTTACCATTTTACAGTACACTGCATGGTAAAACTCACAGTTTCATTTAAAATTACAGCTAATTCTGCAAAAAATGAGCCCTCACATGACCATATTGACTGAAAAATAAAAAAGTTACGTCTGTCAGAAGAATGGCAAACCCCCACAAATACCGGAAAGTGTAAAGTCGGCCGGTCGTGAAGGGGTTAACCTTTCCTCGCGCCTGCACATTACAGTACTTTGATCAGCAGGGCAGATGAATGCGCCTGCGCAGGACCGCAATGTCGGCTCGTGTGGATGACGTAGACACATCATCCACACCGGACTGGGAAGAAGGAGGCCGAAGATCGCAGCAGAGAGGATGCGTCAGACCTAAAAGAGGAGGCACCGCACTGGAGAGCTGCGACACCCATTGGACTGGACCCACCCTAGGTGAGTATTATAAAAGTACTTTTTTCGTTTTACAGAGCGGCCTAGGCTCTTATATACAGTATTTTGGAATGCTGTATATAAGAACTCAGTGGTATTGGACACAGCTTGTAGTTCCCAAATCTGGTGACAGATTCCCATTAAAAAATCGGAAGGAACACAAACTTACACAATAAATCACCAACATATTTGTGCTTCTAAGGGCATGATTTATTACGCCCAGTATCCATGCCAGAAAATCTACATAGGAATGACCACAAGGGACTTAACCTCTTACAGACATTGGACGTACTGGGTACATCGTAGATAATGGCGGTGTAATCATCGTCGGCTGCTGCAGTAAACCGGCACCGATTTCCGCACATATATGCTGATCTGAACAGCAGACATGTGTAGCTTACAAGCAAGGGTGGATCCACGATTCACCCATGCCTTTTAATCCCTTAGACCGCGCTGTCAAATACTGACAGCGCAATGTAATTGTCCATGGCAGGGAAATTTCCTTTCCTCTACGCCATCGGAGTCCCCGTGACGCGATCACGGGAAGCCGATGGTTGCCATGGTAGCACAGGGTTATGTCATGACTCATGTCGCTATCATGACTCACATCCTGTTACAGCCGGCTGGTTGTAACAGGGCAGCAGCATTTCAGCTGGTCAGAGCTCTGCCGCTCTGATCAGCAGAAATGAACAAGCGATCAGACAGCTAATCCTTACCCCTAGGGGGACTATTAAAATAAAAAAAGTTTAAAAAAAAGTTTTAAAGAATTAAAAAAACAACTAAAAATTTAAATCACTCCCCATTCGCCCCACTAAAAATCAAAGGGTTAAAAAAATAATAAATATACACTCATTTGGTATCACAGAGTTCAGAAATGCCCAGTCTATCAAAATCTAAAATGAATTGATATGATCGGTAGACGGCGTAGCCGTAAAAAAAAATTCCAACCGGCAAAGTTAAGTTTTTTGGTCTTCGCAAATTTTGAGCAAAATGCAATTCCAGGGAGTCAAAACGTAGCATCTGCGCAAAAATGGTTCAGCTAAACATGCAAACAAATAAGCCATCAGTGAGCCCCATTTCCCGAAAAATGAGAACACTACAAGTTGCAGAAAATGGCGCTGAAAGTGCTCCAATTTTTTGGACAAACCTTTTTTTAACCCCTTAGATAAAAGTAAACCTAAACATGTTTAGTATCAACGAACTCATACCAACCTGAAGTATCACACCCATCAGTTTTACCATACAGTGAACACGGTGAATAAAGTACCCCATAAACCATTGTCCAATCACACTTTTTTGTAATTTTTCCGCACGTGGAAATTTTTTGCTGTTTTCCAGTACTATATATGTTAAAACTCATGGTTTCACTTAAAAGACCAATACGTCCCGCAAAAAACAAGCCCTCTTATGGCAAGATTGACGGGAAAAATAAAAAAGTTACGACTCTCGGAAAAAGGGGAGCAAAAAACAAAAACAGAAAAATCGTCCACGGGTTAGGGGGTTAAAGGTGTGAGTCCGTGAGCACATCAGGGACATTGAGAAAACAAAGACTCTACATGAGATGGAACACCTAAAAACCCTACCAAAACATTTCCAATTGTACCATAAATCTGACTCAAGCAAATTAATTATAAAGGCCATAGATCTGAGGTTAGAGGTGGTAACCTATTTAAGGCCCTTGCGCAACTTGAGTCACTTTATTTATAGATTGGACACAAGGACTCCTATTGGGCTCAATGAGAGCTTTGGCTGCTTTCTTTAATTGGGTATTTTTATGTGGTGTGAGAATGGGACTGTTTGTGTTAAAATATTTTTCTCTATCGCTTTCATTGGGGGACACAGGACCATGGGTGTATGCTGCTGTGACTAGGAGGCTGACACTAAGTAGACATAAAAAAAGTTAGCTCCTCCCTAGCAGTGCACACCCTGAGCCGGAGGCGGATCTATGCCAGTTTTTTGCTTAGTGTCGTAGGAGGCTGAAGTGGGCCCATATCTCTGTGGGCCAACCTCAGCTTAGGCTATTGCTTTTTTCCGTTTTTTCGTGCTAATACGGCGCCGCTCAGCCTTCTCATCTCTTCTAGGTTTTTTGTCTCTTCTGCAGGGTTGGAGTCCCTCACCTTCTCCTCCCCTCCGGGAACCGTCCCCAGGGTTGTCTGGGGCTCGAGACGCCAGGCCCTATCCCCCTCCTGCCCCATGGTACCACCCCAGGGGCTGCTTGGGGACCGATATTTTTAATTTTTGTAAGGGCACACTCCCCGTCGGCCCCTATGGTACCATCCCAAGGGGTACTTCTGGTGGAGGCGACGAGGGATCTCTGCTCCAGGACCCGATGTCAGGATCGCAGACTGCAGCGCAGGAGCGCTCACAGCACCAGGCCTCCCCCAGCGTTCTTCCTCCTACCCTGGGCCCAGGCAGTGGATCTCTTCATGCAGCGCAGGAGCGCTCTGCATTTTTCCCCAAGCTCCCCAGCGTTTTCCCCCGGTGTCTCCCAGGGGCAGACTGGACTCACCGGCAGGCGCAGCATCACAGATTGGTGCCGTGGATCAGAGCGACGCCGCCAGGACGCAGGTAGGATCTTCTCCGCTAGCAGCGCTGCGCTCCCGGCGGCCGCTCACTAATTTAGCTTCCGGCTTCCGGCCTACATCAGGCCGGTGCGCTCCGCCCCCCTGTTTGCGCGCGCGCGCGTTTTTTTCCGGCCACGCCCCCCTCGACTTCTGCCCGGAGACAGCCAGCTCAGTGCTGCAGCACGCCCCCATTCCTCCCAGCGTCCCCTATCATACAGGGAGAGGATCACATCTGCAGCGCAGGAGCGCTCAGCTACAACAGGCCTCCCCAGCGTTCACAGGGGATCGTGGTTACACAGCGCAGGAGCGCTCAGCAGCTTGGCAACTCTCCAGCAGGCAGGATGGGACCGAGCATCTCAGAGACGTCGGCAGAACGCAGGTAGGACTTCTCTGCTCTCAGCGCTGCGCTCCCGGCGGGCCACCCACTAATCTAGTCCCCTGCTTCGGCCTACCTCAGACCATCAGATCTCCGCCTCCCCGTGTTGCGCGCTCGTGTTTTTTTGTCCCAAGCATGACCCCTGCAGGTCCTGCCCGGTCCCTATCCGGGCAGCCCCCTACTGCAAAAAAAAAAAAAATGAAGGACGGTTTTTCTTCTTTAGCAAGGCTGTCCCTGCAGTTTCTGAGACCTCCGCGGACCTGGGTGGGAGACAGGACCTGGGTGAGTGCTGCTCCTGCTTAGGAACAGACTATATCTCTTTAATTTTTTTTTGTTTTTTCCCCCTTTTCTCCTGTCTCCCCACTAGCGTCACTAGTGTTTTTTTCCTAAGCACCCTATAGCTTTTTATGCACGCACAGCCGGCTAGGTATAATCCTCCCAATCCAGGCTACGCCCCCCGCTCGGCTTGCGCCCCATGCCACCGCCAGCACCCGAGCTCCGCTGCGCTCCCTTATCCGGAGGGGTAGACCCTCTATCCCAGTCTGTGGACTCTCTCTCAAGGGCGTCTAGGACCATCGCGCAGGCGTTGCAGTCGCTCCCTACACTCGGCCATGCTCCCCCGGTCCAGCTGACTCTGGACAACAGTCGGTCTGATCCAGACCCTACCACTGGATCGCAGAAGGGGACCTGCTGGGCCTCCTCTCAAGCCCTCCCGGAGATTTCCATCACCTCCAGGCCCCGAGTGTTCCTCGTCTCCGAGACCGGCCGACCCTTTTTTCAGGAGAAGAGTCGGATGCAGCCTTGATGCTGATTCCAGATCAGAGGACTGAGGTCAGAGGTAGGGTGGTTAGTCCGGCCAAAGCGGTAAGTCATATGCTAGAGCCCCAGACGGACTCTGTGGCTACCCAGTGCTTGCATGTCTCCTTTAACACAGGTTAAGCGGGCACACAGGCAATTTGGTGACCATCCAGTCGTTGCTGAAATTCTATACAAGCACAGACAACCAGTCAAGATATTCAACAAGGGTAAGTCGTTTGATCTCCTTTTTTCTCCCTTCCTGAGTCTCTCAGGAAGGAATGGACAGGCTCGCCTATGGTCGCCCTGCTGCTTTTTTTCCGGCGGTCATCTTTCAGCTCTCCCGCACGGGCCATCGCTCCGGTTTTTCTTCAGACGACAGACACAGTACTCCTTCTGCCCTCGCCGCCATCTAGCTGGCAGCATCCATGATGTCCGGGTCCGATAACCTCCACAACGGTTTTTCGCGCAGGATCGAGCAATCCGGAATTCACACTTGGCACACAGTTTGCTCTAGCAGGTGAGTACATACTCATCGCATCTCCGTCAGCAGCTTACTGCCCAGTGAAAGCGGCTAGCAGCACGGGGGCCATCTGTCGGGCGATCTGGCTCAGAGACTGGTATGCGGACGCGGTTTCTAGGATATCACTTACAGTCCTCCTCTTTACAGGAGGTCGTTTGTTTGGGGACTGGCTTGATCAGTTCATCGACGAGATCACGGGAGCTTCGGTTCCACACACACAAGAAAACCAGGTCCCCGCAGAGGAACAGGAAGATTCCGTACCTCAATCCATGCCCTTTCTGGCGTTTTCTCAGCCACGCCAGCCATCGACAACGACATCCGGATCACAGCGCTACCCCGCTAGATGACTCTTGGTCGTTGCGCGCGGGCGCAGACCAGGGGGAGGCGCCTGTCTCATCTCAATCACGTCTGGCGGACTTGGATCACGGACCCCTGGGTCGGCGAGTTGCTGGACTCAGGGGACATAATAGTTTTCTCCAGCAAGTCTATCGTCGGACATACAGGTCGCACCAGCACAGATGTTCCTGCGTCTAGCAATAGCAGATGATCATTTTTGGTGATTCTGTACCTGGTCGCCTTGTCGATCAGGGGTTCTTCTTTTTGACGACGGTCTCCTAAGTGTTTAGGTCACCATCGATATCCTGTCCCGACTAGGCTAGCGCATCATTTGGAAGAAGCCCTCTCTGACCCCGGCCAGCAGGATTACCTTTCTAGGCATGGAGTTCGATACCATCCAAGGACGCGTGTCCCTCCAAAGAGACCTCCAGATCCTCCGTCACTCCGAGCGGAGAGTCTTCAGTCGGATGGTGGCGGCAATAGAGGCGGTTCCGTTTGCCGCTTCCACCTTCGTCTCCTTCAGCTGACTTGGCCGAACAGATGGGACAATTCTCTGTTCACCTTGAATCGCAGGATCCATTTGACTCCGGGATACCGCCGCTCGTTTTTATGGTGGACCAGCGGCCCTCATCGGTCCAGTGGAATGTCTTTCATACCAGTACACTGGCAGGCAGTCACCATCGATACCAGTCTTCCGACTGGAGAGCGGTGTTCCGAAGCACACGGCTCACGATCGGTGGTCCTCCCAGGAGAGCCGTCTGCCTATCAATTTTGTTTTAGGGATCAGAGTATTTTCTGCGAGCCCTGCAGATTTTTTTCAGCCCTTCATACAAGAATCGCCATCCAGAATCCAGTCGGGCATCACCTGGGCGAAACAAGGAGCGTCATGGTGATGACATAGGTGAAGAAGATCGTACAGTGGGCATAGCCTCACCACTCCAGATTTTGTCCACATTCATTTTTCCCCGCCGTGGAGAATTGGGCAGCGGACTATATCAGCAAGGTCTGGTGGCAGGCGAATGATCCCTAAACAGAGAGGCTTTCGAATGGATCTGCCTCAGATGAGATATTCCGAATGTTGACCTGATGGCTTCTCGATTCAACAATCAAGTCACAAGAGTCCTCAAGAAACTCAGAGCAGAGGGCATCCTAGTGGCTCTCATTGCCATGGATTGACCCAGGCAAGCGTTGTTCGCAGAGCTCACGCAGCTCATCAGACACCCCATGGTGGCTTCCAGATCGTCTGAACTTCCTGTCGCAAAGTCCTCTTTTACATCAATATTCAGAGGTTCTCAATTTGACCGCATGGCTGTGGAACCATGGCTACTAGCCCAGGAAGGCGTTATCCCACAGGTGTTACAGACCATGGTCAAAACTCAGAAGCCTCCGTCTTCAAACAAAGGCCTCCTTTCAAGAGGGTGAGGTCAACGTCAACGCATCTCCACTGGATCTGTCACTCCCAGTGTTACTGGCCTTCCTACAGTCAGGCTTACAGGCGGGTCTCTCGCCAGCAAGCTTCAAAGGGCAGGTGTCGGCTATATCTCTCTTTTCCAGAGAAATCAGGTGTCGGCTCTATATCTCTTTTCCAAAGAAATCTTGCATCTCGGCCGCAAGTCAGGACGTTCATCCAAGGAGTCGTCCATCTGGCACCGCTAGATCGTTCCCTGCTAGAACCATGGGACCTCCAGCTGGCTCTAGGGTCTCTTCAATTAGCCCCGTTCGATCCTCAATCTCACGCCTATCCGGGAAGGTGCCTTTGTTGGGGACAGTCACTTCAATCAGAAGAAGGTCTGCTCTGTAATCCCTCTCATGCGGGTCACTTTTTCTTGTTTTTTTCACCAAGACGAGATTGTTCGGCACCCGTCTCAGGTTTTTTCCTACCGGATGTAGTATCTGAATGAGGTGATGGTGGCTCCATCCTTCGGTCCAGCCTCCATTCGATTCTTGGAGAGGTCACGGCTTACACCGGATCTAGTGCGAGCTCGGAGGAGTTACGTTTCGAGATCCGCACCCCTCTGCATCTTGGTTGGCCTATTCGTCCTGTCTACGGGACCCAGGAGGGGCATGCCGGCGTCCAAGGCTATCACTGCAAGTTAGGTCAGGCCGACCATATCAGAGGCCTACAGGATTAGAGTCAGGTTTTCTCCGAGGAGTGTAAAGGCCTTTCCACCGGTGCAATTGGGGCGTCTAGGACAGTCAGACGCCAGGCGTCAGCCAAGCAAGTCTTCAGAGCCGCCGCGTAGTCAAGCTTTTCTACCTTTTCCAGGTTTTCCAGGATACAGCAAGCGGCTTTGGCACACCTATGATAAGCCGGTTTACGTTTGCACCGAGCATTCTTACAGAGTTTTGGGTATATTTTGAATCTGTATGATTACTCCTGTACCCACCCAGGGACTGCTTTTGGACGTCCCATGGTCCTGTGTCCCCCAATGAAAGCGATAAAGAAGGATTTTTGTGTACCCACCGTAAAATCTCTTTCTCTGAGTCTTCATTGGGGGACACAGCACCCACCCTGTTTGGATATGGGGTTGCTCTTAGTTGCCGGGTGTTACTGGTTCTTTATGGAAACACGTTCTTCTGTACCCGGCTTATTTATGTTTTTATTTATGTTTTTATATATATATATATATATATATATATATATTTATATACAGTATAGGTTTAGATAAGATACTGTGTGTTTCTTGTTATTACTTTGATTAGTTATGGTTGTTCAGGTTTCTCCTACTACTGCTTGTACACTTAACTGGCATAGATCCGCCTCCGGCTCAGGGTGTACACTGCTAGGGAGGAGCTAACTTTTTTTATGTTTACTTAGTCTCAGCCTCCTAGTCACAGCAGCATACACCCATGGTCCTGTGTCCCCCAATGAAGACTCAGAGAAAGAGATTTGACGGTGAGTACACAAAAATCCTTCTTTTAATAGTTTTTTATCCATAATTTAGAGGTCTGTATATGCTAAAACCATACCCGTGGTGGTCTGCAAATTTTGAGGTACTTCACTCGACCCGCTCAGTGACTTAGATGTTGACTTTGATTGGGTCTTTTCCCTGAATGAAGTGCCTATGAGAAAATAAAAAATAAATAAAGGAAAATTAAATAAAATAAGATTAAAGCAGGCGCGTTATAACAATAGCAGCCCACAGCCACCCAGGATTGTCACATCCATTATATGTGACAATCCTGGCACTTTACCCGGCTCTTCCCGATTGCACTGGTGCGGTGGCAATCAGGCTAATAAGGGGTTAATAACAGCTCACAGCTGCCACTAAGCTCTAGATTAGTAATGGCAGGGTCTATGAAAACCCTACCCCCATTACTAATCTGGAAGTGAAAAGAAATAAACACAAACAAAAAATAAGATAAAAACAATACCCTATTTCACTCCTTTATTAACTCCAAAAACACGCAGGTCTGTGGTAATCCACACGAGGGCCCATGACTATTCCAATTGCCTTTCTACATCGCCATCGGAGGCCCCGTAATGCGATCATGGGAAGCCGATGGTTGCCATGGTAGCACAGGGTTATGTGATGACTCCTGTCGCTATCATGACTCACATCCTGTTACAGCCGGCTGGCTTTAACAGGACAGCAGCATTTCAGCTGTTCAGAGCTCTGCCGCTCTGATCAGCAGAAATGAACAAGCGATCAGACGGCTAATCCTTACCCCTAGAGAGACTATTAAAATAAAAAAAGTAAAAAAAAAGTTTTATAGAATTAAAAAAACAACTAAAAGTTTAAATTATTCTCCATTCGCCCCACTAAAAATCAAAGGGTTAAAAAAATAAAAAATATACACTCATTTGGTATCGCAGAGTTCAGAATTGCCCAGTCTATCAAAATATAAAATGAATCAATTAGATCGGTAGATGGCGTAGCCGTAAAAAAAAATCCAACTGGCAAAGTTACGTTTTTTGGTCTTCGCAAATTTTCAGCAAAATGCAATACCAGGGAGTCAAAACGTAGCATCTGTGCAAAAATGGTACAGCTAAAAATGCAAACAAATAAGCCATCAGTGAGCCCCATATCCCGAAAAAAGAGAATTTTGTTTACTTACCGTAAATTCTTTTTCTTATAGTTCCGTATTGGGAGACCCAGACATTGGGTGTATAGCTTCTGCCTCCGGAGGACACACAAAGTACTACACTAAAAAGTGTAGCTCCTCCCTCTGAGCCTATACACCCCCTGGAGAGCCAGATCTAGCCAGTTTAGTGCAAAAGCTGAAGGAGAATAGCCACCCACAAGTAAAACAGAGCAAGAACCGGAACAACCGGAGACTCTGTCCACGACAACAGCCGGTGATAACACGCGGAACAAGAAACTGCCAACAGGCAACAGAGAGGGTGCTGGGTCTCCCAATACGGAACTATAAGAAAAAGAATTTACGGTAAGTAAACAAAATTCTCTTTTTCTTTATCGTTCCTATGGGAGACCCAGACATTGGGACGTCTCAAAGCAGTCCATGGGTGGGAATAAACAGAAAAAACTGAGAAGTAGGCAGAACCAAACTTCACAAATGGGCGACAGCCGCCTGAAGGATGCGTCTGCCCAAGCTCGCATCTGCCGAAGCATGAGCATGCACTTGATAGTGCCTTGAAAAGGTATGCAGGCTAGTCCAAGTGGCAGCCTGACAGACTTGCTGAGCCGTAGCCTGGTGCCTGAAAGCCCAAGAGGCACCGACAGCTCTGGTCGAGTGTGCATTGATCCCCGGCGGGGGAGGCACCTGAGAACACTAGTAGGCATCCGAAATGGTCGACCTAATCCAACGGGCTAAGGTCGGCTTAGAAGCAGAGAGGCCCTTACGCCGACCTGTGGTTAGCACAAAAAGAGAGGTGCACCGCCTAAGAGCAGCGGTGCGTGACACATAGATCCGGAGCGCTCGCACCAGATCCAGAGTATGCAACGCTTTTTCAAAGCGATGAACAGGAGCCGGACAAAAGGAAGGCAGCGTAATGTCCTGGTTAAGGTGGAAAGGAGAGACCACCTTAGGAAGAAAGTCCGGAGTCGGACGGAGAACCACATTATCTTGATGAAAAACCAAAAAAGGTGACTCCGAAGAGAGCGCAGCCAAATCAGAGACTCTCCTGAGGGAAGTTATGGCCACTAGAAAGACCACTTTCTGTGAAAGACGAAACAAAGAAACCTCCCTAAGAGGCTCAAAGGGGGGTTTCTGCAAGGCCGTGAGGACCAAATTGAGGTCCCAGGGATCCAAGGGCCGCCGGTAAGGCGGAATGATGTGACGCGCCCTGCATGAAGGTGCGGACCTGAGCCAGCCGGGCGATACGCCGCTGGAAAAGCACTGACAGAGCCGAGACTTGTCCCTTGAGAGAATTGAGGGACAGTCCTAGCTGCAGACCGGACTGTAGAAAGGACAGAAGGGTCAGCAAGGAAAAAGGCCAAGGAGCATGGCTGGAAGAGCGACACCAGGACAGGAAAATTTTCCAAGTCCTGTGATAGATTTTGGCCGAGGAAGACTTCCGGGCCCGAGTCATAGTGGAAATGACTTCAGGAGGAATGCCAGAAGCCGTCAAGATCCAGGACTCAAGAGCCACGCCGTCAATCTGAGAGCCGCAGAATTCTGGCGGAAAAACGGACCTTGTGAGAGAAGGTCTGGACGGTCCGGAAGATGCCACGGCACCTCCACGGACAGATGGAGCAGGTCTGGGTACCAAGCTCGCCTGGGCCAGTCTGGAGCAATGAGGATGACCCGACGGCCCTCCATTCTGATCTTGCGCAGGACTCTGGGCAAGAGAGCTAGAGGGGGAAACACGTAGGACAGACGAAACTGGGACCAGTCTTGAACCAGTGCATCCGCGGAGAATGCCTGAGGATCGTGGGAGCGAGCCACGTAAACCGGAACCTTGTTGTTGTGACGGGATGCCATTAGGTCCACGTCCGGAGTGCCCCACTTGCGACATATTGACTGAAACACTGCCGGATGCAGGGACCACTCGCCACTGTCCACGGTCTGACGGCTGAGATAATCTGCCTCCCAGTTTTCCACGCCTGGTATGTGGACTGCGGATATGGTGGACTTGGAGTCCTCCGTCCATTGAAGGATACGTTGTACCTCCAACATTGCCAGGCGGCTGCGTGTCCCGCCCTGGTGATTGATGTAGGCAACCGCTGTCGCGTTGTCTGACTGGACTCGGATGTGCTTGCCCGCCAATAGGTGGTGAAAAGCTAGGAGAGCCAGGAGCACGGCTCTGGTTTCCAGCACATTGATCGAGAGGGCTGACTCGGACGGAGTCCAAGTGCTCTGTGCTCGGTGGTGGAGACATACCGCTCCCCAGCCGGATAGACTGGCATCCGTGGTGAGGATCACTCAGGACGGAGCCAGGAAGGAGCGTCCCTGAGACAGAGAGAGGGGCCGAAGCCACCACTGAAGAGAGCTCCTGGTCCGTGGCGACAGAGCCACTAACCTGTGCAAGGAGGAAGGCCGCTTGTCCCAACAGCGGAGAATGTCCAGCTGCAGAGGACGCAGATGGAACTGGGCAAAGGGAACAGCCTCCATTGACGCCACCATTTGACCCAGCACCTGCATCAGGTGCCTGATGGAATAACGGCGGGGCCTCAGGAGAGAGCGCACCGCCAGTTGGAGGGACTGCTGTTTGATCAAGGGCAACTTCACAAGTGCCGGCAAAGTCTCGAACTGCATCCCTAGGTACGTGAGCCTCTGGGTCGGAGTCAGAGTGGATTTGGGCAGATTGACCAGCCACCCGAATTTGGCTAGAGTGGCAAGAGTGAGCGAGACACTCCGCTGACAGTCTGCGCTGGATGAAGCCTTGACTAGAAGGTCGTCCAGGTAAGGAATCACTGCCAACCCCTGGAGGTGCAGAACCGCAATCACTGCTGCCATGACCTTGGTGAATACCCGAGGGGCCGTGGCTAACCCGAAGGGGAGAGCCACGAATTGGAAATGTTCCTCTCCGATTGCAAAACGTAGCCAACGCTGGTGAGAAACTGCAATTGGCACATGCAGATAGGCATCTCTGATGTCGATGGATGCCAGGAAATCCCCTTGGGTCATTGAGGCAATGACTGACCGCAGAGATTCCATGCGAAAATGCCGCACCTGAACATGCTTGTTGAGAAGCTTGAGATCCAGGATGGGCCGGAAGGTACCGTTCTTTTTTGGAACTAGGAAGAGATTTGAGTAGAAACCTCTGAACCGTTCCCGGGCGGGAACCGGTACAATTACTTCGTTGGCCTGCAAGGATGCCATGGCCTGAGAGAAGGCGGCGGCCTTGGAGCAGGGGGGAGTTGACAGAAAAAATCTGTTTGGCGGGCTGGAAGAGAATTCTATCCTGTAGCCGTGGGAGATGACATCCCGCACCCACTGATCGGAGACGTGTTGACAGATAGTCAAGAGGAGGCTGCCTTAGCGGCAGCAGCTCCTGCGGCCTTCTGTGGACGCGCCTTTGTGCGCCAGTTGGATTTTTGGTTCTTGGCTGAGTTAGTGGACGAGGCCGAGGGCTTAGAGGACGACCAGTTGGAGGAACGAAAGGAACGAAACCTCGACTGGTTCCTACCCTGGACAGGTTTCCTGGTTTTGGTTTGTGGAATGGAAGTACTCTTCCCGCCAGTAGCTTCCTGAATAATTTCATCCAGTTGTTCACCGAATAGCCTGGACACAGCAAAAGGGAGCCCAGCAAGGTACTTCTTTAAAGAAGCATCTGCCTTCCACTCTCGAAGCCACAAGATCCTGCGGATAGCGAGGGAATTAGCCGAAGCCACCGCAGTGCGGTGAGAAGCCTCCAGCATGGCAGACATGGCATAGGATGAAAAAGCGGAAGCTTGGCAAGTTAAGGCAACCATTTCGGGCATAGATTCCCTGGCGAGGGAATGCATCTCCTCTAGAGAAGCAGAGATGGCTTTGAGAGCCCACACTGCCGCAAAAGATGGGGAGAACGAGGCCCCTGCCGCCTCATATACAGATTTGGCCAGAAGGTCAACCTGGCGGTCAGTGGAATCCTTAAGAGAGGTGCCATCAGCCACTGATACAACGGTCCAGGCTGAGAGTCTAGACACCGGGGGGTCTACCTTTGGTGAATGAGCCCATTCCTTGACCACCTCAGGTGGAAAGGGAAAACGGTCATCAGAACCACGCTTTGGGAAGCGTTTGTCAGGACAGGCCCAAGGCTTGGTCACAGCGGCCTGAAAACTGGAGTGGTTAAAGAACACACTCTTTGTCCTCTTAGGCAAGGTAAACTGGTGCTTTTCTGCCAGAGAGGGTTGCTCCTCTGATACTGGCGGATTGAGGTCCAGTACAGAATTAATGGACGCAATCAAATCACTAACATCTGAGTCACTTTCGGACAGATCAATGGGGCACATGGAGGTAGCCTCCGAGCCCCCTGTGAAGGTATCCTCCTCTTCCTGCGAGTCAGCTTCTGAAACAGAGCCGCGGGACGAGGAAGGGGAGGTAGCCCTGCGTCTCCTCTTAGGAGGACGGGGTCTGGGACCAGATGAGGAATCCTCTGTGAGCTCCGCTGAGAGAGCCCTAGCAGCAGAGGCGCCCTGTGAAGGGGGCTGATGCATGTTCAGCAAAGTCCGGGACAGCTGTCCCATGGAGTCGGCAAAAGACTGGGAGATAGACCTAGATAAGGATTCTACCCAAGCCGGGGGTTCAGACACAGGAGCCGGAGCAGCCGGAGAGACCACTGTGGGTGCGATTCCAGGCTGAGGCATTGTCAGGTTAGAGCAGGCATCACAATGTGGATATGTGCTCGGTTCATGCAGCACGAGCTTACATGCAGTGCATGCTGAATATAGCCTTGGAGCCTTGCTCCTCGTGTGAGACGTGCTGCTGAAGTGGGGGCTCTTTCCAGAGTGACCCCCAGAGAGTATTACAGAGGCCCACAACCAGAGGTTGTGGCTTACCAGACCGCTGGAGCGGTGTTGTGTGCCCTCCAGATCCCTAAGCCCGGACCCCCAAGCACCTCAGCAGGGATGCTGCAGCCAGTGCTGATCGCAGAGAAAACGCTGATAAAATGGCGCCGGAGCAAGGAGAGGGGGCGGGACCTGCTCTGAGAGCGGGATCTGGAGGGCCAAAGAGACTTACAGGGGAGGAGACATGAACCCAGTGAGGAGTGTCCCTCCCCTGTGCAGAACGGCCGCTGGGCGGAGCCGCACTGTCCCTCTGCATGAATGACATGCGAGGGCAGTGAAACCGAAAGTAGGCCTCCGGCGAAGCCGGGACCTAAATTTGAGCAGTGCGGCCGGCGCGCAGGCACCATCGGCGCAGTTCTCAGGCGACAGCCAGAGAACCGGCCGGAAAAGTCAGAAAACTCACTCAGCACACTCTCCCAACATAATAAAGTACAGGGACCCCGAATGTAAACGTCTCAGGTACTTAGCTTGCTGAGACGCAGGGTTCCAGGTCCCTGGGGATGAGTGCTCCGTCCAGCAGGATCCTGAAGGGCTGCGGATGGAGACCGGTCTCCTGCCAAGCATGGAGAACCGTGCTGGCTCCCACTTCAAGCCAGAGCCCGAGGGATGGTGAAGGAGCGCGGCATGTAAGGCTCCAGCCGTGGAATCAACCTTAACAGCACCGCCGACACAGTGGGGTGAGAAGGGACATGCCGGGGGTCCAGAGTTGGACCCGCTTTTCTTCAAACTCTTTCCAAAAATGAAAAATCAGATGAGAATGCATGTGTGGATGTATGCCTCCTGAACACAAAGCAATGAACTGGCTAGATCTGGCTCTCCAGGGGGTGTATAGGCTCAGAGGGAGGAGCTACACTTTTTAGTGTAGTACTTTGTGTGTCCTCCGGAGGCAGAAGCTATACACCCAATGTCTGGGTCTCCCATAGGAACGATAATGAAGAAGGGAATTTTGTTTACTTACCGTAAATTCCTTTTCTTCTAGCTCCAATTGGGAGACCCAGACAATTGGGTGTATAGCTACTGCCTCCGGAGGCCACACAAAGTATTACACTTAAAAGTGTAAAGCCCCTCCCCTTCTGCCTATACACCCCCCGTGGGATCACGGGCTGCTCAGTTTTAGTGCCAAAGCAAGAAGGAGGAAAGCCAATAACTGGTTTAAAAACAAATTCAATCCGAAGGAATATCGGAGAACTGAAACCATTGAACATGAACAGCATGTGTACCCGAAAAAACAAAAAGCCCGAAGGAAACAGGGCGGGTGCTGGGTCTCCCAATTGGAGCTAGAAGAAAAGGAATTTACGGTAAGTAAACAAAATTCCCTTCTTCTTTGTCGCTCCATTGGGAGACCCAGACAATTGGGACGTCCAAAAGCAGTCCCTGGGTGGGTAAAATAATACCTCGTGATAGGGCCGTAAAACGGCCCTTTCCTACATGGGGGCAATCGCCGCCTGAAGGACTCGTCTACCTAGGCTGGCGTCCGCCGAAGCGTAGGTATGCACCTGATAATGCTTGGTAAAAGTGTGCAGACTCGACCAGGTAGCCGCCTGGCACACCTGCTGAGCCGTAGCCTGGTGCCGTAATGCCCAGGACGCACCCACGGCTCTGGTAGAATGGGCCTTCAGCCCTGAGGGAACCGGAAGCCCAGCAGAACGGTAGGCTTCAAGAATTGGTTCCTTGATCCACCGAGCCAGGGTGGATTTGGAAGCTTGCGACCCTTTACGCTGACCAGCGACCAGGACAAAGAGAGCATCCGAGCGGCGCAGGGGCGCCGTGCGGGAAATGTAGATTCTGAGCGCTCTCACCAGATCCAACAAATGCAAATCCTTTTCACATTGATGAACTGGATGAGGACACAAAGAAGGTAAGGAGATATCCTGATTGAGATGAAAGGGGGATACCACCTTAGGGAGAAACTCCGGAATCGGGCGCAGAACCACCTTGTCCTGGTGAAACACCAGGAAGGGAGATTTGCATGACAGCGCTGCTAGCTCGGACACTCTCCGAAGAGACGTGACCGCTACTAGAAAGGCCACTTTCTGTGAAAGGCGAGAAAGAGAAACATCCCTCATAGGCTCGAAAGGCAGCTTCTGGAGAGCAATTAGAACCCTGTTCAGATCCCAGGGCTCTAACGGCCGCTTGTAAGGAGGGACGATATGACCAACCCCTTGCAGGAACGTGCGTACCTGAGGAAGTCGTGCTAGGCGCTTCTGAAAAAATACAGATAGCGCTGAGACTTGTCCTTTAAGGGAGCCGAGCGACAAACCTTTTTCCAAACCGGATTGCAGGAAGGAAAGAAAAGTAGGCAATGCAAATGGCCAGGGAGAAACTCCCTGAGCAGAGCACCAAGATAAGAATATCTTCCACGTCCTGTGGTAGATCTTGGCGGAGGTTGGTTTCCTAGCCTGTCTCATGGTGGCAATGACCCCTTGAGATAATCCTGAAGACGCTAGGATCCAGGACTCAATGGCCACACAGTCAGGTTCAGGGCCGCAGAATTCAGATGGAAAAACGGCCCTTGAGACAGCAAGTCTGGTCGGTCTGGTAGTGTCCACGGTTGGCCTACCGTGAGATGCCACAGATCCGGGTACCACGACCTCCTCGGCCAGTCTGGAGCGACGAGGATGGCGCGGCGGCAGTCGGACCTGATCTTGCGTAGCACTCTGGGCAACAGTGCCAGAGGTGGAAACACATAAGGCAGCCGGAACTGCGACCAATCTTGAACTAAGGCGTCCGCCGCCAGAGCTCTGTGATCGTGAGACCGTGCCATGAAAGCCGGGACCTTGTTGTTGTGCCGGGACGCCATTAGGTCGACGTCCGGCATCCCCCAGCGGCGACAGATCTCCTGAAACACGTCCGGGTGAAGAGACCATTCCCCTGCGTCCATACCCTGGCGACTGAGGAAGTCTGCTTCCCAGTTTTCTACGCCCGGGATGTGAACTGCGGATATGGTGGATGCCGTGTCTTCCACCCACCTCAGAATCCGCCGGACTTCCTGGAAGGCTTGCCGACTGCGTGTTCCTCCTTGGTGGTTGATGTATGCCACCGCTGTGGAGTTGTCCGACTGAATTCGGATCTGCTTGCCTTCCAGCCACTGCTGGAAGGCTTGTAGGGCAAGATACACTGCTCTGATTTCCAGAACATTGATCTGAAGGGTGGACTCTTGCTGAGTCCACGTACCTTGAGCCCTGTGGTGGAGAAACACTGCTCCCCACCCTGATAGACTCGCGTCTGTCGTGACCACCGCCCAGGATGGGGGTAGGAAGGACTTTCCTTTTGACAATGAGGTGGGAAGAAGCCACCACCGAAGAGATTCCTTGGCCGCCTGAGAAAGGGAGACGTTCCTGTCGAGGGACGTCGACTTCCCGTCCCATTGGCGGAGAATGTCCCATTGTAGTGGACGCAGATGAAACTGCGCGAAAGGGACTGCCTCCATTGCTGCTACCATCTTCCCTAGGAAGTGCATGAGGCGCCTCAGGGGATGCGACTGTCCTTGAAGGAGAGATTGTACCCCTGTCTGTAGTGAACGCTGTTTGTCCAGCGGAAGCTTCACTATCGCTGAGAGAGTATGAAACTCCATGCCAAGATATGTTAGCGATTGGGTCGGGGTCAGATTTGACTTTGAAAAGTTGATGATCCACCCGAAACTCTGGAGAGTCTCCAGCGCAACGGTCAGGCTGTGTTGGCATGCCTCTTGAGAGGGTGCCTTGACAAGTAGATCGTCCAAGTAAGGGATCACAGAGTGACCCTGAGAGTGCAGGACTGCTACTACTGCTGCCATGACCTTGGTGAAGACCCGTGGGGCTGTCGCCAGCCCGAAAGGCAGAGCTACGAACTGAAGGTGTTCGTCTCCTATAACGAAGCGTAGAAAACGCTGGTGCTCTGGAGCAATCGGCACGTGGAGATAAGCATCCTTGATGTCTATTGATGCTAGGAAATCTCCTTGAGACATTGAGGCGATGACGGAGCGGAGGGATTCCATCCGGAACCGCCTGGTTTTCACGTGCTTGTTGAGCAGTTTTAGGTCCAGAACGGGACGGAAAGACCCGTCCTTCTTTGGCACCACAAACAAATTGGAGTAAAAACCGTGACCTTGCTCCTGAAGAGGAACAGGGATCACCACTCCTTCTGCCTTTAGAGTGCACACCGCTTGCAGAAGAGCATCGGCTCGGTCGGGAGGTGGAGAAGTTCTGAAGAATCGAGTTGGAGGACGAGAACTGAACTCTATCCTGTACCCGTGAGACAGAATGTCTCTCACCCAACGGTCTTTGACCTGTGGCAGCCAAATGTCGCCAAAGCGGGAGAGCCTGCCACCGACCGAGGATGCGGAGAGAGGAGGCCGAAAGTTATGAGGAAGCCGCCTTGGGAGCGGTTCTTCCGGCTGTCTTTTTTGGGCGTGACTGAGCCCGCCAAGAATCTGAGCGCCTCTGATCCTTTTGAGTCCTTTTGGACGAGGAGAATTGGGACCTGCCCGAGCCTCGAAAGGACCGAAACCCCGACTGTCCCCTCCTCTGTTGAGGTTTGTTTGAATTGTGCTGGGGTAAGGATGAATCCTTACCCTTGGACTGTTTAATGATTTCATCCAATCGCTCACCAAACAGTCGGTCACCAGAAAATGGCAAACTGGTTAAGCACTTTTTGGAAGCAGAATCTGCCTTCCATTCCCTTAACCACAAGGCTCTGCGTAAAACCACGGAGTTGGCGGACGCCACTGCCGTACGGCTCGTAGAGTCCAGGACAGCATTAATCGCGTAAGACGCAAATGCAGACATTTGAGAGGTTAAGGACGCCACCTGCGGAACAGATGTACGTGTGACCGTGTCAATCTGTGTAAGACCAGCTGAAATAGCTTGGAGTGCCCATACGGCTGCGAATGCTGGAGCAAACGACGCGCCGATAGCTTCATAGATGGATTTCAACCAGAGCTCCATCTGTCTGTCAGTGGCATCTTTAAGTGCAGCCCCATCCTCCACTGCAACTATGGATCTAGCCGCAAGCCTGGAGATTGGAGGATCCACCTTGGGACACTGGGTCCAGCCCTTGACCACGTCAGGGGGAAAGGGATAACGTGTATCCTTAAGTCGTTTGGAGAAACGCTTATCTGGATAAGCGTGGTGTTTCTGGACTGCCTCTCTAAAGTCGGAGTGGTCCAGAAAAGTACTGAATTTACGCTTGGGATACCTGAAATGGAATTTCTCCTGCTGTGAAGCTGACTCCTCCACTGGAGGAGCTGGGGGAGAAATATCCAACATTCTATTGATGGACGCTATAAGATCATTCACTATGGCGTCACCATCAGGTGTATCCAGATTGAGAGCGGTCTCAGGATCAGAATCCTGATCAGCTACCTCCGCCTCATCATACAGAGAGTCCTCCTGCTGGGACCCTGACCAGTGTGATGAAGTCGAGGGCCGCTCCCAGCGAGCTCGCTTAGGCTGTCTGGGACTGTCGTCCGTGTCAGAGCCTTCACCCTGGGATGCATGGGACACCCCCGGAGCCCGGAGTTGTTCCAACTGAGGGGGACCAGGGAGCAATGATTCAACAGTGCCCATGGTCTGAGTTACCGGTCTAGACTGCAAAGTTTCTAGAATTTTAGTCATAGTCACAGACAATCTATCAGCAAAAACTGCAAACTCCGTCCCCGTCACCTGGACAGTATTCACAGGTGGTTCTCCCTGGGTCACCTCTAGCAGAGGCCCCGGCCGAGCAAGTGCCACAGGAGCCGAGCACTGCACACAATGGGGGTCAGTGGAACCTGCCGGTAGAATAGCCTCACATGCGGTACAAGCAGCATAGAAAGCCTGTGCCTTGGCACCCTTGCTTTTTGCGGACGACATGCTGTTGTCTCCTCTGAGCAATCTAGGAGGGTATATAGCCAAGAATCAATAACGACCGTACAGTGCAATGTATAGCATGCAAGCATAAAAATACAAATGTACACTTCGGCACTATTGGGGTCAGCACCACAGGTGCTGCTTACCGCCCGCTCAAAAGCGGGTGTGTGGTCGCCAGAATCCCGTGTCTGGGTCTCCCAGAACTTGTCTCCCTTCTCCAGCTCAGACTGCACACAGGAATGGCTGCCGGCGTCCTGTGGAGAGGGGCAGGCCGTGGGCGTGCCTCAGACAAAGTGCGGGAAAGTGGCGTCCCACTGTGCCCAGTGTGAGGGCTGGAGTATGTAAAGTAGACTCCAGCCCTCGGCGCTGACGTTCTGTACAGCGTCCCGCCCTTCCCCTGACTGGCAGGCCTGGGGGCGGGAACGAAACGAAACTAGGCCGCAAAAGCCGGGGACTCGAGTAGTAAGCGCGGCCGTCATATATGCACGGCCAGCGCGGAAGTCCCCGGCGCACCACAAGTCCCAGCCGCGCCGCAGTGTAAAACTGACAGCAGCGGCCGGCGCGGCAGTTCCCAATACATTGACACACTCAGCAAGCTGTAGTTAGTCATGGCACAAGCGCGCAGCGCTGTTGTCCCCGGCGCACTAACACACCCAGCAATGCTGTAGTGTGACTGTGCGCGGTCTGTACGGGGACACAGAGTACCTTGAAGTAGCAGGGCCATGTCCCTGAAGATACTCAGCTCCATGTCCAGCAGATTCCCAGGGGCTGTGGATGGAGCACGGCCTCAGTGCCTGGAGACCGGTAAGATCCCACTTCACCCAGAGCCCTAAGGGGGATGGGGAAGGAAAGCAGCATGTGGGCTCCAGCCTCCGTACCCGCAATGGGTACCTCAACCTTAACAAACACCGCCGACAAAAGTGGGGTGAGAAGGGAGCATGCTGGGGGCCCTAGTATGGGCCCTCTTTTCTTCCATCCGACATAGTCAGCAGCTGCTGCTGACTAAACAGTGGAGCTATGCGTGGATGTCTGACCTCCTTCGCACAAAGCATGAAAACTGAGGAGCCCGTGATCCCACGGGGGGTGTATAGGCAGAAGGGGAGGGGCTTTACACTTTTAAGTGTAATACTTTGTGTGGCCTCCGGAGGCAGTAGCTATACACCCAATTGTCTGGGTCTCCCAATGGAGCGACAAAGAAAATGAGAACACTACAAGTTGCAGAAAATGCCGCAGAAAGTGCTCCAATTTTTTGGACAAACCTTTTTTTAACCCCTTATATAAAAGTAAACCTAAACATGTTTGGTATCAACGAACTCATACCAACCTGAAGTATCACACCCACCCATCAGTTTTACCATACAGTGAACACGGTGAATAAAGTACCCCATAAACCATTGTCCAATCACACTTTTTTGTAATTTTTCCGCACATGGAAATTTTGTGCTGTTTTCCAGTACCATATATGGTAAAACTCATGGTTTCACTTAAAAGACCAATACGTCCCGCAAAAAACAAGCCCTCTTATGGCAAGATTGACGGGAAAAATAAAAAAGTTACGACTCTTGGAAAAAGGGGAGCAAAAAACAAAAACGGAAAAATCGTCCAGGGGTTAGGGGGTTAAAGGTGGGATTCCGTGAGCCCATCAGGGACCTTGAGAAAACAAAGACTCTGCATGAGGTGGAAGACCTAAAAACCCTACCAAAACATTTCCAATTGTACCATAAATCTGACTGAAGCAAATTAAAGGAGTTGTCCGACATTAGCTTACCAAAAAATGTTGAGTTTATCTGTGCTGTATTGTCATATAAAACACCCCTACATTGTTATTTTTGTTTTCTAACTTTTGTTCCTATTGAATTATCCCTTTATTCTCTGCAGTTCTTTGTTTACATTTTGCTCTAGCAAACTGACCACTTCCTGTGCAAAACCTCAGTTAGAGCTGGCACTGCCCGGCCTCAGTGTCCAGCCCCGTCCCCTGCCCGCCCCCTGCACACACATTCCCTGTCAGTATTCTACCCCAGCACCTGATCTGTTATCACTCTAGCAATGAAAATAACAGCCCCACATCGGGCTCTGCGCCACACACACACACACACACACAACGCACGCACGCACACATCGGGCTCTGCGCCACACACACACACACACACATAGGGCTCTGCGCCACACACATACACACACACACACAAACACACACACATCGGGCTCTGCGCCACACACATCAGGCTCTGCAACCCTCCCCCCCCCACACACACACACACACACACACACGGCGCTCTGTAGCGACCTCCCCCTCACCATCGTTCTGTACCGACCCCTACCCCCATAGGGAACACATGTAGGCTACATTCACATGACCGTTCCGTTTTTGCGGTCCGCAAAAAATGGCCAATTTTTTCACGGATACATCCGTGTCTTCCGTTTTTTTGCGGACTGCAAAAAACGGAAGCAGCAAGAAAGATAAATAGATGAGTAGATATAGAGATGAATAGATAGATATAGAGACAGAGAGATAGAGGGATGAATGAATGAACAGAGGGTTAGACAGATAGATAGATAGATAGATAGATAGATAGATAGATAGATGAGAAAGACATATAATGTCCTACCCCCCTGCATATTCTAAGCTGGCACCCTTTAGTGACTTTCATGTGGCACTAAAGTGTGCTTAGCCTTGTATTTATCCAAAAAATAAATAAAAAATAATTAAAAAAAAAACATACTTTTGTAGCCAGCTAGGGTAAAGCAGATGGTTGCAGCCTGCAAACCACAGCTGGCAGCTTCACCTTGGCTGGTAATCCAAAACAGAGGGCACCCCACGCTGTTATTTTAAATTAAATAAATAGTTTAAAACAAAAAACATGGGGTCCCCCCAAATTGGATCACCAGCCAAGGTAAAGCAGACAGCTGTGGTCTGGTATTCTCAGACTAGGGAGGCCTACTGTTATTGGACACTCCCCAGCCTAAAAATAGCAGGCCACAGCCGCCCCAGAAGTGGTACATCCATTAGATGTGCCAATCCTGGTGCTTCGCCCCAACTCATCCCGTGCCCTGGTGCGGTGGCAAACGGGATAATATATGGGGTTGATGCCAAATGTGTAATGTCACCTGGCATCAAGCCCTGGGGTTAGTGATGTCACGCGTCTATCAGATATCCGACATCACAAACCCAGTCAGTAATAGAAAAAAATAGACAACAAAAAAAATAGTTTTATTTGAAAAAACACTACTCAAAACATTCCCTCATTCACCAATTTATTCAAAAGAAAAACAAATCCAGGTCCGGCATAATCCAATAAGGGGGTCCCATGACGATCCATACCATAGTCAATGTACCAGTCAATGAAGAACAGAATGTTCCTCATTGGCTGGGAGAGTAATGCAGTGACCTGAGCTAACATCAATAGCCCAGGTCACTGCAGGGGATGCCGAGCGCTGCTATCAGGAGGTTAGATGAAATCATTACCTGCGGTGACGATCTTCGCTTCACTCCTGTCAGATCTGTCCCTGACTTCTATGCCCGCCGCGTTCTCAGCAGTATCGCCCGAGACGTCACCGCTAGTGACGTGAGAACGCAGCGGCATAGAAGGCACTGACAGCGCTGACAGGAGTGAAGCGAAGATCGTCACAGCAGGCAATGATGTCATCTAACATCCCTGCCTGCGCTGCAATGTGAGAGGCTGCTGAGCCTGCAATGAAGGCAGCCGCGGGGCTGGAGCGGGACACAGACTGCACGGGCACTCCTGCTATCCTGAGCAGGGGGCCTGGTGCTGGCGGTAACACCGTGGGCGGGGAGAGTACGGGGTGCGGAGGAATGTGTGGGAGGGTGCAGGGAAGAGGGGCGGGGACTCCACACACTGTACCCGCCCAGCAGGGCGGCAACATGCTGTTCCAAATTTGCATGTCAACATGGTCCTGCCCATGTTGACATGAAATGACCGAAGCAGCAAAATCGTGGCAGGAGCGGTCACATGACCGCTCTGAGCCGGGGGAGAAAGGCTGACAGCAGGGCAGGTAAGTGGTCACTAGCTACTTACCTGCCCCAATGTAGCCCAATAGGGTAATAATGAAGAAAAGTCAAAATAAGCCGGATAACCCCTTTAATTATAAAGGCCATAGATCAGAGGTTAGAGGTGGTAACCTATTTAAGGCCCTTGCACAACTTGAGTCATTGGATTTATAGATTGGACACAAGGACTCCTATTGGGCTCAATGAGAGCTTTGACAGCTTTCTTTAATTGGGTATTTTTATGTGGTGTGAGAATGGGACTGTTTGTGTTAAATTATTTTTAATTGTTTCTTTTTCTATTTATCCATAATTTAGAGATCTGTATATGCTAAAACCATACCCGTGGTAGTCTACAAATTTTGAGGTACTTCACTCGACCCGCTCAGTGACTTAGATGTTGACTTTGATTGGGTTTTTTCCCTGAATGAAGTGCCTATGAGAAAATAAGAAAAAAGATTATTATCTAAGAAAAGTGGAGAAAAACATTGTACAACAATTTAATTATAGTTAGGATACAACTATTATTTAATACATTTACTCAATAATTTAGTTTTTTGCATTTCTTGATTTTGCTTGCCGTATGGCATGTCATTTTTAATTTTGCATATAATATTTCTGTTTACACAACAACATGAACACTATGCACTTTTTTTGTTTGTCTATTGATTAGTGATGGACAGACCCGGACTCTAAAATTTAGAATCCGAGAGGTTTTAAAAATACCCTAGTACCGGACCTGGGCCTGGAGTTCTCAGGGAACTCCGGATAATGTTCCGGAACCTTTGGAAATAAAAAATAAAAAAAGGAAAAAAAGAGAATTTTGTTTACTTACCGTAAATTCTTTTTCTTATAGTTCCGACATGGGAGACCCAGACCATGGGTGTATAGCTTCTGCCTCCGGAGGACACACAAAGTACTACACTAAAAAGTGTAGCTCCTCCCTCCGAGCATATACACCCCCTGGATGACAGAATCCAACCAGTTTAGTGCAAAAGCTAAAGGAGGACATCCACCCATAAGTAGATATAGAGTAAAACCCGGAATAACCGGAACCTCTGTCTACAACAACAGCTGGTGAAAACACACGGAACAAGAACTGCCAACAGGCAACAGGGAGGGTGCTGGGTCTCCCATGTCGGAACTATAAGAAAAAGAATTTACGGTAAGTAAACAAAATTCTCTTTTTCTTCATCGTTCCTTATGGGAGACCCAGACCATGGGACGTCTCAAAGCAGTCCATGGGTGGGAATAAACAGAAAGCTGAGAAGTAGGCAAAACCTAACTTCACAAATGGGCGACAGCCGCCTGAAGGATGTGTCTGCCCAAGCTCGCATCTGCCGAAGCATGAGCATGCACTTGGTAGTGCTTCGAAAAGGTATGCAGACTGGACCAAGTGGCAGCCTGACAGACCTGCTGAACCGTAGCCTGGTGCCTAAAAGCCCAAGAGGCACCGACAGCTCTGGTCGAGTGCGCTTTAATCCCCGGCGGGGGAGGCACCTGAGCACATTGGTAGGCATCGGATATGGCCGACCTAATCCAACGAGCTAGGGTCGGTTTGGAAGCCGAGAGACCCTTGCGCTGACCTGTGGTCAGCACAAAAAGAGGTGCACCGCCTAAGAGCAGCGGTGCGTGACACATAGATCCGGAGCGCCCGCACCAAATCTAAAGTATGCAATGCTTTCTCAAAGCGATGCACAGGGGCCGGACAAAGGGAAGGCAATGAAATGTCCTGGTTAAGGTGGAAAGGAGATACCACCTTAGGGAGAAAATCCTGCGTCGGACGGAGAACCACCTTGTCTTGGTGAAAAACCAAAAAGGGTGACTCCGAAGAGAGCGCAGCCAAATCAGAGACTCTCCTGAGAGAAGTTATGGCCACCAGAAAAACCACTTTCTGGGAAAGTCGAAACAAGGGAACCTCCCTAAGAGGCTCAAAGGGGGGTTTCTGTAAGGCCGTGAGGACCAGATTAAGGTCCCAGGGATCCAAGGGCCTCCGATAAGGAGGAATGATGTGAGATGCGCCCTGCATGAAGGTGCGCACCTGAGCCAGCCGCGATACGCCGCTGGAACAACACTGAAAGAGCCGAGACCTGTCCCTTGAGGGAATTGAGGGATAGTCCTAGCTGCAGACCGGACTGTAGAAAAGACAGGATGGTCGGCAAGGAAAAAGGCCAAGGAGCATGGCCGGACGAACGACACCAGGACAGGAAAATTCTCCAAGTCCTGTGGTAAATCCTGGCCGAGGAAGACTTCCGAGCCTGAGTCATAGTGGAGATGACCTCGGAAGGAATGCCTGAAGCCGTCAGGATCCAGGACTCAAGAGCCACGCCGTCAACCTGAGGGCCGCAGAATTCTGGCGGAAAAACGGACCTTGTGAGAGAAGGTCTGGGCGGTCCGGGAGATGCCACGGCACTTCCACGGACAGACGGAACATGTCTGGGTACCAAGCTCGTCTGGGCCAGTCTGGAGCAATGATTATGACCCGACGGCCCTGATTCTGATCTTGCGCAGGACTCTGGGCAAGAGAGCTAGGGGAGGAAACACATAGGCTAGACGGAACTGGGACCAATCCTGAACCAGCGCGTCCGCTGCCAAGGCCTGAGGATTGTGGGAGCGAGCCACGTAAACCGGGACCTTGTTGTTGTGCCGGGATGCCATGAGATCCACTTCCGGAGTGCCCCACTTGCGGCAGATTGACCGAAACACCGCCGGATGCAGGGCACACTCACCGCTGTCCACGGTTTGACGGCTGAGATAATCTGCCTCCCAGTTTTCTACGCCTGGGATGTGGACTGCGGATATGGTGGACTTGGAGTCCTCCGTCGACTGAAGGATGCGTTGTACCTCCAACATTGCCAGGCGGCTGCGAGTCCCGCCCTGGTGATTGATGTAGGCAACCGCTGTCGCGTTGTCTGACTGGACTCGAATGTTCTTGCCCGCCAACAGGTGGTGAAAGGCTTCGAGAGCTAGGAGCACAGCTCTGATTTCCAGAACATTGATCGAGAGGGCTGATTCGGACGGAGTCCAAGTGCCCTGTGCTCGGTGGTGGAGAAACACTGCTCCCCAGCCGGACAGACTGGCGTCCGTGGTGAGAATTACCCAAGACGGGATCAGAAAAGAGCGTTCCTGGGATAGAGAGAGGGGCCGAAGCCACCACTGAAGAGAGCTCTTGGTCTGTGGCGACAGAGTCACTAGCCTGTGCAAGGAAGAGGTCCGCTTGTCCCAACAGCGGAGAATGTCCAGCTGCAGAGGACGCAGATGTAACTGGGCAAAGGGAACCGTTTCCATTGACGCCACCATCTGACCCAGTACCTGCATGAGGTGCCTGATGGAATGACGGTGGGCCCGCAACAGAGAGCGCACCGCCCAATGAAGGGACTGCTGTTTGACTAAGGGCAGCTTGACAAGTGCCGGCAGAGTCTCGAATTGCATCCCTAGGTACGTGAGTTTCTGGGTCGGGGTCAGAGTGGACTTTGGCAGATTGACAAGCCACCCGAATTGGACAAACGTGGCAAGAGTGAGCGAGACACTCCGCTGACAGTCTGCACTGGATGAAGCCTTGACTAGAAGGTCGTCCAGGTAAGGAATCACTGCCAACCCCTGGAGGTGCAGAACCGCAACCACTGCTGCCATGACCTTGGTGAATACTCGAGGTGCCGTGGCTAGCCCGAAGGGGAGAGCCACGAATTGGAAGTGTTCCTCCCCGATTACAAAACGGAGCCAACGCTGGTGTGAAACTGCAATTGGCACATGCAAATAGGCATCTTTGATGTCGATGGATGCAAGAAAATCTCCCTGGGTCATTGAGGCAATGACTGATCGCAGAGATTCCATGCGAAAGTGCCGCACCTGAACATGCTTGTTGAGAAGCTTGAGATCCAGGATGGGCCGGAAGGAACCGTTCTTTTTGGGGACTAGGAAGAGGTTTGAGTAGAAACCTCTGAACCGTTCCCGAGCGGGAACCGGTACAATCACTCTGTTGGCCTGCAAGGATGCCACGGCCTGTGAGAAGGCGGCGGCCTTGGAGCAGGGGGGAGTGGACAGAAAAAATCTGTTTGGCGGGCTGGAAGAAAATTCTATCCTGTAGCCGTGCGAGATGATATCCCGCACCCACTGGTCGGAGACGTGTTGAAACCACACGTCGCCAAAGTGGGAGAGCCTGCCACCGACTAAGGACGTTTCTGGCGCGGCCCGATAGTCAAGAGGAGGCTGCCTTGGTGGCAGCGGCTCCTCCGTTCTTCGGAGGACGAGGCTTCGTGCGCCAGTTGGGTTTTCGATCCTTAGCTGAGTTAGTGGACGAGGCTGAGGGCTTAGAGGAGGACCAGTTAGAGGAACAAAAGGACCGAAATCTCGACTGGTTCCTGCCCTGGACAGGTTTCCTGGTTTTAGTTTGTGGCAAGGAAGTACTCTTCCCGCCAGTAGCTTTCTTAATGATTTCATCCAGTTGTTCACCGAACAGCCGGGTCCCAGAAAAAGGGAGCCCAGCTAGAAACTTCTTGGAAGCAGCGTCTGCTTTCCACTCACGAAGCCACAAGATCCTGCGGATCGCGAGGGAATTAGCGGAGGCTACCGCTGTGCGGTGAGACGCCTCCAAAATTGCAGACATAGCATAGGATGAAAAAGCCGAAGCTTGGGAAGTTAAGGCAACCATTTCGGGCATAGAGTCCCTAGTGAGGGAGTGCATCTCCGCCAGAGAAGCAGAGATGGCCTGAAGAGCCCACACTGCTGCAAAGGACGGGGAGAAAGAGGCCCCTGCCGCTTCATATACAGATTTGGCCAGAAGGTTAACCTGGCGGTCAGTGGAGTCCTTAAGAGAGGTGCCATCCGCCACAGACACAACTGTCCGGGCTGAGATTCTAGACACCGGAGGATCTACCTTTGGTGACTGAGCCCACTCCTTGACCACCTCAGGTGGAAAAGGAAAACGGTCATCAGAGGTACGCTTAGGAAAGCGTTTGTCAGGGCAGGCCCTGGGTTTGGTCACAGTGGCCTGAAAACTGGAGTGGTTAAAAAACGTACTCCTTGCTCTCTTAGGTGAGGTAAACTGGTGTTTTTCTACCAAAGAAGCTTGTTCGTCTGACACTGGTGGATTAAGGTCCAGTACGGAGTTAATGGACGCAATCAAGTCACTAACATCCGCATCACCTTCAGGTAGATCAATGGGGTACATAGACGTAGCGTCTGAGCCCACAGTAAAGGCATCCTCCTCGCCTTGCGATTCAGCACGTGAATCAGAGCCGTGGGACGAGGAAGGAGAAGAGTCCCTGCGTCTCCGTTTAGGAGGACGGGGTCTGGGATCAGATGAAACATACTCTGTGAGCTCTGCAGAGCGAGTCGGAGCAGCAGAGGCACCCTGAGAAGGGGGCTGATGCATGGTTAGCAGAGTCCGTGACAGCTGTCCCATGGAGTCGGCAAAGGACTGGGAGATAGCTTTAGAAAACGATGCTACCCAAGCCGGGGGTTCAGCCACCGGGGCTGGAGCAGCCGAAGGGACCACTGGGGAGACTCCAGGCTGAGGCACCACCACGGTAGAGCAGGCATCACAGTGTGGATATGTGCTCGGTTCGGGCAGTATGAGCTTACATGCAGTGCATATAGAGTAAAGCTTTGCAGCCTTGCTCCTAGTGACAGACATGCTGCTGAGGTGGAGGCTCTGTAGTAAAGAATTCACTCCTTCAGAAAGACCCCCAGAGAGTGGTGTATAAAAGTCCACAACCAGAGGTTGTGGCTTACCAGGCCGTTTTTGTGTGCCCTCCGGATTCCCAGCTTGGACCCCCAGACAGCTTGCAGAGCTGCAGCAGCCAGCGCCGATCAGTGTGAAAACGCTGAGAAAATGGCGCTGGAGTGAGGAGGGGGGGCGGGGGTTAATCCAAGAGCGGGAACCGGAGGGCTAAGGAGAAATACAGGGGAGGGAAACATCTCCCCAGAGAGGAGTGTCCTCCCCTCTGCTGAACGGCCGGTGGGCGGCGCCGCACTGTCCCCCTGCATGACTGACATGCAGGGGAAGAGAAACGAAAGTAGGCCGCGGCCGAAGCCGGGGCCTAAATTTATCCATGCGGCCGACGAGCAGGCACCCTCGGCGCGGTTCTCAGGAAAAAACCAGAGAACCGGCCGGAAATCACAGCAAAGGAACCCCTGGTGCCGCCATGCTCAAATAACACACTCTCCCCACACAAGGGACCCCTGAATAACGTCTCATATACTTAGCTTTTTGAGACACAGGGCCATGTCCCTGAGGGATGAGCGCTCCGTCCAGCAGGGGCCTGAAAGGGCTGCGGATGGAGACCGGTCTCCTGCAGAGCAGTGAGAACCGTGAAGGCTCCCACTTCAAGCCAGAGCCAGAGGGGATGGTGAAGGAGCGCGGCATGGAAGGCTCCCGCCTTGAGATCAACCTTAACAGCACCGCCGACACAGTGGGGTGAGAAGGGACATGCCGGGAGTCCAGGATGGACCCGCTTTTCTTCCAATTCTTTAATTAAAAATCAAAAGAGGATGCATGTGTGTGTATGACCTCCTGAACACAAAGCATTGAACTGGTTGGATTCTGTCATCCAGGGGGTGTATATGCTCGGAGGGAGGAGCTACACTTTTTAGTGTAGTACTTTGTGTGTCCTCCGGAGGCAGAAGCTATACACCCATGGTCTGGGTCTCCCATAAGGAACGATGAAGAAATAAAGAAAATAAGAATAAAGCATGCGCGTTATAACAATAACAGCCCACAGCCACTCAGGATTGTCACATCCATTAGATGTGACAATCCTGGCACTTTACCCGATTCTTCCCGATTCCCCTGGTGCGGTGGCAATCAGGCTAATAAGGGGTTAATAACAGCTCACATCTGCCACTAAGCCCTAGATTAGCAATGGCAGGGTCTATGAAAACCCTACCCCCATTACTAATCTGTAAGTGAAAAGAAATAAACACAAACACAAAATAAGATAAAAACAACACCCTCTTTCACTCCTTTATTAACCCCAAAAACACCCAGGTCTGATGTAATCCACACGAGGTCCCATAACGATTCCAGCTCTGCTACATCTGAAGTGACAGCGCATAGAATATGACCACCCGCTGTGATCTTAAGGCAGAGAATGAGTCGCAGCGATGTGTGGTGACGTAACGTAGGTTATTTGCGGTCACAGCTGGAGGTGCCCATTGTCATCCACCTATGATCGCAGGTAACCTGACCTCATTGAACTGAGTGACCACTACTGGGTTGGGTTTGTTATTCGGTATGAATACACAAATGTAGAAATGATTGGATTTGAACAATCCGAACCCGAATATTTTAGCATTCGCCCATATCTAGTCATCACTAATGATAATTTTAAGGATGTCTAAAACTGATCAACTAGGAAAAGGTTGTTGCATTACTCGTAAATCAAATGCCATGTCCTTCAATTTGTCCAATTATTAATACCAGGTTTTGGTTAAAATGAGGCTACCATTTCAAGGTTCATTTTTCATCAAGGAGAAACTAAGCTGAAAATCTATCTTTTGAACCATGTGCATTGAATATTTTTTTGGTATGGTATCAGAGGACTCAGGAAGGAAAAATGTATGTAACAAAATTAAAACATTGTCGTCCATTTGGCTTATCCCTAATCTATTAATTTTACATCTAGGTGGTAAGATAGATGACATCTTTATTATCTTGAGAAGTACCGGTCCTGAACTGCAGAGCTTCATGACTTGGTTGAACAATAACCCATATAACATCAAACTAACCTATAAGGCAGATCGGGAGGCAATTGATTTTCTGGACTATAATATAAAAATGGGGTACCAGACAGAAAAGGGTACTCCACGGGTACAATTATTATCAACAAGTAAGAGGGAAGAATCTTTTCTCTTTCGTTTCATTGGGGGACACAGGACCGTGGGTTATGCTGCTGCTGTCACTAGGAGGCTGACACTAAGTAGACAAAAAAAGTTAGCTCCTCCCTAGCAGTATACACCCTGAGCCGGAGGCGGACTCAAATCAGTTTTTGCTTAGTGTCGTAGGAGGCTGATGTGGGCCATCTCGGCCCCCCTCAGCTACATTTTTCTTGCGTATTTGTCATTTTTTTCGGCGATGCTCATCGCTCTCATTCTCCTTTTTCTCTGTTTCTGCAGGTGTCGCCTATGTTCACCCTCATTCCCTCCAGCCCTGTGGGTACTACTCCCCAGGGTCGCAGAGGTTTGAGGTGTCGGGCCCTCTCCCCCGTCCATTCCCGTGGTACCACTCCCGGGAGTGCATGTGGGGCAGATCCTACATGGGCACCCCTGATCCACCGTGCGGTATTACTCCAAAGGGCGCACAGGGACAAGCTAAAGAGGTTGGACCCCCGCAGCGTTTTCACCTTTTCGGATGGGGCATACATCGCTGCCTACAGTCGCAGAAGAGCTTCTTCCCTCCATCAGGCGTCCACCTCTCTGCCTCTCTAGACGCCTCTCCCCGCGTCCCTGAAGCCCACAGCCTTACCTTCAGGTGTGCGCTGCACACAGGCAAGTGCAGAGCCCACTGCCTGCACACCGGACCATCCCTGGAGCGGCACCGCAGATGTCAGGTAGGACAGTCTCTCCCCTACCTTCTCCCCCTCGGGCGGCTGAAAATTTAAGCCCCGGTCTCGGCCTAGTCTCCCTGCATCCCAGCCACGCCCCCCGCTGCAACGGTATTGGCTTGCCGGCCGTTCCGCCCCCGACTCCGCCCACCGCTCAGCCTCCAGGCATCACAGTGTGGGCGGTGGATGCCCTGTTTCCCGCCCTCATACGGCCCCTCCCCCAGCCAACTCCAGCTTCTCTTCACCATCTTGTTCTGCCTCCCAGTCTGCCTGTGTAGCCCAGCTTATCTATTAGCAGAGTTGCTTCTAGGTACTTTTGCAATGGCCTCATTTTGTATGATGAGGTCTTGAGAACTATAAGCTTTGTTACACAGGTAGATTAGCTTTAATCTGTCACTTTATGTGGATGCAAGGCAGAGTGTACATTGTCTTATAATAATAATGATAAATGCTTCCCCTTAGCAAGGTTTACTTATATAGGAAGGTTTGTGCTTAGATGTGGGTCAATTTAGCTCATTATGCTATCAATCAGCTATCTTGAGACAGAAAAAGAGAATTTTGTTACTTACCGTAAATTCTTTTTCTTATAGTTCCGTCATGGGAGACCCAAACCATGGGTGTATAGCTTCTGCCTCCGGAGGACACACAAAGTACTACACTCAAACGTGTAGCTCCTCCCTCTTAGCATATACACCCCCTGCTAGCCAGTCCTAGCCAGTTTAGTGCAAAAGCTGAAGGAGGACATCCACCCACAAGTAGAGACAGAGTAAAACCCGGAACAACCGGAACCTCTGTCTGCAACAACAACAGCCGGTGAAGACACACGGAACAAGAAACCTGCCAACAGGCAATAGGGAGGGTGCTGGGTCTCCCATGACGGAACTATAAGAAAAAGAATTTACGGTAAGTAACAAAATTCTCTTTTTCTTTATCGTTCCTATGGGAGACCCAAACCATGGGACGTTCTAAAGCAGTCCATGGGTGGGAATAAACAGACAAACTGAGAAGTAGGCGAAACCTAACTTCACAAATGGGCGACAGCCGCCTGAAAAAAGCGTCTGCCCAAGCCCGCGTCTGCCGAAGCATGAGCCTGCATTGGGTAGTGCTTCGAAAAGGTATGCAGACTAATCCAAGTGGCAGTCTGACAGACCTGGTGAGCCGTAGCCTGGTGCTTGAAAGCCCAAGAGGCACCGACAGCTCTGGTCAAGTGTGCCCTGATCCCAGGCGGGGAAGGCACTTGAGTACACTGGTAGGCATCGGAAATGGCCGACCTAAGACGAACCAGGGTCGGCGTAGATGCCGAGAGACCGCTACGCTGACTAGTGGTCAGCACCAGAGAGAGGTGCACCGCCTAATAACAGACACAAAGACACAAGACACAACGAGACACAAAGATCCGAAGCGCCCGCACCAGATCTAGGATATGCAACGCTTTTTCAAAGCGATGAACAGGAGCCGGACAAAAGGAAGGCAGGGAAAATGCCCCGGTTAAGGTGGAAGCAGCAACCACCTTAGGGAGAAAGTCCGGAGTCGGACGGAGACCACCTTGTCTTGATGAAAAACCAAAAAAGGGGGTGACTCAGAAGAGAGTGCAGCCAAAACAGAGACTCTCTTGAGGGAAATTATGGCCACTAGAAAGACCACTTTCTGTGAAAAACGAAACAAAGAAACCTCCCTGAGAGGCTCAAAGGGGGGTTTCCGGAAACCGTGAGGACCGGATTAAGGTCCCAGGGCTCCATAGGCCGCCGGTAAGGCGGAATAATGTGAGATGCGCCCTTGAAGGAGCGCACCTGAGCCAGCCGGATGATACGCCGCTGGCACACACTGACAGAGCCAAGAGCTGTCCCTTAAAGAGGGATAGTCCTAAGCTGTAGACCGGACTGTAGAAGGGACAGGAGGGTCGGCAAGGCCAAAAGGCCAAGGACACTTCGGAGCTCGAGTCATAGTGGAGATGACTTCAGGAGGGATACCAGAAGTCGTCAAGATCCAGGACTCAAGAGCCACGCCGTCAATCTGAGAATCCAGAATTCTGGCGGAAAAAACGGACCCTTTGAGAGAAGGTCTGGACGGTCCGGAAGATGCCATGGCAACACTACGGACAGATGGAGCAGGTCAGGGTACCAAGCTTGCCTGGGCCAGTCTGGAGTATGAGAATGACCCGACGGCCCTCCTTACTGATCTTGCGCAGGATTCTGGGCAAGAGCTAGAGGGTGAAACACGTAAGACAGACGAAGCTGGGACCAAACATGCACCAGTGCGTCTGCCGCAAAAACCTGAGGATCGTGGACCGCGGATGGACAGCTGAGATAATCTGCCTCGCAGTCTTCACGTCTGGGATGTGGGCTGCGGATATGGTGGACTAGGAGTCCTTCGTCCACTGAAGAATGCGTTGAGCCTCCAACATTACCAGGCGGCTGAGTGTGCCGCCCTGGAGGTTGATGTAGGTAAACGCTGTCACGCCGTCTGACTGGACTCGAATGTGCCCAGCCGCCAACAGATGGTGAAAGGCTTAGAGAGCTAGAAACACAGCTCTGATTTCCAGCACATTGATCCAGAGGGCTGATTCGGACAGAGTCCAAGCGCCCTGCGCTCCATGGTGGAGAAACACTGCTCCCCAGTCGGATGGACTAGTATCCTGGTGAGGATCACCCGGGACGGGGCCAGGAAGGAGCGTCCCTGAGACAGAGTGGCCGAAGATACCACTGAAACGAGCCCCTGGTCTGTGGCGAAGCCACCACCCCGTGGAAGGAGGAAGTTCGCTTGTTCCAACAGCGGAAAATATCCAGCCTCCGAGGAGGAGAAACTGGGCAAGGGAATCGCTTCCATTGACGCCACCATATGATCCAGTACCTGTATTCGGTGCCTGATGGAACGACGTCGACCGCCAGCAGAGGGACTACTGTTTGACTAAGGGCAGCTTCACAAGTGCCGACAGAGTCTCGAATTGCGTCCCTGGGTACGTGAACTTCTGGTTCGAAGTCAGAGTGGTCTTGGACAGAATGACAAGCCACCCGAATTGGTTAGCGTGGCGAGAGTGAGCGAGGCACTCTGCTAAGAGTCTGCACTGGATGAAGCCCCGACAAGAAGGCCGTTCAGGGCAAAAGATCACTGCCAACCTCTAGGGGTGCAGGACCCTAATCACAGCTGCCCCAACCTTGAGAGTACTCGAGGGGCCGTGGCTAACCCCAAGGGAAGAGCCACGAATTGGACCACTCCGATTGCAAAACGTAGCCAACGCTGGTGAGAAGCTGCGATTGGCACATGCAGATAGACATCTCTGATGTCGATGGATGCTAGGGAATGTCCTTGGGTTATCAATTGATCCGGTGAAAACACCCGGAACAAGACCGAGACTCCATGTGAAAACGCCGCACCTGAACATGCTTGAAAAGCTTGAGATCCAGGTCGGAAGTACCTGCCCTCTACGGGGACTAGGAATAGATTTAAGCAGAAATCTCAGAACCGTTCCCAATTGGGAACCGGTACAATTACTCCATTGGCCTGCAAGAATGCCACGGCCTGTGAGAAGGCGGCGGCCTTGGAACAGGGGGGAGTTGACAGAAAAAATCTGTTTGGCGGGTGGATAGAAATCTATCCTGTAGCCATGGAGATGTAATCCCGCCCCCACTGATCGGAGACGTGATAAAATCATACGTCGCCAAAGTGGAAGAGCCTGCCACCGACCAAGGACGTTGCTGGCGTGGCCAGATAGCCCAGAGGAAGCTGACTTAGTGGCAGCATCTCCTGCGGTTTCTGAAGACGCGGCTTCGAGCGCCATTTGGGTTTTACGATCCTTGGCCGAACTAGTGGACGAGGCCGAGGGCTTAGAAAACGCTCAGATGGAGGAATGCAAGAACGAAAACCTCCGCTGAATCCTGCCCTGGACAGGTTTCCTGATTTGGGATTGTGGCATGGAAGAACTCTTCCCGCCAAAAGCTTCCTTAACAATTTCATCCAGTTGTTTTCGAAAGACTGGTCCCAACAAAAGGGAGCCCAGCAAGGAACTTCTATAGAAGCATCTGCCTTCCACTTCCGAAGCCACAGGAGCCTGCGGATAGCGAGGAAATTAGCCGAGGCCACCGCGGTGCGGTGAGAGTCTCCGGCATGGCAGACATGGCATAGGATCAAAAGGCTGAATCTGGAAGTTCAGGCAACCATTTCGGGCATAGAGTCCCTGTGAGGGAACGCATCTCCTCTAAAGAAGCAGAGAAGGCTACGAAAGCCCGCACTGCTATAAAGCTGAGGAGAATGAAGCTCCTGCCGCCCCTAAACAGATTTGGCCAGAAGGACAACCTGGTGGACAGCAAAACTATAAATGAGGAGCCATCAGCCACTGTTATAACGGTCCGGGCTGAGCCACCCTTGGTGAATGAGCCCACTCCTTGACCACCACTGGTGGAAAGGGAAACAGTCATCAGAACCACGCTTCATGGGAAGCGTCTGTCAGAGCAGACTCTGGGCTTGGTCACAGAGGCCTGAAAAACTGGAGTGGTTAAGGAACACACTCCTTGTTCTCTTAGGCAAGGTAACTCCGGCGGATTAAGGTCCAGTACAAAAGTAATGTACAGTGGGATCCCTATAGAGGTGCCGTCAGCCACTGATACAACTATCCGGGCTGAAAGTCTAGACACCGGAGGGACCACCCTTGGCGAATTAGCTCACTCCTTGACCACCACTGGTGGGAGGGAGAAACAGTCATCAGAACTCCGCTTTGGGGTCTGACAGGACAGGCTGTGGGCCTGGACACAGTGGGCTGAAAACTAGAGTGGTAAGGAACACACTCCTTCTTCTGTTTAAGGTATACTGATGCCTTTCTGCCAGCGGGGAGTGCTCCCCTGATACAGGCGGATGGAGGTCCAGTACAAGTATAATGGACGCAATCCAATCATTAGCATCTGCGTCACCTTCGGACAGATCAATGGTACATAAAGTAGCGTCCGAGCCCCTGGTAGAGACATCCTACTCGTCCAGTGAGTCAGCTCGTGAATCAGAGCTGCGGGACGGGGAAGGACAGGGGACCCTGCGTCTCCATTTTAGGAGGACGGGGTCTGAGACCAGAAGGAGAGTCCTCCGTGAGCTTTGCTGAGCGAGTAGCAGCAGAAACACCCTGAGAAGGGGGCTAATGCATGCTCCGCAGAGTCCGGGACAGTCATCCCCTGGAAAGAGCGGATTCTGCCCAAACCGGGGGTTCAGCCACCGAAGCCGGAGCAGCTGGAGGGACCACTGATGAGCCTCCAGGCTAACTCTGCGTCTCCTGTGTTTATGTGCTCGGTACAGGCCGTACGAGTCTTCATACAGTGCAAATTAAAAACAGCCCTGCAGCCTTGCTCTGATGTGAGACATGCTGCAGAGGTGGGGGCTCTGACCAGAGTGGCCCCCAGCAGAGTATATAACAGATAAATAAGCAGCTGCACAAACCGGAGGTTGTGGCTGCCAGGCCGTTTAATAGACATTTTTGTGCCCCCAGTCCCTCAGCCCAGGCCCCCACTTGTCACAATGTGGAATCTCTGTGCCTATGCAGGCACAGAGAACGCTGAGAAAATGGCGACCGGAGCGAGGAGAGGGGGTGGGGCCTACTCTGAGAGCGGCAAATGAGGTAGACAGGGGAGGGAATCCTTCCTCAGTGAGGAGTGTCCCTTCCCTGTGCTGCACAGCCGCTGGGCGGAGCCATCCTGTCCCTCTGCGTGACTGACAAGCAGAGGCAGTGGAAACCGAAACTAGGCCTAAGGCGAAGCCGGGGCCTAGATTTAAACATGCGGCCGGCGTGCAGGCACCATCGGCGCGGTTCTCCAGTGAAAACTGGAGAACCGGCCGGAAATGTTAACACAAACATAAAACACACTCTCCCCACAAAATAAAGTATAAAGGACCCCTGGAAAGACCACTTTCTGTGGTAATAACGTCTCATGTACTTAGCTTGTGAGACGCAGGTGCCAGGTCCCTGGGGGGTGATCGCTCCGTCCGACAGGGTCATGAAAAGGTCTGCGGATGGAGACCGGTCTCCTGCAAATCAGTGAGAACCGTGTTGGCTCCCACTTCAAGCCAGAGCCCCAGGGGATGGCGAAGGAGCGCGGCATGGGAAGGCTCCAGCCTTGGAAAATCAACCTTAACAGCACCGCCGACACAGTGGGGTGAGAAGGGACTTGCCGGGAGTCCAGACTGGACCCGCTTTTCTTCCAAATCTTTGATCCAAAGAAAAAAATCAAAAATCAAAAATCAGAGAATGCATGTGTGTGTGACCTCCTGAAACACAAAGCATTGAACTGGCTAGGACTGGCTAGCAGGGGGTGTATATGCTAAGAGGGAGGAGCTACACGTTTGAGTGTAGTACTTTGTGTGTCCTCCGGAGGCAGAAGCTATACACCCATGGTTTGGGTCTCCCATAGGAACGATAAAGAAAGAGGCAATGACTTGTAATAACAAACAGGCTGGCATGCTAACAGGATCATAAAACTCATAACCAAGTGAGATACATTTTCTACATCTACATCAGATCTACATTAGACGTTTTTTCATTCTCTCCCTCCTGGTTCTCCCGTGCGTGTTCGCGTATTCCTCCCCTTCATGGAATCTCTCCTCCACTCTGGAGTTGCGGTACCAGTCCCTTCATCAGAACTCTTCCAGCGTTTTTACTGCAGCCTCTTTGTGGTCCCCAAGAAGGTCGGCTCGGTCCGCCCCGTCCTCGACCCGGAGCTTTCTCAGCAGGTCGGTGAGCCCTCGAGCATTTTGCATGGAGTCCCCCCGCTCTGTGATCACCTCCATGGAAGTCGGCGAAGTTCTGCCGTTGCTGTACATTCAAGATGCCTACCTAGCAAGGAAGGTCTCGCTTCAGGCGAATGGTCCCTCAACAGGGAAAGCTTCAACCAGATCGGTGGCAGATAAAGGACTCCGAAGGTGGTCCTAATGGCCTCTTGATTCGACTGTCAGTTTCCATGGTTCATCGCGGGCTACCGCGACCACCTGGCACTAGGGGTCGACGAGTGGACCCAGTGCAGGCTCCCGTACTTCTTCCCGCTGCGTTGTCCATCCAGCTCCGCCGTATCGTCGTCCACTTGAACAGTGGGACCTTATGCTAGTGCTGGGTTCGCTTCAAGGTCCACCATTTGCACCTTTCGAGATTCTTTCCTTCTCACCTGTTGTGGAGAGTGGTGTTCCTCGTTGACATCTCTTCTATACGAAGATCATCAGAGCTAAAAGATCTTTCGGTCCTTACCCCTTTTCGGGTCTTCCACCAGGACAAGGTGGTGCTCCGGCCAGATCCCTCCCTTCTGCCCAGGGCGGTCTCGCCGTTCCAGCCAAATGAGGAGATTGTCTTCTCTGTCCTCCGATCCTGGTCCTTCTCACAGCCTTGAAAGGGCCTTGCATACTCTGGACCTGGTGCGAGCCCTCAGACTCTATACCTCCAGGACCGCACCTTCCCGTAAGACGGTCGGTCTGTTCTTCATTCCATCCGTACCCAAGAGGGGCATGCTGGTACCCAGGGCCTCAATTGCCAGATGGATCCGTTCCGCCATTTCCAAGACCTCTGGGATAAAGGACAGCTCTCCGTCTCGGAGAGTAAAGGCGCACTCTACCTGTGCGGTGGGAATCTCTTGGCCGTTTACGCATCAGACGTTGGCCGACCAGGTCCGTGGAACCGCCACCTGGTCTAGTCTGCATTCCTTTACCAGGTTCAACCAGGTTCACACCCAAGCATCGGCAGAGGCCAGTCTTGGGAAATAGGTTTTGCAGGCGGCAGTAGCACACCTGAACAAGGTAGGTGCATTCTCATCTTGGGCAAGCCCGCCGAGGGAGGCCGTTTCCATCCTATCCGTGGGGCTTGCCTCTTCCCACCCAGGGACTGCTTTTGGACGTCCCACGGTCCTGTGTCCCCCAATAAAACGAAAGAGAAAGAAGGATTTTTGTGTACTCACTGTAAAATCTCTTTCTCTGAGTCTTCACTGGGGCACACAGCACCCACCCTGCTTGGTTTTGGTTTATGGTTTTGTTTTTTTGTCATTTACTTATTGCCTGCAATGTTTCAGTGGTCCATGTTCCTCGGCCACTTTTAGCATGGCGACTTTATTGTAGTAGTTACCTGGATTTGGGTATGGTTGTGTTTGTATTTCTCCTACTGCTTGTGCACCAAACTGATTTGAGTACGCCTCCGGCTCAGGGTGTATACTGCTAGGGAGGAGCTAAATTTTTTTGTTTACCTAGTGTCAGCCTCCTAGTGACAGCAGCAGCATAACCCACGGTCCTGTGTCCCCCAATGAAAACTCAGAGAAAGAGATTTTACGGTGAGTACACAAAAATCCTTCTTTTCCTCACAGATACATTTCATCTCCAAGTTAACAGTCAGAGGGGGGCGATCAGGCAGATCTTGAACAAACACTGGTCGTTACTGAAGACCGACCAGAGTTTGAACGACGTTTTACTCATCGCCCACTCTTACCTGTTAGAAGGTGGAAAAGCCTAAAGGATATGCTGGTGAAGAACCATTACGTACCTAGGGTGGTATCTCGCTTTGAGAAAGGGAGT